>NC_072391.2:21765000-22088750 GCF_028885625.2 Pongo pygmaeus
GGTGAACTGACCTCGGGTAAATGAGGGAACCCCCAAGGAGAAACAGCTTGGTATCAGCAGAGTACAAGGTTGAGGGTGGGACAGATCTCACCATAGATGTGGAGGGGCTGTGGCAGCCTGGACACGTATTCCATCCTTCTGGCTATAGGGCTTAGCTCATGATGGGCAGCAGATGGAAATCAGGCCAGTCAGACCTAGTGAGACTCCATTCTGGGATCCTCATTGGAATGGCTGGGACAGAGCAGCCCTCTTTGCACTGGGGTTACCATGAGGCCAGACTGTCAGCACCATCTTAACACAGTGTGAAGAGCCTCTTGGAAAAACGACCACAGAGGCAAGCAGGGGTAAGAGGCAGAGAAAGGGGCTGGGTCCTGAAGTTGTCGTTTGAGGGCCTGCATTCAGCTATACCAATGAATCCCCTTCAAGATGGACTTCAGGCCGGGCACAGTGGCTCACGTCTGTAATCCCAACACTTTGGGAGGCTGAGGTGGGCAGATCACTTGAGGTCAGGAGTTGGAGACCAGCCTGGCCAACATGGTGAAACCCCGTCTCTACTAAAAATACAAAAATTAGCTGGGCATGGTGGCAGGTGTCTGTAATCCCAGCTACTTGGGAGGCTGAGGCAGAAGAATCGCTTGAATCCAGGAGGAGGAAGTTTCAGTGAGCCGAGATCATGCCATTGCACTCCAGCCTGGCAACAGAGCCAGACTCCATCAAAAAAGAAAAAAATACTTCGGTCACTTACAGCCTAGAGTCCTGACAATAAAATTTTCAGTATGAAAATATCCAGACTTTTTATTACTTGCACACAAAGGAGGATATTGGCACAAAATGAAAATCTGGACCCAATGGTACAGAGCAGCCGTTGCAATTTGTCCCAGGAAAAGACTGTCCTATGTCAGCTGGAGGTTTGGCCACAGCTGGAGAGGAGAGCCTACCCCAACAAGCAAATTTGTCTAAAACATATATATATTTTTTAATTGTGCAAGTAATGCATATCACTTGTGGAAAAAATAGATAATGCATATAAGTTTTGGGGTCTTTTTTTTTGACAGGGTCTCACTTTGTCACCCAGGCTGGAGTGCAGTGGCATGAACGTGTCTCACTGTAGCCTCAATCTCCTGGGCTCAAGCAATCCTCCCTCCCCAGCTTCCTGAGTAGCTGGGACTACAGGCATGTGCCACTACGCCCGGCTAATTAAAAAAAATTGGAGAAGGGATCTCACTGTGTTGGCCAGGCTGGTCTCAAACTCCTGGACATAAGGGATCCTCTCACCTCGGCCTCCCGAAGTGTAGGGATTATAGGCGTGAGCCACGGTGCCCAGCAATGCATATAAGCTTTTTAAAAATATATAATATTCATCCTTCTAGAATTTTTTCTATTCATATGGAAATTTTTTAAAAATTTTTTACAAAATTGCAATTATAAAAACTTTTAAGCCTGCTCTCTCTCCTTAATGATATATTGGGAATATCTTTCATTGTTGCCATACAAAGATGTACCTCACAAATTTTAATTCTTCTATGGTATATATATATTTTTCATTTTATTTCTTTATTTTTATTTATTTTTGAGATGGAGTTTTGCTCTGTCACCCAGGCTGGAGTGCAGTGGTGTGATCTTGGCTCACTGCAATCTCCACCTCCTGGGTTCAAGCAATTCTCCTGCCTCAGCCTCCCGAGTAGCTGGGATTACAGGCACCCACCATCACACCCATCTAATTTTTGTAGTTTTAGTAGAGACAGGGTTTCACCCTGTTAGCCAGGCTGGTCTTGAACTCCTGACCTCAGGTGTTCTGCCTGCCTTGGCCTCCCAAAGTGCTGGGATTACAGGCATGAGCCACCGTACCTGGCCTATATTTTTTGTATATATATATAGTGAATACATTGAGCCATAACTTAATCGTAGGTGGTTAGACATTCTCGTTTCCTCTCCTATATATTCAGTGAAAAACATTATTGTTCAAATTCACACACCTGTAGTCCCAGCTACTCAGGAGGCTGAGTGGGAGGATAACTTAAGCCCTGGGAGGTCAAGACTGCAGTAAGCTATGATAATGCCATTGCACTCCAGCCTGAGTGACAGAGAAAGACCCTGTCTCTCAAATAAAACAGAGCAAAACAAAAAACAAAAACAGAAAACCAAAGACCCAAAAGCATCCTCGTTCATATGTCTGCACACTTGTCTGATTTTTCTCCAGATTAATTGCTGGCAGTGGAATTGATAGCTCAAAGAGTAAGCACGATTTCTTAAGAGTTCAGATCATTATTGATAAATTACCCTCTAGAGAGGCTAGAGTTCAACTCCTAGACTAATCTATATGTACACCAGCAATGTATGCAAGTGTACTTTAGCCGTAGGTTTTGATGGGAAAGTAGAGAGAGGAAGGAAGGGATTCGGAGCGTGATGCACGTCTCGGGAGAGTGGAGTTGTGAGGACACCATGCTAGAGGGTATGAGAAGGGAGGACCAGTTTGTTCAGTTGTGTGGGCTGTGCACTGCACAACTTGTGGATACCATTGAAAACCGTATGTATTAGACATCTGAGGCTTGGAGAAGCTTGGGAAATAGTAGTTGAGTGGCCACTTGCTACATATTTTAAAATCCCGCTGGCCTACCTAGCTCCTAGCCTATGGTTTATAAAACCCCTCTGCTAGCTGGAGGCTGGATGAGTCAATAGAGTGTGCATCAGTGATACCATATAGAAGCACTACTGTTTTGATCAAGAATTTGCATTTTCTTCCTGAAATTATGCAGCATCTTAAACATGAATATTCAATAATATTTAATATTCAATAATAATTATTATAAAATAAATATTGGGAATTTACTCCATAGAGTATTATTTAAACACTAAAAATAATCAACATTGGTCATGGTAACAAGATGGAAATTGCCCATAGTATTACTAAGTGAAAAATGAATAAAATGCCATGTGCAGATTATTTTATGATTATGTAAAAAATAACTTTATATAGAAAATAGGCTACAAAGACATATGTAAAATATTGTGATTGTTCAGTGGCAGGATAAGGAGTGATGTTTTTATTCTCTCTCTTTTTATATTTTTAAAATTATTTACAAAGAATATATATGGCTTTTACAAAGTAATAAAAACTTTATTTACTTAGAAACCTATATTCCACCATGATAATGTTTTTTACTCTTTTCTTCTTTAGTTAAAATTTGACATAATTAGACTATTTTTTCTGAGCCTTTTTAGGAGTGTGTGTTTGTGTTTGTGTGTGTAAATATGCCAAAAAAATTTGAAACAATAGTATTTGGAAAGCGTTCTTTGTTTTATTTTAATCTGATAGTGTACCCTGTTCATTCTGAAATTCCAAAATCATCTTGTTTTGTATTTCGTAGTCTTTCTAATAGTGTTTTTGTTTTTGAGTTTGGGCTGTGTGTGTGTGTGTCTATGTACACAATAAGTGCTTATGGTTAAATAATATTTTCACTAGCAAAGAAGTTTGAGGATTTTTGCCTATAGACCTATTACAAGTCTTCACAGTTTTTTTCTCTCTCTCTCTCTTTTTTTTTTTTTTTATGAGACAGCGTCTCTCTCTGTCACTCAGGCTGGAGTACAGTGGCGCAATCACAGCTCACTGCAGCCTCCGCCTGGTGGGCTCAAGTGATCCTCCCACTTCAGCTTCCTGAGTAGCTGGGATGACAGGCACACTCCACCATGCCTGGCTAATTTTTGTATTTTTTGTAGAGACGGGGTTTCATCATGTTGCCCGGGCTGGTCTTGATCTCCTGGGCTCAAGTGATCCTCCCTTCTTGGCCTCCCAGTGTGCTGGGATTCCAGACATGAGCCACTGCACCCAGCCTCTTCGCAGTCTTAACTGACGAGAAATCATAGACCGCAAGTCATTTGGAGAACAGTTTGGCCTCACAGAGAAAGCCTTCCACGCCACACGTGTTACACTTCACTGGAGAACACGCACTGAATCAGCGGACAGTCTAAAAGGCAGGGCATTCAGAAGACTCAGTTAAAAGTGATGGATGTTCAGGTGTGTTTTGATTTGATTTAACTTTATTTTTTATTGTGAAAAACCACTCCTTTCTATTTAGAGAAGATCTGGCCTACATAGTTAGGTAGAAAATAGATGATGAAAACAGCTCGGGATAAAAACCAAACACGTATGGAAAGGACCTTTAAACAATACAAATAAAAGGTTTTGTAGTTCCTCCCATATTTTTCTACAAAAAGCAGAAATTACAACTTAAGGCTCAGCACTGAGAGGGAGAGAGTTTTCTCCAAGTCGGGCAGCTAGCTGGGCTGTTAGGCATGACAGGTTTTATTTTTTCTGAAAGGTTACTTGAAGTTCTCATTACTGGCCTTAACTTTCTTGTCTTCATTGTTGTGGCTGAAGAGAAAGAGTTATTTTTTTTTCCAGGTAAAACATGCCCTATGGCAATTTGTTAATAATGTGGGCTCTTGCAGCAGACAGACCAGTGTGAATCCTAACGTGTCAGGTTATTAACCCATTTATGCCTGAGATTGCAATTTTTTGAATTTTTGCAACCAGACTTTGGTGATGACTTTGAGCAGTAGGATATAAATAACTCCCACATGCTTAGCGTTCCAATAATGGAACACTAGGCATAAATGGGTTTTAATAACCATGGGCAGATTATGTAACTTCTGAGCCACAGTTTTCTGTTTGTAAAATGGGAGTAATAATTCCTGCCCATGAAGACTGAATCAGATGCTTCAGTCCACATAAGGAACATGGCACAGTGCCAAGCACATAGTAAATCCACAAGAAATATTAGCTGTTGTTGTTATTGTTGTTGCAGCTGTTGGCTCTATTTTCCTGAATAGGGGTTCTTTTTAAAAAGCCAACTAATGCCCTCCTTTAAGTTCTTCAAAGGCACCAAGCAGGCTCCCATCTCACCTTGAAAATCACTGATTTGTTTTCTGCTCCTATACTTTTGCCTTTTCCAGCATATTACATAAATGGAGTCATACATCATGTAGCCTTCGAGTCTGGCTTCCTTCACTTGGCTCCATGTGTTTGCTGTTCTCCCACATGTTTGGGTGTGTGCCTAGTCCCTTCCTTTTTATTGCTGAACAGTATTCCACTGTAGAACCCAGCAAGAGAAGAAACATGAAGGAAGGGGTTCTTAACTCTGCTGATGAATAAACACATATGACTTTTACGTAAGACTCGTTTATTTGAACCTATGGATTGTGATGGTCTCGAGCTTCAGTGTACATCAAAGCCATCCACTGAAAGATTTTGTTTTTAATTTCTGATACCTGGGGTCTTATTCCCCTGATATTCTTGTTCAACTGGTCACAGTGAGAACAAGAGATAGGTTTGCTATTGTTGGTTTTTTTTGTTTTGTTTTGTTTTGTTTGTTTGTTTTTGTTTTTTGAGACAGAGTCTCACTCTGTCACTCAGGCTGGAGTGCAGTGGAATGATCTCAGCTCACTGCAACCTCCACCTCCCAGGTTCAAGCAATTCTCCTGCCTCAGCCTCCTGAGTAGCTGGGATTACAGGCGCACGCCACTGCACCTGGCTAATTTTTGCATTTTTAGTAGAGACAGGGTCTCACCATGTTGGCCAAGCTGGTCTCAAACTCCTGCCCTCAAGTGAAACGCCCACCTCAGCCTCCCAAGGTGCTGGAATTGCAGGCGTGAGCCACCGCATCCAGCCAGAGATGGCTATTGTTTAATAGCTCCCAGGTGACTCTAACATGCAGCCAGGATTGAGACCCACTGATGTATTGGAATTGACTTTGCTACCTACCAGTTTTATGATTCAGGACAAATCACTGAATGATACATCATAACTTTTTTTCCCTTTAGATGTAGAATAATAATAGCTGCCCAGTCTAGCTCACCAAGTTATCATGAGAATTAAAATGTTTTATTTTTTATTTATTTTTTATTTTCAGAGATAAGGTCTTACTATGTTGTCCAGGCTGAAGTGCAGTGGTGCAATCAAAGCTCACTACAGACTTCAACTCATGAGCTCAAATGATCCTCCCAGTTCTGCCTCCCAAGTAGATAGGGCTACAGTTGTGCACCACCACAAACAGCTAAATTTTTTTGTTGTAGAGATGGGGGTCTCACTACGTTGCCCAAGCTGGTCTCAAACTCCTGGCCTTAAGTGATTCTCTCACCTTGACCCTCCAAAGTGCTGGGATGACAAATGTGGGCCACCGTGCCCAGTCTCTAAATGTAACAACACAGGAGATAGTGTTCTGTAAACTGTAGATGCAGAAATGAATGGTATCAGTATGGAGGTAATTATGTATCAGTGACTTTCCTATTTGAAAAGTACTGGAGGTTCTTTGCTGGGCACAGTGGCTCACGCCTGTAATCCCAGCACTTTGGGAAGCCGAGGCAGGTGGATCACGAGATCAGGAGTTCCAGACCAGCTTGGCCAATATGGTGAAATCCTGTCTCTACTAAAAATACAAAAAAATTTTAGCTGGGCATGGTAGTGGATGCCTGTACTTGGGAGGCTGAGGCAGGAGAATCACTTGAACCTGGGAGGCAGAGGTTGCAGTGAGTCGATATCGCACCACTGCACTCCAGCCTGGGTGACAGAGGGAGACGTCATCTCAAAAAAAAAAAAAAAAAAAGTACTTGAGGTTCTATTTCCTAAACAGAGGTAACAGGTTTGTTGTGTGTATGTGTGTGTGTGGTGGTTTTTGTTGTTGTTGTTGTATTTTGAAACAGGGTCTCACTTCGTCACCTAGGCTGGAGTGCAGTGGTGCGATCTCACCCTACTGCAACCTCCACCTCCCAGGCTCAAGCAGTCCTCCCAGTTCAGCCTCCCGAGTAGCTGGGACCATAGCTGTGAGCTACTACACCAGCTGATTTTTGTATTTTTTTAGAGACGGGTCTTTCCATGTTGTCTGGTCTCAAACTCCTGAGCTCAAGCGATCCATCCCCTCCGCCTCCCAAAGTGTTGGAATTACAGGTGTGAGCCACTGCACCTGGCCAGTATTTGTATTTAAAGAAAAACACAATACCAGTGTGGCTGATGGGCTGGCATTTAGCCAAACATTTCTCATTCACAATACTTTCAACCCAGGGTGAGCCCTGAGATGGCAAGACCAAAGAAACCTTTAGGAGTTGGTCTTGATTTTTATTATATTTCATCATAAAGTTCCAACAATCAGTTGTTTAAGCGCCAGATTCTTTTTTCCTTCTGCTTTCTCTTGAGTGTGTGGCTTCCCCACATTGTTGGTCTGCTTTCCCCAGCTTCCTCTTCCTCCTTTCCAGAGAGGGGCGTCTCCTGCTGCAGCTGTTCCAGGAAGGGGGGTGGGGGTGCATTTCCTCCCTTTGTGTCAGCTCATTAGCCCTGTCTCTGGCTTTCCTCCGGGGACAGCCAGCCAACCAGGTGAGCCAGTGTCATTTAAAGGAGCACTTCCGTTCTCAGGCAGGGGTTGGTTGTCGTTTCTGGCTAACTTCAGATATGGCCCAGGTGAAGAGAGATGGCATCTGGCACAGAGACAATGGCCAACAACTTGGTGTATGAGTCACATTTTCCTGGTAAATAGTATGCTGCCTAGAACTCCTGTGCAAGACAATTATTTTTTGATACTTTGCAATTTGGGGTCTGATTTGAAGGCAATATAGCATCATAGTTAAGCAAGCAGGTGCTACAGTGAGATGGATTCATTTGCTAATATTCACTCACTAGTAATTATTGAGTGCCTACAATGCGGCAGGCAGGCATTGTTCTGGATGCTAGGCATACTGCAGGGAAGGAGACAAAGTCCCTGCCCTCATGGAGCTTGCATTCTTTCAGGAGACTATAAACAGATACAAATAAATACATAGTAACATAACGTCAAAGAGTGTGTCAGTTAGCTATTGTCACAATAATGCTGCATAAAAAATCGCCCCCAAACTCCAAAACTCAGCAGCTCACAATATACATTTACATCTTATAACCACCCCATGGGTTCTTCCTGTGTGCTGCACAAACAAAAGCAATTCATAGAGACCAGGCATTGCAGTAAAGAAAGAGTTTAATTGACACGAGGCCAGCCATGCCACATAGGAGACAGAGTTATTACTCAAATCAATATCCCCAAAGGCTTGGAGGCTAGAGGTTTTTCAAAGATAGTTTGGTGGGATTGGGGGGGGCTAGGGAATGGGTGCTGCTGATTGGTTGGGGATGAAATCATAGGGGTGTAGAAAGCAGTCCTCATGTGCTGAGTCTACTTCTGGGTGAGGAGCCACAGGACTGGTTGAGTCACAGCACAGGTCTGGGTGAGGCCATCTAGTAGTCAGAAATGCAAAAGCCTGAAAAGACATCTCGGCTACTATTTTAGATGGTGAATTTGGTCAAGGAAGGCCTCTCTGAGAAGGTGTTATTTGATCTGAGACCTGAATGAAGTTCATTCTAGGCAGAAGGAAAAGCACATGCAAAGGCCTGCAGGCACAGGAGGGTGCTGGGTGTATTGAGGACCAGTAAGAGAGTGTGGAAGTGAGCTGGAGCTGGACATGGTGGTGCAGGCTAATGGAGGCTAAAGTGAGGGGATGGCTTGAGCCCAGGAGGTTGAGGCTACAGTGAGCTATGATTGCACCACTACACTCCAACCTGGGTGACAGAGCGAGACGCTCTCTCTAAAAAATACATTATAAAGTGAGGGGATGGCTTGAGCCCAGGAGGTTGAGGCTATAGTGAGCTATGATTGCACCACTACACTCCAACCTGGGTGACAGAGCGAGACGCTCTCTCTAAAAAATACATTATATATATATTTCTAATATATATTTTTCTTATAAATATATATATATTTCTTATATATATTTCATATATATGTGTGTGTGTGTATATATATATATATATGAAAATAAAAGCGAGGCCAGGCTCAGTGGCTCACATCTGTAATTTCAGCACTTTGGGAGGCTGAGGTGGGCAGATCACTTGAGTCCAGGAGTTTGAGACTAGCCTGGGCAACATGGTAAAATGAAGCCACTACAAAAAATACAAAAAAAAAAAAAATAGCTGAGTGTGGTGGCACACACCTGTAGTCCTAGCTACTTGGGAACCTGAGGTGGGAGGATAGCTTGAGCCCGGGAGGCAGAGGTTGCAGTGAGCTGAGATCATGCCACTGTATTCCAGCCTGGGCAACAGAGCAAGACCCTGTCTCAAACCACACCGGCCCCCCCGCCCACAAAAAAAAAAAAAAGCAAAAAATAAGAAAACAGTGAGCTAGAGGTGAATGGGAGAGGAGATGAGGAAGCAGTCAGGGGACAGATCTTGTAGAATCAAAGATGAGCTTTCATTTGGATGCTGGAACTTTGGATTTTATTTTGACTCTGATAAGAAATAATGGGCAGAAGAATGACATGATCTGAGTTTTCGTCAGGAAACTGTAGTCAGCATCCACAGTGACTCCGCAATAACCCCCACCCCCTGGGATTCCCATTACTGGAGAGTCTCTTCCCACATTATATCAGGGTTAATATGTGTGGCAGTAGAGTATGGCAGAAATAATGGTGTTCCATGTCCAAGATTAGGTTAGTAAAGACACAGCATTCTTGTGCTCACTTGTTCTCTCTCTCTGGGATCATTCCCTCTGGAGGATGCCAGCTGGTCTTGAGCATCCCTATGGGGACACCTACATGGCAAGAAACTGAGGCCTCCAGCCAACAGCCATGGGAGGGAGCCATTGTGGAAGTGGATCCTCCAGCCCAGTCGAACCTTCAGATGATTGCAGGCCCAGCTGACATCCTAACTGCAGCCTCAATCCTAAGCCAGAATGCTCCAGCTAAGCTGCTCCTATGTTCCTAATCCTCAGAAATTGTGTTGTTTCTTAAAGCTGCCATGCCTGGGGGATGTTTGTTATGCAGCAATGGAGACCCAATACAATAACTCAGGCTGCTGCAGAGAGAACAGATTGTAAGAGGATAAAAGTAGAAGCAGGAAAACTTGTAATATTTGTTTGCATCCTTGCTACTCAAATTATGGTCCAAGAACCAGTGCTATTATCATCATCAACTGGCATCTGGTTGGCATGCAGAATCTCAGTTCCCATCCAGACCTCTTTAATCAAAATCTGCATCTTTACATGGTTCCCAGGAGAGTCTTTGCATGCTGAAGTTTGAGAAGCAGTCCTATGAGTGACAGCCTAGTAGGGTGCCATGATCTGGGTTTTAATCCTGGCTTGCCAACAATGTGACCTTCAGTAAATCACTTAATATTCCTAAGCCTCGGTTTCCTTTTTTGTAAAATGGGAATAATAATATTGCTGTGGTCACAGGGTCATATGTGAGGGCATAAATGAAATGGTGCAGGTAGCATAGTGCTTGGCACATGGTTAAGGGCTCATAAGTATTAGCTCTGTATTGGCTGGGTCTGATCCATGCATTTGTTCCCTAAGAATATATTCCTGATCACTTCCTCATGATGTTCCTTAAATGAGTATTTTTTTTAATTCCCTGTCAAAGAAAATCCTGTTTTGTTTTTTTTAAAAAAACATCCCTGAGCTCATCAAGAAAACTTTTGTCTGTGCCCAGCATGATTCCAGCCATACCCCAGAATGAAGGCGCCTGGTTTCCATGGTCTGTTTCTAGGCCCAGTTCTCAGGGCAATTTTCAGGGCCACCCGGCAGGCCAAAATAGGCCACAGCACTATAAATAGTGGATTTGGGCTGCTTCGGGCCTGACTTCTCAGGTCAGGCCCTTCCCTTCCCCCTGCCTGCTCCTGTAGTTGTTTAAATATTCTCTGGGTTAGAGCTGCAAGTGCATTTTCCTTAATATGCCCAGAAAATGTCTTGCCAACTTGCCAGGCTATCAGCAAAATCCCCTTTTTATTTGCTCAGTCACAATGTACCCCAAATATGTGACGAAAACTGATAAACCACACTCCAGGTTTCACTCAATGGTTCACACAGGGTTCACCGCAGTGAACTGGCTCCAGGGCTCAGGGATTTGAGAAGCCTGAGTGCCACCCTGCCTCTCTTGCCATGTGACCTTGTATGAGTATTTCACTTCTCCGAACCTCATTTTCCTTATCTGTAACGTGAGGCTGATAATAATAAGGAATTCTAGTTCCTAGGGTGGTTGTGTGGAGTAAATGAGAAACCTGCATATTAGCAGGACTGGTTATATATTAATTTGCAGGGCCCAGAGGAAAATGAAAATGCGGGGCTCCTTGTTCAAAGTGATTAAGAATTTCTAGATAGTGTCAGCAGAGCATAAAATAAGTGTGAGGCCCTTGTAAGCATGAGTCCTGTGCAGTTGCACAGGGAAGTGCCCATGAAGCCAGGCCTGCATGTGAGCCACCTAGTAGCCTGCCTGGCATTAGCACCCGCCAAATCTCCAACTTTCCTAGGGTACTTTTTTTTAGATGGAGTTTTCACTCTTGTTATCCAGGCTGGAGTGCAATGGTGCAATCTTGGCTCTCTGCAACCTCTGCCTCCTGGGTTTAAGTGATTCTCCTGCCTCAGCCTCCCAAGTAGCCTGGATTACAGGCATGCGCCACCATGGCCAGCTAATTTTTTGTATTTAGTAGAGACGGGGTTTCACCATGTTGGTCAGGCTGGTCTCGAACTCCTGACCTCAGGTGATCCCCCTGCCTTGGCCTCCCACAGTGCTGGGATTACAGGTGTAAGCCACCACACCCAGCCACATCCTTTTCTTTTAAGGGCTAACCAGTTTCCCTCCAGGGCAAAGTTTAAGGGTAAATTGCGCAGCTGCAATCTAGTCCCCTTCTGCTGAGTAACAAATCACTCTAATATTTAGTGACTTAAAACCACAGCAGTTGATTGTTTTTCATGACGTGGATTAGCTGGGTAGTTCCTCTACTGGTTTCACCTAGACTCGATCATGTAGCTACGTTCAGCTGGTGACCGGGCCGGGCTGGAATGTCCAAGCTGGCCTCACATGTCTGGCAGGTGGTGCTGGCTGCTGGCTGGGGCACCGCAGTTCTCCTCCATGTGGCTTCTCATCCTCCAGTAAACCACATCAGCTTCCTTAAATTGTGGCAGATACAATCCAGGGGACAAAAACAAAAACTTCAAGCCTTCTGGAAGTTGCACAACACAGCACTTCGTTACCGTCTATCTGTCAAAGCCAGTCATGAGCCTTGCCTAGATTCAAGAGAGAGGCGATAGACTCCCTCATTCAATGAGAAGCACGACAATGTTTTCAAGGGGGTAGGGGCCCAGGAAGATGTGATTCAATGGGGCATAGTGCAGCGGTTCTCCAACTTTAGCCCACATCATAATTATCCAGAAGGCCTGTTAACACACAGCTGCTGGGCCCTACCCCCAGAAAATCGGAGTCAGTAGGAGTGGAGTGGGGCCTGAGAACTTGTGTTTCAAGCAAGTTCTCAGGTGATGCAGATGCTACCAGTCTAGGGATCTGACTTTTAGAGCTGGCAGAGGAGTTAAGTGTTCACACGTGAGGGCAGCGGCGCTCAACCTTAACTGTACATTAGAAACACCAGGGTGGCGATAACAATCCTGAAGCCATCAGTTAGATCAGAAGCTGTGGTGGTAAGACTCAGGCTTCAGTGGGTTTTTTTAGAGCTCCCCCAAGAGATTCCAATGGGCAGCCAGAGCTAAGAACTGCTACTTTAGAGTTAGGCTATGTAGGTTCAAGTGCTGGCTACAGTATGCACAAGTTTAGGCAAGTTGTTCTACCTCTCCTTGACTCGGTTTCCTCTTTGAAAATAGGGATGTTCGGCCGGGCGCGGTGGCTCACGCCTGTAATCCCAGCACTTTGGGAGGCTGAGGCGGGCGGATCACGAGGTCAGGAGATTGAGACCATCCTGGCTAACACGGTGAAACCCCGTCTATACTAAAAAATACAAAAAATTAGCCAGGCGTGGTGGTGGGCGCCTATAGTCCCAACTACTCAGGAGGCTGAGGCAGGAGAATGGTGTCATCCCAGGAGGCGGAGCTTGCAGTGAGCCGAGATCGTGCCACTGCACTCCAGCCTGGGTGACAGAGTGAGACTCCGTCTCAAAAAAAAAAAAAAAAGAAAAAGAAAATAGAGATGGTAGCCAGGTATGGTGGTTCATGCCTGTAATCCCAGCACTTTGGGAGGCCAAGGTGGGCGGATCACCTGAGGTCAGGAGTTTGAGACTAGCCTGGCCAACATGGCGAAACACTGTCTCTACTAAAAATACAAAAAGCTGGGCACAGTGGTGGGCGCCTGTAATCCCAGCTATTCGGGAGGCTGAGGCAGGAGAATCGCTTGAACACGGGAGGTGGAGGTTATAGTGAGCCAAGATCGCGCCACTGCACTTCAGCCTGGGTGACAGAGCAAGACTCCAGCAAAAAAAAAAGAAGGAAAAGAAAATGGGGATGGCAATAGTTTCTAATTTGTATGGTTGTTCTGAGGATTCAAAGTTAATATGTATAAAAGTCTTAAAACAGTGCTGGCACTATTATGTAATGAAAGTACTACATAAAAGTCAGCTCTTGAATACGTATTAGTGGTAAAGAAGAGATCAAGCCATTGAAGGCATTGATTGTACAGGCTGGGTGCAGTGGCTCACGCCTGTAATCCCAACACTTTGGGAGGCAGAAGCTGGCGGATTGCTTGAGTTCAGCAGCTTGAGACCAGCCTGGGGAACATGGCAAAACCTGGTCTCTACAAAAAATGTAAAAATCAGCCAGGTGTAGTGGTGCGTGCCTGTGGTCCCAGCTACTCAGGAGAATTGCTTGAGCCCAGGAGGTTGAGGCTGCAGTGAGCCCAGATCATGCCACTGCATTCAAGCCTGGGTGACAGAGCGAGACCCTGTCTCAAAACAACAACAATGCATTGTACAATGATATGGTCTCTGGCATAGCAAACTTTGCTGTAGTTTAACCCTGTAAATCATTGGAAAGTTTATCAAATACCTTAAATGTTTTTGCAACTTATTCATTCCCTGGTTATTTGGGTAAACAAGTACGACGAACTGTTGGATGAACTTTATCCGAACTATTATCACTGAGCTGTTGGGGGAAATTCCATCTTTTCCAAATCTGTACTGCAATATAGTCTTATTATTAAAGGGACTTTAACAAAAAATAGGTGTGGCTTCCTGGGAGGTCTCTTTATATCCGGCACTGCAAAGACGACCCCACCAAAAAGCAGCTGCTCTTCATGAGTCACAGAGATAGTGCCTTGCTGACTATACATTAATGACCTGAGCAGTCCTTTTTGACTCAGATTTTATGGATTTGCAATAATCAACGTGGCATTCATGTGGGCAAGAACTGAAAGTTGTACAGATGTTAGGATGGTAAGTCTTGTAACATTAAGTTCATTCTTAACATTCTCTTTATTAGAACAGGGTTCCCCAAATTTTTCAGATCATTAGAATCAACTAGGTTTCTTCCTGAACATGCTGAAACCTTGGTTCTACCTCACACATACTCAATCAGTACCTACAGGGAAAGGGTCTGGGATTCTGTTTTGAACAAGTACCTTCAGTGATCTCAGTGTCATCAGGTAAATTTAGGAAATAGCCTTAATTTTTTTTTTTTTTTTTTTTTGAGACAGAGTCTCACTCTGTTGCCCAGACTAGAGTGCAGTGGTGCAAACTCGGCTCACTGCAGTCTCCGCCTCCCAGGTTCAAGCAATTCTGCCTTAGCCTCCCCAGTGGCTGGGATTACAGGTGTGCACCACCACACCCACTGATTTTCATAGTTTTAGTAGAGATGGAGTTTCACCATGTTGGCCAAGCTGGTCTCGAACTGCTGACCTCAAGTGATCCGCCCACCTGGGCCTCCGAAAGTGCTGGGATTACAAGCCTGAGCCACTATGCCTGGCCATGGAAACAGCCTTAAATTAATATTTATGTAATACATATAGAGAGATGGAAGAAGCAATAGGGAAGGTGGGGGCTATAGGTTCTAATGGCCACTCAAGAGCAGGTGTTTGTAAACTATAGCCCACAGAGCAAATCTAGCCCACTGCCTGTTTTATAAAGTTTTGTTGAAATACAATATGCCTATTTTAAAAACATGTTTTCTATGGGTGCTTTTGTACTATAATGTCAGAGTTGGCATTATTATGACAGAGACCATATGATGCACAAAGCCAAAAATATTTACTATCTGATCTTTTACAAAAAAACAGTTTACTGACCCCTGGATAAGAGATATGATTTCAGATGTGGGCAAACTTGGAACTAATAGTTATGAGCTCATAATAAAAAATAAACTAACAAGAAAGGAGGGGGGTCAGTAGATACAATTAACTGGAAAATCCAAATCCCCAAGAGTGGCAATTTGAGACTATAAAATAAGTATAAGATTATAAAGATTTGCTAGAAAAAATATATAAATCTTGCTGAAAGAAAATGGCAATTCATTGCAGAAAAAAGTGGGGGGGAAATTCAGATTTGAAAAAACTAAGTGAATCCTCTAGAAATGAAAGCAATTGAATCAATGTACTAAAGCAGTGCTTCTCAAACTTCAATGAGCATCACAATCACCTGCAGAGTTTGGTAAAACACAGATTCCTGGGCCCCACTCTGTTCAATGGGTCTTGGGTGAAGCCCATGAATTTGCATTTCTGATAAGCTCCCAGGTGATGCTGATATTTCTGATCCATGGACCATATTTTAGGTATGAGTTAAACAACAGATAAACACAGCTGGAGAAGTAATTAGTCAACTGGAAGACAGATCTGGGAGATAGAATGCAGTAGAGAGATAGGGATAGGAAATGTGGAAAAGCAGTTAAGAGACAAGGACAGAATGTGAAGGTCCAACCTAAGTCTAATAGGAATTCCAGAGGGAAACAATAGAATGAATGGGGGAGAAGCAATATTCATAGAGATATTGAGTGACAATATTCTAAAGTTGAAGAAACATGAATCTTGAACTAGATAAATAAGGACAAAACAATACCAAAATGCTTCATGGTGAAACTATGCAAAGAAGAAGCCTACAAGCTATCTTAAAGGAAAGATTACCTACAAAGGAAAGCAATGAGACTGATTATAGACTTCCAATCAGCAGCAGTATATGCCAGAAGACAGGGAAGTGTAATGTCTTCTAATCCAGACAAAATAATATTCAACCTAGAATTATGTGCCTACTAAATTACCATTCAAGAGCAAGGGCTATAAACAAAGGCATTTAAAAACACATCTCTCATTGAAAGAACTGCTAAATGATATACTTCAGCTAGAAGGAAACTGAACCCACAAGGAAGGAGTGGGATTCAAGAAACAATGGTGAATGAGGAAGCTGATAGATCTAAATAGTTATTAACCAATGGGAAATAAATTAGGGGAAACTAAATTACTAGATAACAATAATATAAAAGTTGAGAATTGGAAGGTTGGAGTTAAGCATTTTAAAGTCCTTGTGTTGTTTGGGAGGAGGCTGGACAGCCTTTTTTTTTTTTTTTTTTTTTACTTTAAGTAATTTATTACATTATAACAACACATTAAAGAAAACAATTAGGGCTGGGTGTGGTGGCTCATGCCTGTAATCCCAGAACTTTGGGAGGCCAGGGTGGCAGATCACTTGAGGTCAGGAGGTCGAGACTAGCCTGGCCAACGTGGTGAAACCCTGTCTCTACTAAAAATACAAAAAAATTAGTTGGGCGTGGTGGCAGGTAACTGTAATCCCAGCTACTCAGGAGGCTGAGGCAGGAGAATTGCTTAAACCGAGGAGGCGGAGGTTGCAGTGAGCCAAGATCGTGCCATTGCACTCCAGCCTGGGCAACAAGAGCAAAACTCTATCTCAAAAAAAAAAAAAAAAACTCACAAAAATTAGCTGGGCGTGATGGTGGGCACCTGTAATCCCAGCTACTCAGGAGGCTGAGACAGGAGAATCACTTGAACCCAGGAGGAAGAGGTTGCAGTGAGCCGAGATCGCACCATCACACTCCAGCCTGGGTGATGAGAAAATCCATCTCAAAAAAAAAAAAAGAAAAGAAAAGAAAACAAATGGAATGTGAACTAATAAATCAGTAGAAGGAAACAAGTGGAATGCAGAAAATTCAATGCAACAGAAAGCAGGATAGAAAAAGACAAAATTATGACCAAAAACAGAGTGAGAGACATAAATACAAACATATCACTAATCTCAATAAATGTAAATAGAATGAAGTTTTCTCTGATTTTCAGATTGAATTAAAAAAGAAATCTGCCTTTATGCTGGAGGTATAGGCACATAAAATGACCCAGAATGGCTGAAAATAATGAGATGGGGAAAGACTGACAACACAGATACTAACCAAAAGAAAAGTGGTATAGCAATATTAAGATGAGATAAATATAGACATAAGGCAGAAAACATTAGGAATAAAAGGGTCCTTTTTTTTTTTTTTTTTTTTGAGACAGGGTCTCACTCTGCTGCCCAGGTTGGAGTGCCGTGGTGCAGTCATGCTGACTGCACTCTCGACCTTCTGGGCTCAAGCAATCCTCCCACCTCAGCCTCCCGAGTAGCTGGAAGTACAGGTATGCACCATCACACTTGGCTAAAATTTAGTTTTTTTGTAGAGCTGAAGTCTCACTAAAATGCCCAGGCTGGTCTCGAACTCCTGTGCTCCAGTGATCCAGCTGCCTCACCCTCCCAAAGTGCTGAGATTATAGGTGTGAGCCACTATGCCTGGCCTGGAAGGGTCCTTAATGATAAAGGAATAATTATCATTTTCTATATTTTCCATTTGATTATTTTTTTAATGTCATTCACCAGCCACCCAACTGAATTTACCACTCACTAATATGACACAACAGACTGAAAAATGCTGCTCTAGAACACACTTCTAAACCTCCCTGAAAGCCCCAAGTAACGCTAAGAGGACTACTGTTCTACCGCAGTAGAATATCTGTAACACTTCCACAATACCAGGGAATAGGTGATATCTACAGCTTTTACAAATTAGATCCTTAAAGTCCAGACGCCAGTGGCTTATGCTGATAATCCCAGCATTTTAGGAGGTGGAAGTGAGATGACTGCTTGAGCCCAGGAGTTCAAGACCAGCCTAGGCAGCATAGTGAGACCCCATCTCTACAATTAGGAAAAAACAAAACAAAACAAAACAAAACTGGGCATGGTGGTTTGTGCCTGTAGTCCCAGGTACATGGGAGGCTGAGGTAGGAGGATCCCTTGAGCCCGGGAGTTTCAGGCTGCAGTGAGCTGTTTCAGGCTGCAGTGAGCTGCGATTGTGCCACTGCATTCCAGCCTGGGCAACAGAGCAAGATCCTGTCTCAAAAACCAAAAACAAACATTAGATCCTTAAGACAATAGGGAACACTAATAATTACCAGAATGAAAAACTAGCTTTTGTTTTGTTTCGTTTTGCCAAAGATCTAAGAAGAAATCACAAAGCTTCCTTATAAAGTTGAATTCAAGAGAGTTATGAACTCTGAATATTTTATTAATATAAGGTCACTGAAAAAGATTTTGCAAACATATATTTCTTTTATGTTGAAATCTGCTTTTCTTGAGTATAAAATCCTTCAGTATAATAATTAGTATGTCACATCATTAGCAAAGATGTATTAAGAACCTACTATGAGGCATCTCAAACCAAGTCGGTGGTTCACTCTTGTGAACATGACTGAAGAGGCCTGACCATTATGTTATTTCCCCAGCTTCTTTCCAGCAGCTGTAATACATGAACTGCCTTCCTCCAGAGCAATTAGAAAAAGCCCTGGGAATCATCCTCAGTCATCCAGGCTGTTGCTAGGTTTTTGTCTGTTTTGCCAAGAATCAGAGTAAACAACTGAGGAATTTAGAAGTCTAGATCCACAAACGGTAATTTCAGAGTCCCAGGCAACAGTCTCCCTCCTCTTCTCTGCCTGCAGCCACCACCTCACAGCAACACTTCTTTTTTTTTTTTTTTTTTTTTTGAGACGGAGTCTTACTCTGTCACCCAGGCTGGAGTGCAGTGGCGCGATCTCGGCTCACTGCAACCTCCGCCTCCCGAGTTCAAGCGATTCTCCCACCTCAGCCTACCAAGTAGCTGGGATTACAGGTGCATGCCACCACACCCAGCTAATTTTTGTATTTTTAGTAGAGACGGGGTTTCACCATGAGGCTGGTCTCGAACTCCTGACCTCAGGGGATCCACCCGCCTCAGCCTTCCAAAGTGCTGGGATTACACAGGCGTGAGCCACCACACCTGGCCAACACTTCTTTCTGCTGCCTGGCTAATGCCTAAAATTATGAAATTATGAAATCATTTATATATTCAACACTTTGTAAACCCTTGGGAGGAGACTTGCTTTCAGTTTTCTGAATAACTGGCTCCTCAGCCACTTGGTTCCATGTACTAATAGCAATTGTAAGATTCAACCTCAGAGCTGAATCCAGATTATTCTCACCACTTCAGCAATTGATTTAAGAAATTACTAACGGTGAGAGCTTGCTATGTGTAATGACACTGGTTTAGCACTTTGCATGTATTATGTCAGCTTATTTTCACACCAACCCAATGAAAAAATATTTTTATTTTCTCCATTTTACAGATGAAAAAATTGAGGCTCAGGGAGTTTAAGGAACCTGCCCAAGGCTCCTTAGTTTGTAATTTGTGGAGCTGAGATTCAACCTCAGGCTATCGGATCCAGGGTTGGCTTTTAAAACCAATATGGTACTCTGTACTAGCTTCCATCAGGGTAATCTATAATTAGGAGAATCTGATGGTGTCATGGGCATTTTTTAAAAAAACTGACATAAATAATGTATACCCTATTTATGTTCCCGTCTTGAAGGAGCAAATGGAGACTCCACACAGTAATTTTTAAAAATAAAAGTAGAAAGCTCTTAGTAAGGGAGGCTTTTTTTGGCAATGAAATTGTTTATGTGTTAAACATTAAACTGCACTCCATGGTATTTGCTGATTGGCACAACCACTGCCATTGAAATTGATTCCCTAATCATGATGATAATGACTGGGATTAGCCCAGTTCAATGGGTGCGTGCTTTCCCCAGGGCTCACAAAACCCTTCTCTAGAGATCCAGGCTTCCCTGGTAATGAACTAACAAGGCTGCTGTATTCTCTATGGGTAAATAACAGTCCTCACTTCAAAATGAAGGAAATTAAGGAAAAGATGAAAGGGTCTCTGGCCAGACAGAGCAAAATCACGCTAAACTGGTCAGCAGAACCCTGTGAACAACTGCAGGCTTCCAGAATGATGAGGAAATGGATGTTTCTGTTTTTGTTGTTATTGTTGTTGTTGAGTATTTAGGTAATGGAGAGTCAAACGATTATAGCAAAAATTAATTAATTATTTATAAGTTAAAGGACTTTTATTTGCCTCTCAGAACCTGTTAACTTAAAATTTTAAACACTTCTTGTATTCCTAAAACAATACATGCTCATTGTAAATATCCCAAACAATCCAGTCCAGAAAAACATGAACTGAAAAGTGACAGTCCCTGATGACGAACCCACCTTGTATGTCCTTCCAAACATTAAGAGTAAACCAATTGTAAAGAAAGAATTTGACTGTGATAAAACATAGTCAAGTTGCTGATTTTAACTAGACCTTCCTTTAATGATTCAGAAGATCTGTTGGGTTTATTCTCATGAAGGTTATCAGTTGTCGCCGTCCAGAAGTATGGGGATTCTTGTGTGCTTAGATCCCGATAAACACGAGCCTGTGGGAAAGTTGGGGTTAATCCCTTGTTTGCCTCTTCCCCTGCCCTTCGCCTCTAGGAGGGTTTGGGTTGCTGAGATCACAGCTAAAGTTATGGCTAGTAAGATATGATAACCCATCCTACCCAGAACCGAGATGTCTAGGATGCCTGATTCTTATGAGCATAAGACTTTAAGAAATACTGTAAAAACACTGGTTTGTAATAAAAAAGATTTGGGGGCTTATCCCATGTTCTGTGACATTAATATAGAGCTGATTTTCCTCTCTGAGATTTGCATGACACACTACTTTGTGTGTGTGTGTGTGTGTGTATACACATATATAACGTTTTACATATATACATTTTTCTTTTTTTTTTTTTTTGAAACGGAGTTTCACTCTTGTTGTTCAGGCTGGAGTGCAATGGCGCGATCTTGGCTCACTGCAACCTCCGCCTTCCAGATTCAAGTGATCCTCCTTCCTTAGCCTCTTGAGTAGCTGGGATTACAGACATGTGCCACGATGCCCACCTAATTTTCGTATTATTAGTACGGGCAATGTTTCACCATGTTGGACAGGGTGGTCTCGAACTCCTGACCTCAGGTGATCGGCCCACCTCGACCTCCCAAAGTGCTGGGATTACAGGTGTGAACCATCATGCTCGGCCATTTTTTATATATATTTAGAGATAAATTGTGTATTTTCTTTTTATTAAGCAAGGTAAACTTCCATTTGTAAGTTTAGCTGAAAACAATCAATCTTCTTTATTTGGGAGTAAAAAAATCAGTTGAATGGTTTTCTTAAAACAAGTAAGGCACCCTATGCTCTGGAAGAGGAAGTAATAGGAAGGACTTTATTTTTCTTGAGTTTGACGAGACCGTCTATCCAAATTCCTCTCAGTGAGTAAAGCTCTGGGGTGGCATTGGATCAATTGGCATAAAAAATCTAGAATTTTCTGGGAGGAAAGGGAGTGAGATCACGGTAATCCCAATATTTCTCCCCAGGTTTCCTAATTATCAAAACCTGTTGGAGGCCTTTGCTATAGAAGAACAGGATCAGAGAGATGAAATGTTAAAGGATGTCCACGATGGTGAGTGTGTTAAGGCTGGGCTCCCCACCACTGGTGGATTTGGACCTATCACGGTAGCTTTTGCTGCTTATTCTTTTGTTTCAAATTCCACACGGGGCTGGGTGCGTTGTCTCACGCCTGTAATTCCAGCACTTTGAGAGGCTGAGGCTGGCAGATCACTTGAGGTCAGGAGTTTGAGACCAGCCTGGCCAACATAGTGAAACCCTGTCTCTACTAAAAATACAAAAATTAGCCGGTCATGGTGGCGGATGCCTGTAGTCCTAGCTACTCAGAAGGCTGAAGCAGGAGAATTGCTTGAATCCGGGAGGTGGAGGTTGCAGTGAGCTGAGATTGTGCCCCTGTACTCCAGCCTGAGTGACAGAGTGAGACTCCATATAAAAAAAAAAAAAAAAAAAAAAAATTCACAAGGGCAAATCTCTTTGGATCACCAGTAGACTTACAATGTATTCTATAGACAATATTTCCACATTTCCCAAATGCTCTTTCAATCCAGCGGTGATTAACATGTTTGAAAGTAATTCACAGGATAAACTGGAAGCAGTATTGACTGTCAAAATTTAATAACTATAGACTTAGTTTTATTTACCACTCCTATACCTTATTTAGAAAGTCCATACATTTTGGCCGGGTGCGGTGGCTCACGCCTGTAATCCCAGCACTTTGGGAGGCCGAGGGGGGCAGATCACGAGGTCAGGAGATCTAGACCATCCTTGCTAATATGGTGAAACTCCGTCTCTGCTAAAAATACAGAAAGTCCATAAATTTTAACTTGAAAAAAAAAACATGCATTGTGGGAAAAGAATTAAGAGTCTAGAAATAAACGCATACCTCTGTGGTCAATTGATTTTTGATAAGGGTGCGAAGACCATTCAGTGGGACAAAGAATAGTCTCTTCAACAAATGGCTCTGGGGCAACTTGATATCCACATGCCAAAAATGAAATTGGACCCTTACCCCACACCGTATATAAAAATTAACTCAAAATGGATCAAAGAGCTACACTACCCAACTCTTAGAAGAAAACATAGGGATAAATCTTTATTATCTTAGATTTGGCAATAGTTTCTTAGCTATGACACCAAAAGCACAAATAACAAAAGAAATAAATAGATAAATTCAGGCCAGGTGCAATGGCTCAAGTCTGTAGTAATCCTAGCACTTTGGGAGATCAAGGCGGGTGGATCGCTTGAGGTCAGGAGTTCGAGACCAGCCTGGCCAACATGGCAAAACCCCATCTCTACTAAAAACACAAAATTGCCGGGCTTGGTGGCTCACGCCTGTAATCCCAGCACTTTGGGAGGCTGAGGCGGGTGGATCACAAGGTCAGCCGATCAAGACCATCCTGGCTAACATGGTGAAACCCCGTCTCTACTAAAAATACAAAAATTAGCCGGGTGCAGTGGCAGGCGCCTGTAGTCCCAGCTACTCGGGAGGCTGAGGCAGGAGAATGCCGTGAACCCGGGAGGCGGAGGTTGCAGCGAGCTGAGATTGTGCCACTGCACTCCAGCCTGGGTGACAGAGCAAGACTCCATCTCAAAAAAAAAAAAAAAAAAAAAAAATTTAGCCAGAGTGGTGGCACACACCTGTAATCTCAGCTACTCAGGAGGCTGAGGCATGAGAATCACTTGAACCCGGGAGGCAGAGGTTGCAGTGAGCCAAAATTGTGCCATTGCACTCCAGCCTGGGCACCAGAGGGAAACTCTGTCTCAAAAAAAAAAAAGATAAATTTGATTTTATCAAAATTTAAAAACTTTTGCATCAAAGGACACTATTAAGAGAGTGAAAAGACAACTTACAGAATGGGAGAAAATACTTGTAAATAATACATTTGAGAAGGGTATAGTGTCCAAAACATATAATAAACTCTTACAACTCAGCAACAAAATGACAAGCAACCCACTGTTTAAAAGCGCAAAGGGAAGTGGAGGGAGAAAAAAGCAAACAAATAAAATGGCCAAAGGCCTTGAATAGACATTTCTCCAAGAAGATATACAGACAGGCGACAAGCACATGAAAAGATGCTCGATGTCATTAAACATTAGAGAAGTGCACATTTAAACCACAATGAGATGCCACTTCATATCTGCTAGGATGGCTATAGTGAAAAACAAACAGAGCCAGGCACAGTGGTACACACCTGTAGTCCCAGCTACTCAGAAGAACGAGGTGGGAGGATCACTTGAGCCCAGGAGTTTGAGACCAGCCTGGGCAAAAAAGCGAGACCCTATTTAATTTAATAAAAAATTAAATTAAATTAAAAATGAAATTTAAATTTAAAATTAAAAAATTGAAAATAACATATGTTGACAAGAATGTGGTTCAATTAGAGCCTTCATTCATTGCTGGTGAGAATAGAAGATGATTCAGCCACTGTGAAAACCAGTTTGTTTTCTCAATAAGTTGAATTAAAATTACCCATGTCACCCAGCAATTCGACTTCTAGGTCTACAACTCCCCTTCCAAATTGAAAATAGGTGTTTAAACAAAAACTCACCTGTAATCCCAGCACTCTGGGAGACCGAGGCGGGTGGATCACCTGAGGTCAGGAGTTCAAGACCAGCCTGGCCAACATGGTGAAACCCCATGTCTACTAAAAATACAAAAAATTAGCTGGGCATGGTAGCATGTGCCTGTAATCCCAGCTACTCAGGAGGCTGAGGCATGAGAATCGCTTGAAAGCGGAGGTTGCAGTGAGGCGAGATCACACCACTGCACTCCAGCCTGGGTGACAGAGCGAGACTCCATCTCAATAAATAAATAAACAAACAAAAACTCATACGCAAATGTTCATAGCAGCCCTGTTCCTAATAGCCAAAAGGCAGGAACAACTTAAATGTTCCACTAAGTGCTGGGCTCGGTGACTCACACCTGTAATCCCAGTACTTTGGGAGGCTGAGATAGGAGGATTGCTTGAACCCAGGAGTTTGAGACCAGCCTAGGTAGTATAGTGAAACTTTGTCTCTACAAAAACAAAAAATTAAAAAATTAGCTGGGTGTGGTGGCACGCCTGTAGTCCCAGCTGAGGTGAGAGAATTGCTTGACCCTGGGAGGTAGAGGTTGCAGTGAACCAAGATCATGTATCACCGCACTACAATCTGGGCGACAGAATGAGACCCTGTCTCAAAAAAAAAAAAAAAAAAGGCCGGGTGTGGTGGCTCACGCGGTAATCCCAGCACTTTGGGAGGCTGAGGCAGGAAGATCACACGGTCAGGGGTTCGAGACCAGCCTGGCCAACGTGGTAAAACCCTGTCTCTACTAAAAATACAAAAATTAGCTGGGCGTGGTGGCGGGTGCCTGTAATCCCAGCTACTCGGGAGGCTGAGGCAGGAGAATTGCTTGAACCAGGGAGGCAGAGGTTGCAGTGAGCTGAGATCGTGCCACTGCCTTCCAGCCTGGGTGACAGAGTGAGACTCTGTCTCAAAAAAAAAAAAAAAAAAAAGCAAAACAAATGTCCCATTAAGTGATGAATGGATAAAAATAAATGTGGTATACCTATATGATAGATATTATTCAGGAATAAGTATTGATACATGCTGCAATGTGGATAAACCTTAAAATATGATATGCTGACTGGAAGAATCCAGACACAAAGGACACATGATTGTATGATTCCATTTGTAGGAAATATCCAGAATAGGCAAATCCAGAGAGACTGTGGATCTAAAGACACAGAGAGGCTATGGAGACTACAGCAGGTCTGTGGTTGGCTGGGGTAGGGAGAGGGGAGAATGGGAATTCACTGCTTAAAGAATGTGGGATTTCCTTTTGGCCTGATGAAAATGTGTTACAATGAGAGAATGGTGATGGTTGCATAACATTGTAAGTGTACTTAATGCTACTGAACTGTATACTTTAAAAGGATTAAAATGGTACAGTTTATGCTATGTGTATTTGACCAAATTTTTAAAAAATCACTAAGGTTACTTGTGAATCTGATAAAATTTCAGTGGAAGGAAAGGACAACAAGGCTCTTTGATGTAAAATTATTAAGAGAGTTGGAAGAGGTGGCCCCTCTATCAATAGGGGATAGACGAGAGGGAATGGTAGTTCTGGGGCTAGGAGGTAGCTGATGGTGAAACCTGGCTCAGTCTCGCCCTTTGGGGACTGTGTTTGTGTCCTAAGATGGTGGATGTGTGGGTGACTTGAGCAAGTTGAAACTTGGGAGCCCAGGCTTGGGCTCCCTCAAAGGATAGCAGTGACCATGGTAGGAGGAAGCCCAGGGACCAAGGTAGGAAGTCCAAGATCCAGTGGTGATCTGAAAAAGCAAGAGATGGAGCTCTGACTTTGCGGCATCCCCATGGTCAGCAGAGTTGGGGAGCAGCCCACCCCTTTAGACAAGCCTGGCTCTCTGGTCTATCCTCACCCTGCGCTCCCTTCACCAGTTTCTCTTAAATGCTGGGTCCTGCAAGCCTGGCAGGTTTCTATTTCTGCCTCAGTTTACCCTGCATCCCTCCCAGCAGGAGAGACAGTAGTTCCTGACTCTGAACTGTGGCTTTAAGAAGAGAAGAGGAGCAAGGAGGCCACCCTTCTGGGCACCTGGGGTTCCTGGAGAGACAGGAGGGGACCACGGCCTAGAGAGGGAAGCACTGACCTGGGCATGTGGCGTGTGACTGCGCCAGTTCTACATGCTCATTCCAGTTCAGGCAACTGTTCCTCCAGAATACACAGCTATTGACTCATTTAAAACGAATGGAGCTGGCCAGGCACAGTGGCTCACGCCTGTAATGCCAGCACTTTGGGATGCCGAGGTGGGCAGACCACCTGAGGTTAGGAGTTCGAGACCAGCTTGGCCAACATGGCAAAACCCAGTCTCTACTAAAACTACAAAAATTAGTCAGATATGGTGGTGCATACCTGTAATCCCAGCTACTCTTGAGGCTGAGGCAGGAGAATTGCTTGAACTCAGGAGGCGGAGGTTGCAGTGAGGTGATATCGCACCACTGCACTCCAGCCTAGGCGGTAGAGTGAGACTCCCTCTGAAAAATAAATAAATAAATAAATAAATAAATAAATAAATAAATAAATGGAGCTGATTAAGACAGTAGTCCCCAACCTTTTTGGCACTAGGGACCAGTTTCATGGAAAACAGTTTTTCCATGGATAGGGAACTGGGCTGGGGGGGATGGTTTTTGGATGATACAAGCACATTACATTTATTGTGTACTTTATTTCTATTATTATTACATTGTAATATGTAATGAAATAATTATACAACTCATCATCACGTAGAATCAGTGGCAACCCTGAGCTTGTTTTCCTGCAACTAAGTGGTCCCATCTGGGGCGTGATGGGAGATGGTGACAGATCATCAGGCATTAGTTAGATTCTCATAAGGAGCATGCAGCCTAGATCCCTCACATGTGCAGTTCACAATAAGGTTCATGCTCCTATGAAAATCTAATGCTGCCACTGATCTGACAGGAGGTGGAGCTTCGGTGGTAATGTGAGCAATAGGGAGTGGCTGCAGATACAGATGAAGCTTCACTGCTCACTCACCACTCACCTTCTGTTGTACTGCCTGGTTCCTAACAGGCCATGGACCAGTACCAGCCTGTGGCTGTGGGGGCTTGGTACCCCTGAAATAAGGGGAACCCCCAAAGTAGCCCTATCTAATAGTTAATCTAGAGAGCTGAGTCAGGGACTTCTTTGGAAAATGTTGGATCTCATTTCTCGGGATGTCTCACAGCATTCTTTTGTGACTTTAACTTATCTTTCAAGATAAAGTTGACACACATCCACATATATAAAATCACTCCCTTTCAGTCTTGGAATCTGCTTTGTGAGATGCAGCTCCTCTGGCAAGTGATGAGGTAGAAAGATGAATCAGGAAGAGGAAGGATGTGAGTGGCTGTGGCCTTTCTGAGCCCTGTTACTTTCTCACCTTAGAATTCCTGTATCATCCAAGACTGTTTCACTCTTCTGCACCTCTTGCAGAGGCCATTATCTCTCCCAGGAACACAATTAAACTCCATCCCTTCTTCCCATGGTGAACTCTAGTTCGTCCTTCAAAACAGCCCAGGAGTTTTCTGACCTCTCCAAGGCTGGGTTAGATGGCCCCTCTGTTTTCCCTTGCACTCACCAATTTCCCTACTCTTACCATACCTTATTGATCTTATTCCTGTGTCTCCTCCTACACTTTAAGTTTCTCAAGGGCAGCTGGAATCAATCCATTCAAGTTTTAATTCCAGCTCCACCATTACCAGTAAGACTTGGCAAGCCACTAAAATTCAATTATTTCATCTGTAACACGGGGATAATAATTTCTGCCTTATTGGCTTGGCTTGGTGATTCAAATTTGTAAAATAGGTGGGGAGCAGTGGCTCACACCTGTAATCCCAGCACTTTGGGAGGCCAAGGCAGGTGGATCACTTGAAGTCAGGAGTTCAAGACCAGCCTGACCAACATGTGTGAAACCCTGTCTCTACCAAAAATACAAAATTAGCCAGGCCTGGTGGCACACACCTGTAAACCCAGCTACTTGGGAGACTGAGGCAGAAGAATTGCTTGAACCTGGGAGGCAGAGGTTGCAGTGAGCTGAGATTGCACCATTGCACTCCAGCCTGGGCAGCAAGAACGAAACTCCATCTCAAAAAAAAAAAAAAAAAATTGTAAAATATTTGGCCAGGCACAGTGGCTCTCACCCATAATCCCAGAACTTTTAGAGGCCAAGGCTTGAGCCTAGGAGTTTGAGACCAGCATGGGCAACATGGCAAGACTCTTTCTCTACAAAATAAAGAAAATAAAAAATGAAATAAAATTTGTAAGATACTTCAAACCATGCCTGGGAGATAAATGCTCAATAAATATGAGCTATAATAAAAATAAAAATAATTGTTGCAATTACTATTATTTATCTCTTTAATCTCAACGTCTAGCACAGAAGTTGGTATGAAGTAAGCAGTCAGTGTTAAATAGAACTGTGGTTAATGCATTAACTGTGGTGAACCTAGAACTGTGCTGTTCTATGTAGTAGCCACCAGCTACATGTGTCTGTTGAGCACTTGAAATGAAGTATGTTGTAAGTGCAAAAACACAGTGTTGAAGACTTAGCATGTAAAACAGAAAGTAAGATAACTCATAAATAATTTTTTATTTTTATTTTTTTGAGACAGGATCTCAGGCTGGAGTGCAGTGGCACAATCTTGGCTCACTGCAGCCTCAACCTCCCAGGCTCAAGCAATCCTCCCATCTCAGCCTCCTGAGTAGCTGGGACTACAGGCGTTCACCACCACACCCAGCTAATTTTGTTTATTTTTTATAGAGATGATGTCTTGCTATGTTGCCCAGGCTGATCTTGAACACCTGGGCTTGAGCAATCCTCCTGCCTTGGCCTCTCATAGTACTGGGATTTACAGGCATGAGTCACCATGCCCGGCATAATAATTTTTTATATTAATTACATGTTGAAGTAATAAGATTTTGAATGTTTTAGGTTAAGTGAGATATATTCTTGTTTGTTTGTTTGAGACGGAGTTTCTCTCTTGTCGCCCAGGCTGGAGTGCAATGGCACAATCTCGATTCACTGCAACCTCCGCCTCCTGGGTTCAGGCGATTCTCTTGCCTCAGCCTCCTAAGTAGCTGCAAATTACAGGCACCCGCCACCGCGCTCAGCTAATTTTGGTATTTTTAGTAGAGAAGGGGTTTCATCATGTTGGCCAGGATGGTCTCGAACTCCTGACCTCAGGTGATGTGCCAGCCTCGGCCTCCCAAAGTGCTGGGATTACAGGCATAAGCCACCGTGCCTGGCCAAGTGAAATATATTCTTAAAAATAATCTTATCTGCTTGCTTTTACTTTTTAAAATGAGATGCCAGGAAGTTTAAAGTTACAAATGTGGTGGCTGTATTATCTTTCTATTGGACAGCACAGACCTATTCATTCTTAACCTACTGTTACTATAGTAAATCTTCACACAACCTCATTTATGCTCAAATATGGTGTAAGCTCTAGGAGTGTCAGTAATTCATTTAGGATGATGATTCATTGAGAATCAAAAGTACATCCAATTGGTTTGTAAAGGATTTACCATGCAGGGTTAATAAGCTAGTGTACAGAAGTATGTCGAAAAGGGACTAAAGTTTTACTGGGATTTTCCAGGTTCGCTGTGATCCTGAGATTCAAGAACTGCGTCAGTGGCAGAAGAAACTTCGCGAGGCCAAGCACATTCACCAGCGAGTCAAAATTTTCTGGGCCAAGCAAGAACAAAAAGGTAAGTTGCTGGATTCACAGTCCTTAGTTCATTCAAGAAAAGCCTGATTCTTATTCCAGGCTCAAGAAGGAGGCCCTCTGAGCTTTTGTGAGGTCCTTGTCTGCATGGAACTCAGCTTGTGCATGGGGGAAGTGGCTGCATATTAAGATTCTGCTCTGGAATGACAGAGGTGATGTGATATAATTTACAGGGCCATTTCTCTCCCACAGGGACAAATTCAGTGTCTCCCTGTGTCTGCAGGTTTCTATTTTTGAAGCTACAAGACATCAAGAATAACCCATTATTTTGGAAACACAGTGTCTATCAGTATGATGGATAGTTATAGTTATTCTTCTAAGTTGTTGATTGTGTGTCTGAACTCAGATGGTATTTTATGCTTGTCTTCTCCCCTTTTACGATGGCTAATTTTATGTGTCAACTTGACCGGGCTGTGAGATGCCCAGATTAAACGTTATTTCTAGATCTGTCAAGGTGTTTCCAGAGAGATTAGCATTTGAATTGATTGACCAAATAAAGCAGATGGACCTCCCTAATGGGCTTCATCCAATCTGTTAAGGGCCTGAATAGAACAAAATGGTGGAGGAAGGTTGCATGAACTCTGCCTGGCCATGTGAGCTGGGGCCTTGATCCTCTCCTGCCCTTGGTGCTGCTGGCTCACAGGGCTTCAAACCCAGACTAGAATCTACACTACTGGTTCTCTGGACTTCCTGGGTCTCTAGCTTGCAAATGGCAGATTGTGGGACTTCTCAGTCACCATAATTTCATGAGCCAATGTCTTCTTTTTTTTTTTGAGACAGAGTCTCACTCTGTTCGCCCAGGCTGGAGTGCAGCAGCATGACCTCAGTTCACTGCAACCTCCGCCTTCTGGGTTCAAGTGATTCTCCAGCCTCGGCCTCCTGAGTAGCTGGGATTACAGGCTTGCTCCACCACACCTGGGTAATTTTTGCATTTTTAGTAGACACAGGGTTTCACCATGTTGGCCAGGCTAGTCTTGAACTCCTGACCTCAAGTGATCTGCCGCCTCGGCCTCCCAAAGTGCTGGGATTACAGGCATGAGCCAGCGCGCTTGGCTGGTATGTTTTCTTTTCTTTTCTTTCCTTTTTTTTTTTTTTTTTGAGATGGAGTCTCGCTCTGTCGCTCAGGCTGGAGTGCAGTGGCTCGATCTCAGCTCACTGCAACCTCCGCCTCCTGGAGTCAAGCAATTCTCCTGCCTCAGCCTCCCGAGTAGCTGGGATTACAGGCGCCTGCCACCATGCCTGGCTAATTTTTGTATTTTTAGTAGAGACAGGGTGTCACCATACATATTGGCCAGGCTAGTCTCAAACTCCTGACCTCAGGTGATCTGCCCACCACGGCCTCCCAAAGTGCTGGGATTACAGGCATGAGCCACCGCGCTCGACCTGATATGTTTTCAAATGGGGAAAATTAAATTGCAGAACTATAAGTTTTTATTCATATATAAAAAAATGCATGGCCTGTAATCCTAGGACTTTGGGGGCCTGAGGCAGGTGGATCACCTGAGGTCAGGAGTTCAAGACCAGCCTGGCCAACATGGTAAAACCCTGTCTCTACTAAAAATACAAAAATTAGCCAGGCGTGGTGGCGGGCACCTGTAATCCCAGCTACCTGAACCCAGAAGGTGGAGGTTGCAGTGAGCCGAGATCATGCTACTGCACTCCAGTCTAGGCAACACAGCCAGACTCCGTCTCAAAAAAAAAAAAAAAAAAAAAAAAAATATATATATATATATATATATATATGCATGGAAACACAGAGATGCTAAACAGTCTCGAAGAAAATTATTGGTGGTTACCTTTGAGAATTTGGACCAAAGGGGTGGAACCACACTGTTGGAATCTTTTAGATAAGCACATAGTACTTTATAATTATGAGAAACTACAAAAAATAGTCATACATCCCTCAGCAGGCCACAGGCCATCATGCCTTGGGTCCTCTAACCTCCCCATCCTACCCTGTCCCCATCCTCCCTCAGTGGGCTACAGCCCCTGTAATCTCTTTTCTGTTCTTGCAATGTGCCAATGCGTTCTTCACCTTGGGACTCTGTACTTTCTATTCCTTTTTTTTTTTTTTTTTTTTCTGAGACAGGGTCTTGCTCTGTTACCCAGGCTGGAGTGCAGTGGTGCAATCTCGGCTCACTGCAACCTCCACCTCTGGGGTTCAAGTGATTCTCATGCCTCAGCCTCCCAAGTAGCTGGGATTACAGGCGTTTGCCACCATGCCCAGCTAATTTTCATTTTTTTTGTAGAGACGGAGTTTCACCATGTTGGCCAGGCTGGTCCTGACCTCCTGACCTCAAGTGATCCTCCTTCCTCGGCCTCCAAAAGTGCTGGGATTACAGGCGTCAGCCACCGTGCCTATTGCTCAGCCAGGATGGAGAACCTAAGGAGATGTGAGATGCCCAGTTGTTTTGTGCTTTCTTTAAAATGTGGAGTCCTTTAGGCCTGTGCTCTCAGCTCTGGGCAACAAGTCCCGCTGATGCTTGACTATACAGCTGCTATTAGGTTGGTGCAAAAATAATTGCGGTTTTTGCCATTAAAAATAATGACATTAAATGCAATTACTTTTGCACCAACCTAAATTTATTTACTGGACAATTGTCTTCCCCACTAGCATGTAACCTACATGAAATAATAGGACACATTGACATCATGGTACCTCCTGATGTGATGTGTCTGCCTGGCTTAACTCCTAGTACAGTGCCTGGCACAAAGTGAGCATCAGATAATATCAGTTGAACGAATGAATGAATGGAGCTGTGAGGTTTAAACGAGTCAATAAACAGAAAGTTCCTGGTGCAGAGTAGGAGCACATCAAATTGGTGATCTAAGCTGCCCTTGTAAAGAAGCAGCTTGAGCTGTTACTGTTTGGCTGGCTCAGCACAGGCCTCTGTTCCATGCACAACTGCAGTTTCATTTGGCTTCAAAACTGGAAGGCAATCAGGGCTGTAATCAGTTTAAAGGTCGAGGAAAGTGCAGCATGCCTATTTCTTTCTCTTGGTCTGTATTCTTTGGATTTGATTTGCGGTTGGTTGATTGACTGATTGGGCTCACTTCGGAGCAGGGAGAATAGACTGGAGTTCATGCCGTTATCCAGCCCGCAGCAGAGGGGCTGGAGGGGCTGGTGGAAGCAATTCCATTTCCACCATCTGCTGCTGGCTTCCCGTGCCACCTTCCAAGGGCTCCGGAAGGAGCGAGCCATGCTCTCCAAACAAGAAACACCTCTTCAGTAAATACCCCAGTGTGAACCCATGGATGGGTTCCCATTTACGCTGAGACCGTGAAATGGCCTTTGGGCAAACAAGCCAATTCTAAAGTCTGTCCCCAGGTCTGTGATCAGTTAAGAAGGAAGTCAGGACAGCAGAAAGGACAGGTAAAGGACCGGGCTTTGGAGCTGGCCAGACCTGCCCTTGGAATCCTAACTACCATTTCTATCCATGTGACCCTGATCTAGTGAACTTCATGAAGCTTCAGTTTTCCGTTGTGCAAAATGGGACTAGTAATAATAGTGTCTATCTAACACAGGTGTTATTACAAGATTATAAGAGATGATGATATTTAGAACAAGTCCTGGCACATAGTTCCCATAAATGTTAGTTTTTGTCATCATAGCATTATTAAACTATTTGTGTTGATTTCTTCCAATAGACTCCAAGCTCCATGGGCTTTCATGTAGGACCATGTTTGTCTTATTCATCATGAGCCTGGCACAGAGCAGGTGGTCTGTACATATTTAGGGGATGAAGCTCTGGGCTTCATTTTACATATGAAGAAATTAAGTTCCAGCAAGATTGAGTGACTTGCCCAGGGTCACACAGCAGAGGACAGCCTGGGGCTGGGCCCAAGACTTCCCTTTCTCTGTCCAGTGTTCTAACACATCCTGGAGGACAGATGCAGAGAGCTAAGACATTCTCTTAGATTCTGCCCTCAGACCCAGATTCTCAGGAATCTTCTGGAACATGACATACGACCTGTTCAGTTTCCTCTCTGGGCTTCAGAGTTCTTGCTGTTTATGTTTTCATGGACTGAAGCCTCCAGCTAGGGGCTGAATTATGAGAAGCAGAGTACAACCTGCTGCACACCAGGCAAAGCAGAACTTCTTGTTCTCTTTAACTGTCGCCGAGTTGAATCATTTCGTTAAGCTCATGTGCTAGAGTTACTTCCTATTTTAAACCTTATGAATCTGGGTAGTGTGGGGGGTTGCAAAATAAATCTCCCCAGCCAAGGTGACACCTCAATTAGACCTCAAAGGCTTGCAGTGAAGCAATTTGAAAATGGATGTTAAGCACATGCTAGTTCTCCTTTAGACTTGCAATAAAAAATAGTGGAGTGATTGCAAATGAAAATGGTTTTTCAACTTCATTAAAAAAAAAAAAAAGCTCATCTATGTACAAATCCAGGAGGCAGGCATATCTTTTTAAGTTGTTGCCATTTTATCCACATTGCGCTCTGGCATTTACAGTACAAATAGATTTTACCAAGTTCATAGCTTAGAGCAACCTTGGGCAGACAGGAGGTCTGAGGGAGAGTCACATCAGCTGTCGGGGTGGAATCATGGTCATATATAGCCCGTCTCATGTTACAGTGAGTCAGAGACTGCCTGTCCCAAACAGTATTTTCTTCTAGGACGGAAGCGGTGTGAAGTTATCTTCAAGTCTCTATCCATCAGGACAGATGCAGGAATTATTTTAAAACGTGTATGGTAAGAATTTCAGCCAATGTAGTTTAAAATAAGATGCCCAAGTCATTTTTGAGATGTAGTAAAAAATACCATGTCTCGATTAATAGCATATTTTTAGCCTCACATAGTAATTGTTTTCAAATGTGCTTTGTAATTGAATATCCATATTTTATTTAGAAATCTAGTACGAGCAGGGAGAAAGAAACCATAGAAATTGTTCCCATAACATCAGATTAAATTACATATATGTATATATATATATATATATATATATGCACACGCGTATATATACATCATATATATCATCAGATAAATTTATCATATATGTGTTTGTGTGTATATTCTTTATATATGCACAAATAATCTCTAAATAACTATCACTTCTTAATGTTTTGAAGAAAAGGCAGAGACTTGGAGGGAGAGATTGATCTGTCAAAGGAAATGAATTGTCTACTTTTTGTTTGCTTAACTGTTTATTTCCTACTTCATTCCAAGAATGGTTTTTAGTAGTTATGGAAATACACACAATATGATATTTTTAGGTAAAGGTGGTAATTAAGGAATAATTAAGATTAGGGAAAAAAATAAAGCCACTCAGTGCTGTAAGTAAAATACTTAACTTCAAGGCCTAGGCTGACAAATACAAATTATATATATTCAAAGTGTGCAACATGATGATTTAATATTTGTACACTGTATTAGTCCATTTTCACACTGCTATAAAGAATACCTGAGACTGGGTAATTTATAAAGAAAAGAGGTTTAATTGATTTATAGTTCTGCATGGCTGGGAGGTCTCAGGAAACTTAAAATCATGGCAGAAGGCAAAAGGGAAGCAAGGCACGTCTTATATGGTGGCAGGAGAGAGAGAGAGTGAGGGGGGAACTGTCAAACATAAACCATCAGATCTCATGAGAACTCACTCACTTTCATAAGAACAGTATGGGGGAAACCTCCCCCATGATCCAATCACCTCCCACCAGATCCCTCCCTCCACACATGGAGATTACAATTCGAGATGAAATTTGGGTGGGGACACAGAGCCAAGCTGTATTATACATACTGTGTAATGATTACTACGATCAAATTAATGAACACATCCATCACCCTTAGTTATGATTTGTGTGTGTGTATGTGTGTGGTGAGAACCCTTAAAATCTGCTCTCTTACCAATTTTTAAATAAACAATTCAGTATTATTAACTGTAGTTACCATACTTTACATTAGATCCCCAGAACGTCTTCATCTTATAACTGAAAGTTTGTACCCTTTGACCAGCATAGAAGTTTCTTAGGAAAACATGCCAAGGTAAAGATGGAAATAGAATCTATTACATAAATTCACAGTGTCCATAAGAAAAAAGACAAACCATTTGTTCAGGAAATACTCAGCGCTTCCCTAATACATTATGCAATGTGAATCATGACCTCAAAAATATTCCTGTAATGAATAGAAATATGGCTCTGAGCTTCCAGGAAGCCACAACAATAAAGGAAATAGGATCATTAATGGTTTATTGTGTCCTCAAGATTAAGTGAGTTTCTTGGAAGCACACATTCCTGGAGCTGAGACTTGATTTTTCTTTCATAAAGAGGACACTGTAACATACTGAACACCATTTTATTCCCAAATATAGTAAGTTTCTTAGAGCAATGTTTCCTTCTAGAGGGAAAACATGAAAGCCCGGAGTAGAGGGTGGAGACTAGAGAAAGTTCTTTTCCCTAATTTTAATTTAGACCACAATGACAAATCCTAGCGATTAGGATTTCCCTGTGGTGTAAAGGCTATTCTTAAGATGAACACCTCATCTTAGCCACCCCACCTGCTTGTGACCTTAGGATATGCTGGAGGCTATGGTCACGGCTGTAATCCCGGCACTCTGGGAGGCCAAGATGGGAGAATTGCTTGAGCCTAGGAGTTCGACACCAGCCTGGGCAACACAATGAGACCCCGTCTCTACAAAAAATAAAATTAGCCAGGCGTGCTAGCACGCTCCTGTAGTCCCAGCTACTCAGGAAGCTGAGGTGGGAGGATTGCTTGAGCCTAGGAACCAGAGGCTGCACTGAGCGGTGACTGCACCACTGCACTCCAGCCTGGGTAATGAGCAAGACCTCATCTCAAAATAAATAAATAAATAAATAAATAAGATATGCTGAAACTTAGTTCTTTCCTTCCTAGCCCATGTAATTGGGCTAGGAAGCCCGTGTAATTGTGCATTGCTGAGAGCAGAGAAGGATGTCTGCAACTAAGGAGTAGCTACGAGTGATGGAGCTTATACTATGTGCCAGACACTACACTAAGCATCTTATGTTTCCATGTAGTCCTCACACCTGGTATCTCAGAGAGGTGAGATCATCTCCATCGTACAGATGAGGAAACCGGGGCTGGGAGGATACACAGCTTGCACAAGTCCACACAGCCAGTCAGGCCGGAGACCAGGGATTTGAACCCGGATCTACCTGATGCCAAAGAGGCTAGGGCCATCCCAGGCCATGCTGTTCTGTAACTCAAGTGCCCAATAGACCACAGTGGTCCAGTGCAAAGCTTCCCAGCATGGTAACTAAGGACCCACAGGCTGGACAGCAGGCAGTGTCTGGCTCTGCCTCCCAGCCTGCACCCTGACACTGGAGTGACCACAGACCACTAGTATAGGGGAAGATTGGCAGTAGAGGAGGCTGAGAGCCCCATTCAAAGGCTGCAGGATCTACATGAGTGTTTTGGGGAGATATTTTCACTAAAGCAAGAAACCAGGGTTAAGTGAATAAGGATAAGAATATTCTTTTCTCCCTCTTTCCAAATCCTCTGTCCATCTACATTTGAGGAGCAGAGAAGGGTTTGGCCACCAGAGAGGGAACCTGGGTATGGGGAACACTCTAGCCTGTGGCTCAGGAAGTGGGTTCTAGCATTAGTTGAGAACCTTTGTGACCAACAGTCTATCATCTAACAAAAAAGGTCAAGTTTTAGTGATGTATTTTCCAAAGACAATCACTGTTGAGTATATCAGCCCATAGTTTTCCCATTCATCTATCAACATACACATATAGGCCAGGTGCGGTGGCTCACGCCTATAGCTCCAGCACTTTGGGAGGCCAAGGCAGGCAGATCACTTGAGGCTGGGAGTTTGAGACCAGCCTGGCCAACATGGTGAAACCCCGTCTCTACTAAAAATACAAAAAAATTAGCTGGGCGTGGTGGCACATGCCTGTAGTCCCAGCTACTCGGAAGGCTGAGGCATGAGAATTGTGTGAACCAGGAGGTGGAGGTTGCAGTGAGCCGAGATCACACTACTGCACTCTAGCCTGGGTGACAGAGCAAGACTCTGTCTCAAAAAAATTTAAAAAGTAAATGTATATATATTTATAAACATGTAACCATATTACATATGCTGTACTGTAACTTGCTTGTTTTTTCTTCACTTGGCAATATATCATTGCCATCTGCTTCATGCCAGCACACACAGATCTATCCCATTATTTTTAGTGGCTCCATAAAAATGATAGCACTGTACCATACTTTCGTAAAACCGATTCCTATGAATGGATAGTTGGCTTGTATTATGAACAATGCTCCATAAGCATTGTTGTAGCTATATTCTAGCTTACTTGTAGAAGTATTTCTTTTTCTTTTCTTTTTTTTTTTTTTTTGAGACAGAGTCTCACTCTGTCGCCCAGACTGAAGTGCAATGGCACAGTCTTGGGTCACTGCAACATCCGCCTCCCGGGTTTAAGCGATTCTCCTGCCTCAGCCTCTTGAGTAGCTGGAATTATAAGCGAGTGCACCACACCCGGTTAATTTTTGTATTTTTAGTAGAGACGGGGTTTCACCATGTTGGCCAGGCTGGTCTCGAACTCCTGACCTCAGGTGATCCACCCACCTCGGCCTCTTAAAGTGCAGGAATTACAGGCGTGAGCCACCATGCCCAGCCTTGTAGAAGTATCTCTATAGCATAAATTCCTAGAAGTGGAATTGCTGGGTCAAAGGACACGCACATATTAAATTTAGACAGTGATCACAATACTGTCATCCAAAAATGTTATATTAATTTATACTTAATGCTGCCAACCCACTGTGGGACTTTTGATGGGTGATGTCATCTTTGTGCTACATTTTCTCTACTTGTAAAATGAGAATTCTTATGCCTCAGTAATAATTCTAAATGAGGTCATTGTTTTGATAGGACCAGGGCTCCTTCAGAAGAAATATATCTGTAAATCTAAGGTGTCATTTTCATTTTTTTCTTTCATAGTTCCTCAAAACTTAGTTCCTTCTCCATTTTAACCTGCAAAATAAATAATTTGATTAAGAGACATCTAGTGACTTCATGCCTTGGCACTGCCTTCATCAGTTCTATTTTTAGGACTCACCAGTGTCTGGGGATGTTTGGATGACATCAACTTTTACACATCTTTTCATTTAAAATTTGCAAAAGTCTGCACAGCTATGACATGACACAAGCCTCCTACTGAAATGCCTGAAGATCCCTACTGTTCTGAGATTAAAAAATAAAAGATGATTTCCTTTCTTGATGATTTGTCCTAAAAGTTCAAGATCCTATATTTAAGTTTATGTGAATGACCACTTCCAACTTCATGAGCTTCACCTCTGATGTGATCTCGGCTCACTGCAACCTCCGCCTCCCGGGTTCGAGTGATTCTCCTGCCTCAGCCTCCCGAGTAGCTGGGACTACAGGCGCACGCCACCATGCCTGGCTAATTTTTGTATTTTTAGTAGAGACGGGGTTTCACCATGTTGGCCAGGATGCTCTTGATCTCTTGACCTTGTGATCCGCCCGCCCTGGCCTCCCAAAGTGCTGGGATTACAGGCGTGAGCCACTGTGCCCAGCCGATGCAGAATGCTTTTGAAGGATATAGATAAATCTACAAACCCCTAGACGGCTCATGACCAGATTGGGCTAAGTTTCCCATTTCTCACTGTGCAACCTCAAGCAGGTTACTTAACCTCTCTGTGACTCAGTTTGTCTGGCAATACAATGGCAATACTAATACTAGTAACCAAGCCATAGAGTTTTTGTGAGGATTAAATGAACTGGAATAGTGCCTGGCCCATAATAAGTGATCAATAAATGATAATTATTATTAATTAAGCAAAGCATTCAACATATGGTTAATATATATTGTTAAGAATATTGGCAGCCAGGTGCAGTTGCTCATGCCTGTAATACCAACACTTTGGGAGGCCAAGATGGGAGGATCACTCGAGAGCCCAGGAGTTCGAGACCAGCCAGGGCAACATAGGGAGACTGTCTCTACAAAAAATATGAAAACTAGCTGGGTATGGTGGTCTGTGCGTGTGGTCCCAGCTACTTGGGAGGCTGAGGCAGGAGGATCTCTTGGTCTTGGGAGGTCGAGGCTTCAGAAAGCCATGATCACGCTGCTGTACTCCAGCCTGGGCAACAGAGTAAGACCCTGTCTCAAAAAAATAAAAATAAAAATAAAAATATTGGCTTTGGAGGGTATGACAGAACCGAGCTCCTGCCTTTTACCATCAGGATGGTTCCTGGGCAAGTTGTTAATCCTCTCCAAGCTGTTTTCTCCTCTGTTGTGTGGGGACAATTAGGATCTGTCACAAAGGGCTACTGTGAGGATTAAGTAAAACAGCCATGTATGGAATTAAACAGATCTCTGGCACAAAGTGAATGGTCAATAACTGGTGGCTGGTTTTAGTAATATTTTTAAAGCTGTCAGCAAAAATAAAGTTTGTATTCCAGGTAATTTCTGTACAGCAGTGGTTCTCAATGCTGGCTGCAGATTAGAATCTCCTGGGGGAAATTTATAAGCTGTGTCAGGCTAGAGGCCAGAAAAAGTGATTACATGGGTTTATTCTTAGTAGAGAATGTGTTGTAACCACATCAGCAAAGCCCTAATACTATGGATTAGCTACAAGATCCCAGTAATAGCTTTGGATTCAAAATCTTCCTTTGCGAGGCTCTTCTCACTAATGCAGTTTCATTTGGTCTAAAATTCAGGGGATCTGAGTTCCTGTTCGACTCTACAATTTACCAGCTACATGGACCTTGCTTTCTGCTTTGAAAAATTGAATGGTTGAATCAGGAAACCTCTATAACAGCAAAACAGAATATCCCATAGGTGTTTGCTGTAGAATCTCCTGCCTCCTAGGCAAGAGGCCTGCTGCCTGGGCGAATCTAAACCTTGAAAACCTGTTGCTGCTGTTTTGGTGGCTGTTGCCGGGTTTGGGAGTTTGGTCTCAACGTTGAAGGCAAGAACAATAGGTGGTGAACGTTCTGCTCACTACTGGGCTTTTGTTGGGGAAAGCGAGGTGGGATCACTGCGGGAGGCAGAGAGTAAATCCGGAAGTTTAGAGAGTGAGGCAGAGAAGAGGGAGGCATGAATTCGGTATTTGGCAATTTGGGAAAGTTTGGAGGAAAAGAGTAGAGAGGTTTAAAGCAGATTTTTGTGAAGTTTGATCACATGTTTGAGAAGGTAGGAAGCACATATTCTGGAAGGAGGCTCCTCCTGTCACTACATTTGAACCTGTCACACCCAGAATGACTCTTTCTGAATGCAAGTTGGAGCCAACCGGGAGGGCAATGGGAAATTCTGTCTGCCTTGTCAAGCTGTGGCCCGGCCTACAGGAGAGCATCGCCTACCTGTGGCTGCCAAACGTTGGGTGTCTGCAAAGATCCGCAATCCTCATAGCAGCTCTGATTTAGAGTGCCAACTACATGCCAGGCACTTTGCATATATTATTTCTAATCTTCACAGCAAACAGAATGAGTAGAAATTATTATTGCCCAGCCGGGCACAGTGGTTCATGCCTGTAATCCCAGCTCTTTGGGAGGCCAAGGTGGGCAGATCACTTGACGTTAGGAGTTCGAGACCAACCTGGCCAACATGGTGAAACCCTGTCTCTACTAAAAATACAATAATTAGCCAGGCGTGATGGCGGGCGCCTGTAATCCCAGCTACTTGGGAGGCTGGGGCTGCAGAATTGCTCGAACCTAGGAGGCGGAGGTTGCAGTGAGGCAAGATCACACCACTGCACTCCAGCCTGGGCCACAGAGTGAGACTCGATAGCAAAAAAAAAAAAAAAAAAAAGGAAGCTATTATTGCCCCGTCTTTCAGAGGAGGAAACTGTGTCTCAGAGGTTAAATCATTCACCTTTGGTCACACAGCTTTGAAGTGGCAGAACTGAGAAAATTAATTAATTTATTTATTTATTTTGGAGATAGGGTCTCACTCTGTCATTCAGGATGGAGTGCAATGGCATGATCTTGGCTCACTGCAACCTCCGCCTCCGGGGTTCAAGGGTTCCTCCTGCCTCAGCCTCCCGAGTAGCTGGGATTACAGGCGCGCACCACCACACCCGGCTAATTTTTGTATTTTTAATAGCAATGAGGTTTTACTATGTTGGCCAGGCTGGTCTCGAACTCCTGATCACAAGTGATCCACCCTCCTCGGCTTCCCAAAGTGCTGGGATTACAGGTGTGAGCCACCACACCCGGCCAATCACCCAGGATTTTAATAATTTATTTTGTTTATTGTCTATGTGACTGCACTAGAATGTAAGTTCTCTGACAGCAGGGACCTTTCTTTCCTATTTTGTTCACTGCTCTATCCTCAGCATCTAGAAGAGTGCCCAGCACATGGTAGACAGTCAAGGAATACTTGTTGGTTGAATGAATGGATCTGTGTTACATAACCTCCTTCCCAGATCAGCCAGCTTGCCAAACACTCTATGGGCAAGTAAACAGAACTGAGGCTGGACACAGTGGCTCACACCTGTAATCCCAGCATTTTGGGAGGCCAAGTTTGGAGGACCACTTGAAGAGTTCGCGACTAGCCTGGGCAATGTTAAGAGACCCTGTATCCACTAAAAAAATAAAAAATAAATAACTGGGTAGAGTGGTGCATGCCTGTAGACCCAGCTGCTCAGGAGGCTGAAGCAGGAGGACCTCTTAAAGCTCAGGAGGTTGAGGCTGCAGTGAGCTATGGTTGTGCCACTGCACTCCAGCCTGGGAGACAGAGCAAGACCCTATCTCCAAAAAAAGAAAAATAAAGCAAACAGAACTGTTTCCAAAAAAAAAAAAAAAAATTAAGGGAAGCTATATGCTTACATATAATATATAAATGGATAAAGACCGCCTGTAATCTCAGCACTTTGGGAGGCCAAGGCTGGTGGATCACCTGAGATCAGGAGTTCAAGACCAGCCTGGGCAACATGGTGAAACCCTGTCTCTACTAAAAATACAAAAATTAGCTGGGCATGGTGGCAGGCACCTGTAATCTCAGCTACTCAGAAGGCTGAAGCAGGAGAATCGCTTGAACCCGGGAGGTGGAGGTTGCAGTGAGCCAAGATCGCGCCATTGCACTCCAGCCTGGGTGACAGAGCAAGACTCCGTTTCAAAAAATAATAATAAAGAAAGAAAGAAAGACAAAAAGTCCATTAAAATATAATCCCCAGATGCTAGTAGTGATTATCTCTGGGTGGTTGTAATGCAGGCGATTGATGAGTTGATTGATTTTTGCCTTTTTTTCTAAACAGAAATGCAAGTGATTATTTTTCTTTTTCGATTATCCATAATTTCTAAAAATAATAAAAAGGAGTGTTTGTTTACATTCATTGTTCACTTACTATGAGGCAAGAATTTTCCCAAGCACTTTACTAGTAGCAGCTCAATTATTCTTTACACCTTTGAAGTAGTTACTGCTGTGGTCTCCATTTTATAGATGAAGAAACTGAGGCAGAGAGAGGTCAAACAATATATCTGGGGCCACACAGCAAAAATGTAGCAGAACCAAGCAGCTTGACTCCAGAGTCCTCCCTCTCTCTCTCCTCATTAGGCTGCAATGCACAGATGTTATTTATGGAGTTCAAATGCTTGAGAGAAATCTGTTGGTGTTCAGTTTCCTACAAAGTCCATTAGGACTTCTGGTTGCATTGCCAAGGGCATGAAGCACAGGCTTCTTTATGCCTGTGAGCCTGCCTTAAAGAGTAATGATCCTGCCCACCAAATTGTCCCTGCTTCTCTCTGTGAGCACCAGTCCAAGGCTGTTGACACATGGTGTTCACCCTTAAGATCTAAATTTAGGATCTGAACAGCTAAAGCGTCTTGCCAGTTTTCAGATTCAACTCTCATTATCTCTTTTAAATTATCTTTTTAAAAATAATTTAAAACCTGTCCCCATATCAAAGCAATACATTCTCATTATGAAAAACACAGAATAGTACCAAGAGATCTAAAAAAGGTACCCACTCACTGTCACTGGTAATACCTTGGTGGCTACGAAAACTTTTCAAAAATGCCTTACTTTGCCAGATCTGAGTAGGAGGGAGATGGGGGAGACTAAGGAATCTTTTGCATGAGCCCTACTGTTGCCACGTGCATTGGAATTGCCCTATTTTCTTCTCATGGCATCCAGAGACTTGTCACTTAAGAGGTTTCAAAGTGACATTTGAAGCTGTTCACGATGAGCAGCTAATAATAGTAGAAAGAGTCCTAGGCTTAGAGTCCCAAGACCTGCATTGGAACCCTGGCTGGAAACTTCCTAGCTGTGTGTCCTTGAGGAAGGCACTTAACCTTCCTGATTGCTCATCTTTTAGATGCAGAATGAAATTAACACTCTCCCTGAAAGCCCAACTGAGAGACAAGTTTATTTGTGTTAAAACAACAACAACAACTTGAGCTAATTTCACCTACAAATTCTTACTGGCTATGTGACCTTAAACAAGTTACTTAACTCTTCTAGCTTTCAGTTTTTTCACCTGTAGAATGGAAATAAAAGTATCCCCCTCACTCTGGATTCCGAAATGAGATAATGCTTGTAATGAATATGCTTAGTCCAATGCCTCATAAACATTAGGTGCTCGATAATGATCAGTGTCTACCATTGTAAGCATCTTTTTTTTTTTTTTTTTTTTTTGAGACGCAGTTTTGTTCTTGTCACCCAAGCTGGAGTACAGTGGTGCGATCTCAGCTCATTGCAACCTCCACATCCTGTGTTCAGGCAATTCTCCTGCCTCAGCCTCCTGAGTAGCTGGGATTACAGGCACCCACTACCATGCCCAGCCCATTTTTGTATTTTTAGTAGAGACGGGGTTTCACCATGTTGGCCAGGCTGGTCTTGAACTCCTGACCTCAGGTGATCCGCCCACCTCGGTATCCCAAAATGCTGGGATTACAGGTGTGAACCACCACACCCGGCCCCATATCATGTTTGAATCATTTTAGAGCAGTGTCTTTTCCCACTGAGTGGTGAAATCAGTTAGTGGGTTGCCACAAACATCTTGAAAAATGAAGTACAATATAGAGAAAATATCAACATGCTTTGCTTATTGTAAGGGAAATACTTTTTGGAGAAATACTTGTTTGAGATGTGTTTGTGCATAGTAAAAATAATGTAAAACATATTTTTTAAATTGAAGGTGGCAGTTTAAAAATATGAAAACCACTAAGTTAGATTATAAATTTGGTTCCCATGGTTTTAGATTTTCCCTGAATTTGCCAAGGTGGTGTGTCTTTGGCTTACAAACCAAGGTACCTTTGGGAAATAACCATATTAATGTACTTTAACATCTTCTGTAAAATTTTTTCTTTGGGTCAAAATCCATTAAATCCTTTTCAAAAATAAATCCATATGTGAAATGTCATCCAGCAAATGGTGCCAGGAAAAATGTTGGTTCTCTTGAAAGTGGTTTGCTTCTTCTCCGACTTTCCCTTTTTGCCTTGTTGGCCAGGATGCTCAGAGTTCAATGTGAAACTCATTTATAGCAACTTCTTAAATGGTATAGTTAGTATATCTAAATTCTCCATTTCTCTTCACGCTTGGTTTTCTTTTTCCATTTTGATTTACCATCTTTTATTATAAATTATCTCAAATCCTTTAAGGAAGGAAGCAGGATGTAAGTACATTCAGGAGGAAAACAGTTGTTTTCCTTGCTTATAACACAGACAGGTTGTGAACCTCAGATGAGATAATGTATGGGGAAGAACATTAAACACTGGGAAGCCTGGCCCAGGGGGAATTGTCATTAGAGCATATCTGACTGTTGCAAAGGTGTAAGTTTTGTCAGCTTTGTTGACAAGGAGAAGAGGGCTGGCATTTGTTTTAACAGAATTGTTAAAAATAACTTTCTTCTTAACTGATTGTAGAAGTAATACTTGCTCTTTGTAGAAAACTAAACAAAAAAGTGGATGATTCTGTCTCACCGCCTAGAGATGACCATTATTGAAATGTCATCTTTCTTTTTTTAAAAGTTTTATTGAGATATAATTCATATATCATGCAATTCAAAGTGTACAACTCAATGGCTTTTAGTATATTACAGATACTACAGATGTCACAGAATTTGCAACCATCACTAAATGAATTTTAGCACATTTTCATCACCCCTAAAAGAAACCTACACCCTTTAGCCATTATCTCCCAAGACTTCCATTCCTCCCAGCCCCAGACAACCACTAATCTACTCTGTCTCTTTATGGATTTGCCTGGTCTGGACAGTTCATATAAGTGGAATCATTCAATATGTAATCCTTTGTGACTGACTTCTTTCACTTAGCACAATGTTTGCAAAGTTTATCCATGTTGTAGCATGTGTCAGTACTTTACTCCTTTTTACGGCTTGTATTAGTCAGCTTAGGCCACCATAATAAAATACCACAGGCTTGACAGTTTAAACAACAGACATTTGTTCTCTCACAGTTCTGGAGACTGTAAGTCTGAGATCAAGGAACCAGCATGGTCAGGTTCTAGTGAGGGCTCTCTTCCCGACTTGCAGACAGCCACCTTCTTGCTGGGTCATCACATGGGAGAGGGAGCTCTCTGGCGTCTCTTCTTCTTCTTGTAAGGGTACCAGTTCTGCCAGATCAGGTATCTACCCTTAACCTTAATCATCTCCTTAAAGGTCCTATCTCCAATACAGTTAGATGGTGGGAGTTAAGGCTTCATCATATGAATTCTGAGGGACATAACTTACTGTGTAGCATGGCTGAGTAATATTCCATTGTATGAAGGTATCACATCTCACTTATCCATTAATCAATTGATGGGCATTTGAATTGTTTCCACTTTTTGGCTATTATGAATAATGCTGCTATGACTATTCATGTACAAGGTTTTGTGTACTCATATGCTTGCTCTTTTTTTTTTTTTTTTTTTTTGTGAGACAGGGTCTGGCTCTGTCACCCAGGCTGGAGTGCAGTGGCATGACCTCGGCTCACTGCAAGCTCCACCTCCCGGGCTCCAGGGATTCTCCCACTTCAGCCTCCCAAGTAGCTGGGATTACAGGCACCCGCCACCACGCCTGGCTAATTTTTGTATTTTTAGTAGTGACAGGGTTTCACTATGTTGGCCAGGCTGGTCTCGAACTCCTGACCTTAGGTGATCAGCCCGCCTTGGCCTCCCAAAGTGCTGGGATTACAGATGTGAGCCACTGTGTCTGGCCGGCCTTGTTGAAGACTTCAAAGTTGAACCCAATTTCATCTGGGCCACACAGCATCAGGAGGGCTTTATAGGAAAGATGAGGATGGGGCAGGTTGGAGATGGGTCGGATGACACAGTGGCAGTAAGAACTGACAAAAGTGGACAGATTTAGGAGACATTTATGGGGTAAAAATGACAAAGATAAGATCAGTGACCTTTTCTAAAAATGTAGCTTTGTTTGTAGATAAATGTATTTCTCATCGTAGTAAGTGGTTGAAAACGTTCACATTTTCTTATCAGTGGACCAGGGGGCTTCCTGTTAGAAAGAACACCGGTTGAAACTCAAAGGATGTTAATTCCCATCCTCTTTCTTCATGTTTGGTAAAAACAACAACAACAAACACCTTACCAAACATGAAGAAAGGGGATGGGAAGTTTTTTGTTTTGTTTTGTTTTGTTTTGTTTTTGAGACAGGGTCTTGCTGTGTCCCCCAGATTATAGCACAGTGGCACAATCTTGGCTCACTGCAACTGCTGCCTACTGGGCTAAAGTGATCCTCCCACCTCAGCCTCCCCAGTAGCTGGGACTACAGGCACATGTCACCATGCCCGACTAATTTTTGTAGTTTTTGTAGAGGTTTTGCCACATTGCCCAGGCTGGTCTCGAACTCCTGGGCTCAAGAGATCAGCTCGCGTCGGCCTCCCAAAGTGCTGGGATTACAAGTGTGAGCCACCACGCCCTGTCAGTTTAGTTTCTATTCCTTGAAGTTTCTTGACGTTAGCCCTATCTGCCCTGGGTTCTGAGTCAGCCATCAAGATGAGTGAATCTTGTCTCGCAATCCCTAAGTACAGATTGAAATAATTTCTCAATTGTTTATTAATTTGTTAGCCTTGTAGAGGAGCTGTTTAAAAATAAACTGGAGGGTTTGTCTCTGTTGTTCTTAAAGGCAGCATGTAATATACAGAGCTTCTGCCAGTCTGAACTGGCTAACAGTTTATACCCTAAACTCATTCAGAATGCCTGGGATATTTCTAAAGGTTCACTTTGGGCAGCGGCAGCTGAGAATGCAGTGATAAATAAAAAAGTCATAAGACACGGCTGACGGGGTTTGTCTGTGTTCATTCACACCCATGACTCACTCGGCTTTTGAAGACACAGAATTTCGAAGGACAACCAGATGGTGGCTGTTTAAACTGCAGCACTAAAACTCCAATCTTAATGTAATTCAGCTAATTGCAAAATGGAGTTACCCTTGTAAATTGAGATATAGAAAGAAAATACGAATAGATCTATAAATACATATGAATAACACATAAACTAAGGCTTACTCAATGATTTAAAGAAAACCTGCTTAAATATTTGTTTTAAAGTATTATATTTTCCAGTTTTTCTGCAGTAACTGCATTACTTGTGTGATAAAAAATAATTTTATAGCTGGGCACGGTGGCTCATGCCTGTAATCCCAGCAGTTTGGGAGGCTGAGGCGGGCGGATCGCTTGAGCTCAGGAGTTCAAGACCAGCCTAAGCAACATGGTGAAACCCCATCTCTACCAAGGACACAAAAAATTAGCTAGGCGTGGTGGTGCACGCCTGTGGTCCCAGTTACTTGGGAGGCTGAGGTGGGGGGATCACCTGAGCCCAGGAGGCAGAAGCTGCAGTGAGCTGAGATCACATCACTGCACTCTAGCCTGGGCAATAGAGTGAGACCCCATTTCAAAAAATAATAATAATTTTACTGAATATTTATTATGTGCCATACAATATGTACCATTTCATTTCATCCTTGAATTCTACCAAAAGGAAAGTCTTCCTATCCTCCTTTTATGGATGAGAGAGCTGAGGCTTCCAAGAGATTGAGAGACTTGTTCAGGCCACCCAGTTGGTAAATGGTGGTAGGATTCAAAGCCGGAGCTGCCTTCTCCCAAGTGGTGTGCCCTAAGCAGCTAAGCTGTGCTTGGATGGCCCCATTGCTAGGTTTGATTTGGTGGCTTCCTTCCCCTGTCAACACCTCAGTTTTCACCTATTGAAAACAAGCCTTTTATTGAATCTCTCATTTTCCAGGAATCAAGACCCTTTACGGGGTCAAACCTTGATAATCCCATGGTTCTGTCTCAATATAACCAGTGTTGCCACTCCCACGCCAAATGTTTCCATTTAAAATACTGCCTTCAAGGAGACTTTGCTCTGGATTAACTTTAGTAACTGTTTGGAAGTCAACAACAGAATGCCGCAATTACTGCACATTCAAGGCTGTCACGTTCTCCCGGAATGCCTTGTGGCTTCCAAGTTGGCTTAATTTTCCCAAAAACAATGCAACACAGCATCTGGTACTGTCAAGAAATGGAGGTAAATTTACCAGGCTACTGACATTTACGCCCTGAATGTCAACATGTATTTCTTTGTAGAAAGGAATCTTCCACAATTTGTTCTTCTAGTTGGGGGGGGGGGGGGGCATAGATTTTTTTTTTCTTTTTTTCCTGTATTCTTCAAATTTTCTATAATGTATTGCTCTTCATGGAAAAATAAAATCTCGGTTATATATAATACACTCCCCTGCCTTTCTAATTTTAGGGACCAATTCTTACTCCAAGGTGGTGTCAGATGATGGTTAAGACCATGGGTTTTGGACTCAAAAGATACCAAGATCAGAATCTTGGTGTGGACATTTACTTAACTCTGTAACCTTGGGCACGTTGCTTAGTATCTCTGAGCCTCAATTTCTCAGTCAATAAAATGGAAATGAGGATAGCATCTACCTCCCAGAGTGGTTGGGAGAATTGTATGAGATAAGTAAGGTATGTAAAGCCCTGAGCCTAGTGTCCAGCATCTGGCTAGTGCAAATTTCCTGATTGATTCTATGATACTGTTCATAGGGACCCTCTCGGGTATGTAAGACTCTTCGAGGATCTGACTAAAAAGGTGGGCACATTTTTGTGTCTGTTTTCTTCCTCCCCATTGTTCCCATTTTAATTTTTTGTGATTGAGGTGGCACTCACATACAGTGGGGGACACTGGTCACAGTGCAGTGCTCCGTGAAATTCTGTGCATGAATCCAACCCAACCACCACCTGGATCCAGATAGTGAACATGGGCGGCCCCCAGCCAGCTCCCTCATGCCCCACGCGGTGTCCCGTTCCCTCGAGGTACTCTGTTCTGACTCCTTTCACCACAGAGTAGTTTTGCTTCTTCTCTGCCTAACTGGAAAACACAGAATGAACTCCTTTGTGTCTGGTGTCTGTGTCTTCTGCTGAACATTATGTCTGGGAGATGCAGCTAAATTGTTGAGGGTAGCACTCGGTTGATCTTGTATTGCTGTGTTGCTGTTGTAGCATTCCTTTGTATGATTGTTGTCACAAGTTGTGAATCCAGTCACTTTTTAATGGATTATTGGGTTATATCCACTTTTTGGCTATTAAGAAAAATGCTGCTACTTTGTTGATTTTATTATTATTTTTAGAGATAGGGTCTCACTGTGTTGCCCAAGCTGGAGTGCAGTGGTGCAATAATAGCTCACTGCAGCCTTGAACTCCTGGGCTCGAGCCATCCTCCAGCCTTGGCCTCCCAAAATGCTGGGATTATAGGCATGCGCTACCACACCTGGCCCAATGCTGCTGCTTTGAACACTCCTGGATCTGTTTTTTGGCAGATGTAAATACTCACTTCAGCTGTGGATTTGGAGTTGCTGGGTTATAGGGCATACATATGTTTAATTCTAAGATATTTCCACCTCATTTTCCAAAGTGGCTGTACCATTTTACATCTCCATCAGTGATGCACAAGCAGTCTGCATCTTTACTAACAATGAGTGCGATGAGTCTTTTTCATTTTAACCATTCTGGTGGGCATGTGGTGGCTGTCTCATCATGGCTTTAATTTCCTTAATGACTAATGACGTTGCACACCTTTTCATGTGCTTATCAGCCATTGGGACCGTATTTCATTCCTAAATTCCTTTCTGCTGTTGGGATATCTGATAGGTCAACTTGCCAGAATGATGTTTAAAGAATGAGCACCCATGCTGTGAGTTTGGGGAATACATTCTGGAACATCCACATTGGCTTCTTCTGTTTACTTTCAAGTTCTTGGCTATGTTTGATACCTGAGTTTGCAAAGATAAGTAATTGTTCAGATGAGTGACATCTTATGAATTTTAAAAGATGCTAAATGAACTACTTAGCAGCAATTCAGCTTATATTCCTGCAGTCCACCTGGGAGGAAAGGAAGCCACATTTCTTGAGTACCTTCTTCATGTGCCACCAGTACCACTGGTACAGTGTACCAGGCACTTTGAATGGATCATCTTGAATCTTCATAAGGACTCTGTGAGGTGGAGATTATTATACCTATAGCTCAAATGAGGAAATTGAGGCTGGGGGCAGAGGTGGGGTATCATCCAGCTATTAAGTGGCAGAGCCAGGATTTGAATACCGCGTCTGCTTGATGCCAAAGTGTACCCTTTTGTTAGCAAGCAAATTGAGGAGGAAACATTATTTTCCTAGAAATTTGCTAATCAGAAACTTTTCCTAGCAAACATTTCATAATTATTTCTGTGAATGGTCACCCCTACTAAGGCCACTCCACTTGTGGGTGGATCTCTTGTCACTGTCACCCCACCCTGTATCTGATGATCAGGGAGTTTCCCCTGCAGCTTCTGATTGGCTACTTGACACCATTTCTCATCCTTCCTGCCTTTCTCCCATCTTTGGGCTGTAATTGCAGCAATACTGTTTAGGTGTTGATTACCCTGAGGGTCTTTTTCTTTTGTCTGGTGTATTTTCTGGTGATTCTTTTAGAAAGTTTCCCCCAGTTGTACAGCAATACAGGTATACTGTAGAACATTCAGGAAAACAAAAATTCAGCAGTTTCCTTTCAATCATTACATCTATGTTCAGGTTTTTTTGTTTTTTTTTTTTAATGTATTTGAGATGCTGGGTTATAACTTAGTTGAGCAATAGATGTAATTTTGGAGGTAATGAATGTAATTTTCTACAGGGCAGTTACATTTAAGTGATGTATTATGAAAATCTCACCCAAGAATGAATGTGGAATAGGAGTCACTTGTTCTAAAAAAATAAAAATTTTAAAAAGTAAACTTTTTTTTTTCTTTAGAAAGGCAGGGGCTGGGTGCGGTGTCTCATACCTGTAATCTCAGCACTTTGGGAGGCCAAGACAGTAGGATCGCTTGAGCCCAGCAGTTTGAGACCAGCCTGGACAACATAGTGAGACCCCATCTCTACAAAAAGTAAAAAAAAATCTGGGCATGGTCATGCACAGCTTTAGTCCCAGCCACTTGGGAGGCTGAGGCAGGAGGATCACTTGAGCCCAGGAGGTCAAGGCTGCAGTGAGCTGTGATTGCACCATGTACTTCAGCCTGGGCAACAGAGTGACACCCTGTCTCTGAAAAAAAAAAAAAAAAGGCAGAAAAGAAAAAGAAGGAAAGAAAGAAAAGAAAGGAAGGCAGGGATGATTAAATGAAGAAGCCCGGTTTACATCTTAGTTTTAGAGACATCATCACGCTTGGCTTCCACCTCTAACAGACAGAAGCCTCCATGCCCTTGTGCCATCCTTGTACTCCTTGGAGACACGATTAACTTAGTATTGAACAATTTCAAATTTGCATAATGGAAATTTATAGGAAATGTGCCGCACTGTATTTTCCCACTGACATTTCTCCCTGTTTTTACACTTTGCCAAAACATCATGTTTTTATGGCTTCATTATATTACATCACATCAAGGTTATAGGTTATCAGATACTTAATCATTCCCTGACTGTTGGGCATTTAGGTTGTTCTGAAACTGTTTATGTGGTAGAGGATGCGGAAGTGAACACCTTTGTCTGCATAACATCATTGTTGCTTCTTTAATCAGAGATATTATTACTGTCCTGGTGGGAGGCAGTTGTGAGATCTTGACTCTGTAGAGTTTTAAGAGCAGCAGCAGCCAGACAGCTCACAGCGTAACCTTGAGCAAGTTACATGACCTGTCTCTGCTTCAGTCTCCCTACCTGTAAAACTGGGGAAAATAATAGCACTTAGCTCACTATGACTTCGTATGTGTCAAGGGCTTCATAAGTACCATAGAAGTGTTTGCTTTTATTATTTACCTGGAATCCTAGAAATCGGGAGCTAATTGAGTAAAAGATGAACATTTTAAGGTTTCTCATAGATATTGCTGATTTGGGAGTGTGAGCCAGTCTCCTCCTTGTAACCCCAGGCCCCAGCACGGTTATGGTCCATAGCTGTGTGGCAGTGATCATCTATTGAAGCAAGTTCTCTCCGCAGTATGTGAGCATCTCCAGGTTCTTACAATTTTCTGTTGATTTTTTCTGCCTCACCTTCTATACTGTGACCTATTTGAGGGCAAAGAATATGCCCTAAGAATAATAATAGCTGGCTGGGTGCTATGGCTCACACCTGTGAACCTATCATCTTAGGAGGCTGAGGCAGGAGGACTGCTTGGGCCCAGGAGTTAGAGACTAGGCTGGGCAACATAGCAAGACCCTATCTCAACCCAAAATAAAAATAAATTAGCTAGGCATGGTGGTGCGTGTGTGTGGTCCCAGCTATTAATACTTAGGAGGCTGAAGTGGAAGGACCATTTGAGCCCAGGAGGTTGAGACTGCAGTGAGCCCTGATTTGCACCACTGCTTTCCAGCCTGGGTAACAGAGCGAGACCTGGTCTCAATAAAAACGCGAATAATAATAGCTGATATTTATCGAGTGCCTAACTCTGGGTCAGAACCAGTGCTGAGCACTTTGCATTTCACACGGCTTGCCTCTTTTGCTTCTCTCAGCGCCCTTAGGAGGCAGGTGCCATTCTCAACCCTGGCTCACAGTTGACTCAGGCCCTCAGGAAACGCACTGTTTCCCAAACTTGCCCAAATCTGCCCTCTTTCCCAAACTTGCCAGATCAAAACGCCCACCCACAGCACTGAGGTGGAGGGGGATACTGATTCCCAGGCCTCACTCCTGGAGATTCTGTTTCTAAAGGCCTGGGGTGGGGCCCAGGAATCTATATTTTCACCCCAGGTCATCCTTTTATGCTGAGGCCCTGTCTGGACAACATTGTATGAGTGGCCGGATGACCCTGTGGTCCCCAAATTTCCTGTCTTGAGCTTTAGGCATTTTCTTTATCTGTCCTGTGCTGCTGGCTGGGAGGTTTTTCTCTGGGCTGTGAATTGAATTCTCAGTCCTGTCACTCACAGAACAGGAGAGGATAAGGGCGACCACGAGGAGAAGATGTACCGAATCTTATTAGTATGCAAGGCCCTTCTTGTCACATTGCCTTTAATTGAAGCTGAAGGGCTGGCGTGTCTCTCTCTGGGATTTTCCACTCTCCCAGCCCTTCCGGAACTGGCTCGGCACCAGCCTGCTGAGAGGGACAAGGACAGCGTAGGGGCGCTGAGGCATCTGTCTGTTGGTGTTGGAAGCCAACCACGATGATGTCTCCGAGCTAAGGTGGAACCTGCATTCCTACAGCATCCTGGATTGCTTCTTCTCTCCTGCCTCTCACCCCTGCTTCCCTCCCCTTTTCCTCCCTCCGCTGATCAAGTACCTACCTGTGCAAGGCTGTGTGCTGCCAAGACCAGGAGGAGGAAGACCACCAAGTCGAGATTTTATCTCTTGCTTAATTTTTAGCAAAGTAGTGCATCCTCAGAGGCAATGACTTTGAACTTCAGCTGCTCCTCGGGGCATTACTTCTGTATCTGGAACAGGTCTCTATGGTAATAAGATTTGCAATAGGATCTACTGATTTCCTGCCATGATAGGTGAGGGTTAGCTTAGATTCCATCCCTCCCCTCCTCAAAACAGCTAAATCGTTCTTTTCCATTCCTTTATTGGTTGGCTTTGTAATTTCAAGCAATACACGAACATACCTATTTCTTTTTACCTTTTGGGGGGTGAAATATACATACAACAGTGGCTATAAAACACATATAACAATAAATAAAACATTTGTGGAGGATTGCTTGAGCCCAGGAGTCAGAGGCTGCAGGGAGCTATGATTGCACCACTGCACTCCAGCCTGGGCAACAAAGCGAGACCTCTCTACAACATTTAACAAACAAACAAACAAACAAACAGAACACCGTCAACAGTTTTAAAGCTCTTCCACCATGAAGCCACTTCTCTGACAATCGTGATAGCTGTTATCTTGCTTTTCTTTGGAGCTCTTTTCACTTTTGTATGCATCTCTCAGCATTTAGATTTGCTATAAATAGAATCACACTATGTGTATTATTCCGTGCCTCTCATCTTTCCTTCAACTTTTTTTTTTTTTTGAGACGGAGTCTCGCCCTGTCGCCCAGGCTGGAGTGCAGTGGCGCGATCTCAGCTCACTGCAAGCTCCGCCTCCAGGGTTCAAGCCATTCTCCTGCCTCAGCCTCCCGAGTAGCTGGGACTACAGGCGCCCGCCACCATGCCCGGCTAATTTTTTGTATTTTTAGTAGAGACGGGGTTTCACTGTGTTAGCCAGGATGGTCTCGATCTCCTGACCTCGTGATCTGCCCGCCTCGGCCTCCCAAAGTGCTGGGATTACAGGCATGAGCCACCGCGCCAGGCCTCCTTCAACATTTTTAAGCTAATCCAAGTTGATGCGTGTGGCTGTGGCTCACTCGTGTTCACTGTTGTATAATCACTGGTCAAGTAGACCACAATTGGTTTATCCAGTCAACTGCTGATGAACATTTGGGTTGTGTCCAGGTTTTGCTATCACGAGCATCCTCCCAGTACACGTATGGAAGGGTCTCTGCAGTGGGATATGGGAGTGGAATCATTTGTGTTCACTGTCAGACTCAGTTCCACTTGGTAACGCCAAGCAGTTTTCCAGTGTGGTTGTGCCTCCAGAGATGGTGACCTAATTGTGTAGGGTGTTCAAAACTCCCCAGGTAATTCCACTGGGAAGCTCCACATCCCACCTTGATTTCCAGCCCGTCGACTCGAGATAACACCTCCCAGTCCTCCACCGTGAACAAGGTCCCTAGCTCATTCCTTTCTGCTCTCCTCTGTCAAGATTTCTGAGTGATGATCTAAAGAGATACTAAGGGGCTTTTTTCCAGGCAAGGTCAACACGTAGGGAGTAGGCAACAAGGTTGTCAAGGCATGGACAGGAATTGGGTGAAATACCAGGACGACAGCTTGCAGGTGAATTCTTCCTTCAGGCAGTTGAAGAAAACTAAAGAAAACCCAAGGGCTGGGGAATCCTCCCAGAAGCCAGTCCTTCCCTCCAGCTATTAATTGCTTCCAGCATCTGTCTGTCTGCCAGCTATCTCTCTCTCTCTCTTTGTTTTTTCTTTTTTTGAGACAGAGTCTTGCTCTGTCACCCAGGCTGGAGTGCAGTGACATGATCTTGGCTCACTGCAACCTCTGCCTCCCTTCAAGCGATTATCCTGCCTCAGGCTCCCAAGTAGCTGGGATTAACAGGCGCCTGCCACCACGCCCAGCTAATTTTTGCATTTTTAGTAGACAGGGTTTCACCATGTTGGCCAGGCTGGTCTCGAACCCCTGACCTCAAGTGATCCACCTGCCTCAGCCTCCCAGAGTGCTGGGATTATAGGTGTGAGCCACTGTGCCCGGCCTGTCTGCCAGCTCTCTCTCTATCAGCTTAAACTGTGAGACTCAGGGCAGCCAGCATGATGCTAAGAAGTTGAGGGGAATTCTAGACTCCTTAGGGTCTTACAGTCACGTTTCTTTAAAGGGATTCTAAGTCCCATCTGTGTCTCAACCCTGGCTGAACCTTAGCAACACATGGGAGCTTTACCTAGCTACTGATGCCCGGGCCCCAGGGTAGTTACATCAGAATTGCTGGAGTGAAACCCAGGCACCAATAAATTTCAGAAGCTGACCATGTGATTCTTACAAGCAGCCAGGGTAGAAAACCACTAATCAGTGGTTCTCAAACTTTAACTAGCATCCATCAGAATCACCTGGAGGCCTTGTTAAAAATGCAGATGGGTGGGCTCCACCCCCAGTGTCTGGTTCTCTCAGCCTGGAAAAGGGCCCTGAATTTGCATTTCTAAGAATTTCCCCCTATTGCAAATGTCCCCAACTTGTCCCTAGAGAGCCAGCCTGATCCATCAGAATCACCTGGAGGCCTTGTTAAAATGCAGATGGGTGGGCTCCACCCCCAGTGTCTGGTTCTGTCTGCCTGGAAAAGGGCCCTGAATTTGCATTTCTAACAATTTCCCCCTATTGCAGATGTCCCCAACTTGTCCCTAGAGAGCCAGCCTGCAGGTCTGAAGTTATGCCTGATGCTGGCTGCACTAGTTGACCTGCGTACCTCCCTGGGGGGGATCCAGGGCAGCCCTGCTCCACCTGACTGTGCTCACCTCTTCCCAACTCTGTTACGTTGTCAGGCTGCTGGCTTCCAATGATACAACTCGGGACTCTCCCCCAGTCCCTGGGGAGCTGTTAATCACCAGCATCTCAGGGATCAGTGAGCTAGTGGGACAGTCTTTAGGGAGGTGTGGTGCATCCTTGACTATGAAGGGTCAACGTCATAGTAGGGTCTAGATGCACATAGGGTTTTCACTGTGGTTGCCCATAGAGCTTCCATATATATGGAATAAAAAAGGTATATACCTTGAAAAAATGTTTTAAAATGTCCTGTGACCACAAGCTCCAAGTATTAAAAATATTTTTTCTGATTTGTGTTGCTAATACAATGATTAGTAGTACGCAAAACCAAATAAATACATGATACAATTTGATAGTTGTCAAACGTAGAAAATAAGGAGACTCTGAGGGCCCTCATTTTGAACTGCCTTCTTGTTTGGCACCTGGGGAGTTTTTACACACCGGGCCAGGAATGACAGGACGGGAAGCTGATGATCTGGAAATTGATTTCCTTTGAATGAACCATGACCAAGAACCCTTCCCCTCAGTTTGAAGACTGCAGGGCTGGTCTGTGTTACTGAAGGCCCTCATCCCACCTCCATCAGAAAATAACCACATTAGGGCCAGGCGCAGTGGCTCACACCTGTAACCCCAGCACTTTGGGAGGCTGAGGCGGGTGGATCACTTGAGGCTGGGAGTTCGAGATCAGCCTGGGCGACATGGGCAAACCCATCTCTACTAATAATACAAAAATTAGCAGGGCGTGGTGGTGCACACCTGCAGCTACTTGGGAGGCTGAGGCAGGAGAATCGCTTGAACCCGTGAGGCAGAGGTTGCAGTGTGCCGAGGTCTTGCCACTGCACTCCAGCCTGGACAACAGAGAGAGACTCTGTCCCCAAAAAAACAAAAAAAAAATGCATTTCATGGGATGATGTACATACTCACCTCTTTGCCGCATCTGGCTGGTGCATGCCCTTAGTTGCTGGGAGGTCAGGACGAGGGAAGGTTCACTTGAAACCTCAGCCCTACATAGTAACAAGCTCAAACACCCTTTTAAACAGAACGATGCTCTCCACAAATCATCAGAGCCTGTGGCCTGGCTCAAACCACCTTTCAAGACATTCACATATGGGCAAGCAGCACTTGGACACTCCAGGCAAAGATGTATTAAAAGAGAGGGACTTCCCAAAAGGATCCCTACTGCACCCACCAAGGGACTGGGTTTCCATATTTAACTGGGGAGAGGCTTTTATCTGTTGGGATTAATTCCCCTTACACACAGAGCCATACCCTGTATGGAGCTAACTTTCCTGTTTGGCAGACACAGGAAATCACCGAGATCAGGTTCTTGGTCCAGACCATGACATAAGAGAAAAGATTTTCTTCTGACCTTTGCATTGCCCCCAGTGATACCCTGAGTTTTCCATTTTGGGTGGCTGGAGAACAGGGTGTGTGGTGACAGATGGGGTTGAGTGGAGAGCCTGAAATCTGTCACCGTCTTTAGTAAAATTGCCTTCCTTCAGTACCCTGACCGACAAAGCACACTTCTGACCTCTTTCTGAACTGAATTAAGAATGGCCATGAGCAGTCCGGGAAGCGGTTTTGAACTTTCAGGTGCTGTCCTTAGAGCACAATGGGCCTGTGTTCTTCCCCGTGGATCCATGGGGCCGGAACCACGAATAGCAGGCGCACAGTGGGTTTTGGTGCAACTGACCTTGTCCACACATCAGAGTTTCCGGTTTCCCAATGACAAGCCTGTTTACGTATGTAAATTGATCCTGACTTTCCCTTTCTTTTCTTTGCAGTGAAATGCAAAATGGAGGACGATGCGGTACCTGCAGCCAAGATGAAAATTCCATCATCTTAACCATAGCTAAGATGTATCTTTGCCCATTCGAGCACAAGTTACCTCGTGCAAGGAAAATGTCCAAATGATGCTCTCTCTCTTGTGATTTCTTTAACAAGACTTGGAACATGTGAAAATGGAATCTTTTCTGTACAAGATAGGATTCGTTGCAAACAAGCTTTAGTGCAAATAGTTTAGAAAAGAAAGGACCAATCTTCACTTTCTGCATTATCCCCACATTTTATTCATTCATCCAGATTACTTCTTCAGTGTCTCAGGAGTATCCTTCTACACCAGCTGCTGTTAAAATGTACCATGAACTCTAGTCCCAAGAGATACAGAAGTGCTCTTATTACCAGTTTTCCCACTTGTGGCCGCCTTTGCAAAGATCCATATTCTAATTTAAGTCCCCAACCTCTGAATTTGGTTTTAAGTTTACCTAGTGACTGACTACTCTCTTTATAAAAAAGACCTTATACTTATGATCATTTCCAAAGGAGACCACTCCTTAACTTTTACTGCAAACCCAACAAGATGAGACACTTAAACCCAGACAGATGTAACAAAGGATTTTTGTTGTCTAAGTCCCAAAGTATTATATGGAAAGTTCCTGCTTTTATGGGTAAACTTATTACCTTAATTTGTTCTGTGGTTTGCCATTAACCAAGATTCTGCCATTTAAAATGCCACAGACTGAGCCTCCGGGCAGATTTGAAAGCCTAGTAGTTAGTTGCATTGGGTTGTTTTGACAAGCTACCACACATCTTAAGTAAATAGTAAAGCCTTTATTTTTGTGTTAAGAACAGCATTTTGAAAATAAAACCTATCTGCCCATGCTTTACAACCTTTTAAATTTGTAATATTTATATAGTCGTTTATGGTACATATTGATTGTCTTGAAATTTCTTTAACTTTTTTTATAAGTATGCAACAGTCAGCCAGGGGGAAGATAAAGGTACATTATAAAACACACATTAATGCATTTAATAAATATATATTATCTATCAAAAGTGAGCCTTAGCTCTTCATCAATTAATAAAAAGCACCTGCTGAGAACTCCTGTAAGCTGGTATCATCATTGCATCATTGGATTATAAAAGCCACAATGCTCCCTTTCAACTTGGGGTTTGGCCTGAGGCGTTCAACTCAGCCTTGGCCAACCAAGACCACCACCCGAGTTCACCCTTGTTCAGTGGGTCCTGACGGCATCTGGGCTGAAAAAAAAAAAAAAAGCACTGGGTGCCCAGCTTCCAACAACCAGATCTTCAACTCTGGAATCCCTGGAGATGCACAGAACTTCCCAGTTTGTAAGCTGTCAGAGCTGACTCCCTTCTCTTCCCACCCTCCATCTCCAGTGGGGAGAAATCCAGGCTAGAATGACAATTTTCTATTAAAAGGGGGGACAAGAGTGGCAGTTATAGACCCAAAGCGATTTTAATAACCAGACACGGAACGATTTGTGCTTACAATGAGAGATTTTGATCACAAATGCTCTCTCCTCCCAGGTCGTTTTCCCCAAACGAGTCTTGTTTACACAAACAGATCTTAAACAGAGGTGCCATTTAATTTTGTCTTTAAACCTTGCTCCACTGGGGGCAGCTGGCTGCTACAGTCTCTTGGCAAAGACGCCTCTTGGTACTTTTCAGGTGTAGTCATTAGAAAAAGAACAGCTTTCTCCCTTCTCCTCTCACTCCCACCTCCGCCCCCATTATGAAGGCGTTCAGCCCACTCTCAACCTTAAAAGTCAAAATAAAACAAAACCCTAAGTGCGATAACGTATCAGATTTAAAAGGGGGGAAAAGGTCTCATTAAGTGAGGCTTCTCATGGCTCAAAGATGGCTCTGTTCTTATGTTGGGGAAGCATGACTTTCCATGGCAGCCATTTGTGCTGTGCTCACCTTATATGCTTGGACAATAAAGAACTTAGAAAACGAACGTGTGAATTGCTCCATCGTGTGAATGGTATCAGAAAGCTCCAAAGGACTCCAGAGAGCAGGGGTGAGTAACCATTTCCTGGCACGAGAATGTGTAATGCTGTCGTTTTCCACTGGACAGGACCGAGGTGTTTGAAGATTTCTTTCTTTTCGGAATACTGGGTCTGCATGCAACCGCCCCGACCCCCACCCCAGGTCCTAGCTTCATTCCCCCCCACCCCTCCCCAGGACTCTTACGTTTTCAGTCCACGCAATGACTGGAACAGGATTCTCTAGAAGCAAGCACATGCTCTGGGCAGAGGCGGGGTGCTTCCGGGGAGGTCAGGTGGGGGTGGCATTCTGGGGCCATGCGTTTTCTTCCCCATGCGTGGTAACACAAGGAAATGCACTAGCTGTTAAGGAAAACTCGAAGGAGGGCCACACAGGGAGGGCCAGATTGGCCTTACTTTCCCCAATGCTTTGCAAGGATGGGGTGGGGAGGGGAGACAGCAGAGACTAGGGCCTCGAGAAATATCAAAAGGTTTATTAAAACATACTCAGCTCAGACGTACTGGCTTATGAAGAGGTCAGTCCTCCCCCGGCCCCCAAACACTAACCTTTTTCATTTTTCTTTAAAGGTTAAAGGCTTATGGGTAGTTTTATAGAAAAAGCAATGTAGTGATTAGAGTATCTGCAGAAGGACCCACCCTCATTTATACATTCCATGCCGTCAGGTTAAAACTCTTTGCTTTGAATCGATGCTAGAGGTTATGCTGGCCAAACAGTGCAGAGAACATGGGGGCTTTGAATGGCCGAGATGTTCGAAATGCTAAATAACAAAGGAATGACTTGCTCAGGACAGATGGAAACCATGACAGAAACAATGGGCTTGGAAAAGGGCCGTTTTCATGGAACCTGCAGAAAAACCAAGACAAAATATCCCCCACACCCTCCAAAAGCAACAAGAAACCCTCATGTGATCCATTCCATCCAGGAACTTTCACCATAGCAACGGAAAGGACCCGAGGTGTCACTGCTTGTGAGGCAGCCAGAGGTCATCTCTGCATCCTAGTGGGAACCCCTGAAGCCCTGCTAGGTGACATCATCGCGGAAAACTTGCCGTGGTGCCTGCCTTCCAACCTGCCTCCCGGAGGGGCTTTCAGCTGGTGACCCCATTGGAGCTCTTGAAATGAATAAGGGAATAAAATTGGGAGAGGGTTTGGAGATACACCCGTAAGTGTAGGAACAGGGCGAGATGATCAAGGGAAGAAAGGACTGCTGCCCCAAGCCAGAATATTTCTATGGCTCTACAAGGGAAGGGGGCGGGGCCTGTGTTCTCACCATAGACGCTAGAGCGAGAGCCCCATAGAAGGAACAGTGGTTGATCACTTCCCAAATGTGATGGTCACTTCATCACCCAGAGGGCCTCTTCTTTGGCACATGCCAGGGTCCCTCCACCTCTACTGGCTATAAAGCTCACCCCACGATTCAGTTGGGCCTTGCCTTGGAATCCCACCCACAACCTCCTTAACTCTCCTGACCCCCTGAAATGTGCAAACCACCAGGCAAGCCGGTGGCAAAGTCCCCATTTGTCCTCAATGCAACGGTCATCTCCAAGAGGCCACCTGGGGTCCAGCACTTGCTGGGGAGGGGTGATAAGTGTGGGAGCCCCCCACCTCCAACCAACACCAGTCTGGCCCACCAGCTGTGAATTTGGTTCTGTTCTACCCCCAGAGGATGAAACAGTCTTCCCAGCCACATTTTCGAGTGAGCCTAATACTATTTGCAATTAGCTTTGCTTTAGTTTGCGGGGATTGAGGTTGGTCTGGTATTACGTGTCTGTGTGTGTGGCAGGGGAGGGGCGGGCAGTCGGTGTTAGCTTTTCAGTTCGTCAGTGTTCACATTTACACGAAATCCCCTTGGCTAGGATTTCCAGATTTCCTGGCTGTGAGGCGGCCTGGTTCGGCTACTGTTACCGATTTCTCCCTCAAGAAAGACGCAGCCAGGGAGGGAAATCGGTAAGAGAAATTCTGATTCTCTGGAACTTAAAGTCTTTCACCAAAGGTGTCTTCCTGTATGACTTGGCGGAGCAGTTGGGATCTGGAATAACACATAAGGATAACACACTGAGAACTCTGTGCTTTGCAAAGTCAACATCAGAAACCGATGCGTAAACAACGCAGCAAAAATAAGTTACCTTGCTTTTACCTAGATGGGCCGAATAATTCCCAGGAGAGGCAGCAATGACTGTGAGTCATGCTGCTGTGGTTCTTGGGAAGCCCAGCTCCCTTTTCTATAATCATCCACCCCTAAGGAATGTAAGTTCAACTCATTCACTTTCTGTCTTGACTATTTTTTTCACACACTGGCCTTGAAGGAACCAGGAGGGCTTAAGAGTGACGATGGGGGCTTTTCTAAGCATATTTATTATAACACACAGGCCGAATGCTTGTGAATCAGGCTTTTCTTGGCTCGGGACAATAAAACAGCCCAGTTGTTGGCAGGGGGTTTTAAGAATGCAAATCTGTGATTCTGTCTTTGAGCCTGTTCCAAACCAATGCAAACCAATGCCTAGCATACCATTCAAAAGGCCAGGCAAACCTAAATTCCCTTGAGAGATCAAAGACCATCCCTGATTTACATAAAAAAAAAAAAGAAGAAGAATGCGCAGGTTGAGTTATGGAGTTGGAACATGATATAAAGAATGGAAACCCAATTTACACATGTAAACTGGCTCAGGCCTTGTTTCTGAAAGAAGCATGTAGCTATGTTTGGAAATTAAATGTGGGGATGAGAGTGCATCTTTGGATTGCTGGAGAAACAAAATAATGTCATTCCAAGGAGGCAAATGTAAACAATGACAATTCTGCTGAAGGTCTGTTTGGCATCAGATAGTAGTAAACCTGCTTCTGTGTTTGAGGGAGAGAAATAGTAACTGCTTCAATTTCTTAAGACATCTCTTAGGGAATGGGAGAACCTGGCACCCAGCTGGTGGGGAATCAACAGAGGGGTGACCGGGGACCTTAAACTAGGCTGGATGTCAGCAAAATCTGATAGGGGCGCTCCATCATTCTGGGCTTTTTCCAAAAGTCACCTCCCAGGGACAAAGCTGAGGCGCTGTATCATGAAAGCCAAATAATTCACTGGGTCTAACAGCCTCAAGGATTACGAACTCTTTCAAACGAATCTACAGATGGTTTTCTAAATAGAGGTGGGTATTCCGTGTGTGGAGAAAAGGGGTAGAAAGGGAAAGAAGAAAAATAAAAGCATTGCATGCATTTGAGCTGCGGTCCTTGCAGGCCACATGAGCAGCCTTCACGGAGCAGTATGTCCCTGTTGAAGCTGCTCCCCCACACCATAGACTCCTAGGCTTCCTACCCCCACATCACATCTTGATACTTACGGTCCCACCGTTGAGCACGACGGCCATCTCAGTTGGCTGATACACGTTGCTTCTAAACGGAGCGCTGGGTCTTTTCCCCAAGCTGCCACTGGGTCTTTTTCCCAAGCTGCCGTTGGGAAATCCTGCTGTTCGGCGAGCTGGGGGAGGGAGGGATTGGCAAGACAACATCGCCAAAAAAAAGACACAATTTTGTTTTCTTCCCCTGCAACAACAACGCACTCCGGGCACCCCCATCCACCCAGCCCAGTGGCTCCTCCCCTTTGTCACAAGCCTGATTCAAAACAAAAGTCACAAAGGGGCTTTGTTCTCAGGCTCTCTAGGAGCCTGACTCATCTCAGTGGGTTTGGGAAAAGCTGCTGTAGGGACCAGGGGTAGGAGGCCCATGGTTGGGCCTCTAGTTTCCCCCCAAGCCACGCAGCCTCTGCAGGCCGTGGGTGACAGGCGCCATCTCACTACAGAAAGCCATTCATGTAAAGTTCAGCATCACACTACTCAAAACTGCTTGCTGTTTCTGGACATACACTGAAGAAGAAGCTGCTAAGAGTCTTCAATGGAAAGTGACCAGGGATGAGAACAGGGGGACTCTAACCACACGTGTAGGATTATTCCAAACAAGAATAAAAGGGAGACCTAAAGCCAAGATGGCATGTCGGCACTTTTTCCCTCTGAAAGATGGGTAAAACTGATGTTTCTTATATACTGTACTTTTAGAGATTTGAACTTCCTTTTTGTTAAAGAAAAACTAACATGAAAAGATATGGAGCAATCTAACAAAAAAAAAAGGGGTAGAAGCCGGGCGCAGTGGCTCAAGCCTGTAATCCCTAATCCTAGCATTTTGGGAGGCCAAGGTGGGTGGATCACTTGAGGTCAGGAGTTCGAGACCAGCCTGGCCAACATGGCAAAACCCCCTCTCTACTAATAATCCAAAAATTAGCCGGGTATGGTGGTACACACCTGTAATCCCAGCTACTCGGGAGGCTGCAGCACAAGAATTGCTTGAACCTGGGAGGTTAAGGTTGCAGTGAGCCAAGATTGCACCACTGCACTCCAGCCTGGTGAAACTGTGTCTCAAAAAAAAAAAGTCTTCCCTGAAGGGAGCCATTTTTCTGGCTAAAAAGCTTTTGTTTTTGTTTGTTTGTTTGTTTTGCAAATTACTAGAGGCAGGGACCAAAATCACCTTAGTTATATAGTTAAGCTTCATAGAGTGCCAACCAGGAGCCAGGCACTGTGCAAAGTACTTTATATACATTAACCATTAACTCATTTAATTTTCTTTCTTTCTTTTTAACTCATTTAATTTTTGTCGCATGATAGGTAGTTTTTTTTTTTTTTTTTTGACAAGTTATCGCTGTTGTCCAGGCTAGAATGCAGTGGCACGATCATAGCTCACTGCAGCCTTGAACTCCCAGGCTCAAGTGATCCTCCTGCCTCAACCTCCTGAGTAGCTGGGACTACAGTCACATGCCAGCATGCGTGGCTAATTTTTTAATATATTTTTTTAGAGACGGGGTCTCACTTTGTTGCCCAGGCTGACTATATGTACTTTCATTATTACTACTTTGCTTGGGGCACAGAGAGGTTAAGTAACTTGCCCAAGGTCACACAGCTGGTAAGGGGCACAGTCAGCATTGGGACCCAGGCAAGGAATCTGTGTTCTTTTTTTTTTTTTGAGACAGAGTCTCGCTCTGTCGCCCAGGCTGGAGTGCAGTGGCGCAATCTCGGCTCACTGCAACCTCCGCCTGCCAGATTCCAGCAATTCTCCTGCCTCAGCCTCATGAGTAAAGTAGCTGGGACCACAAGCACGCACCACCATGCCCAGCTAATTTTTGTGTTTTTAGTAGAGACGGGGTTTCACCATGTTGGCCAAGCTGGCCTCGAACTCCTGACCTCAAGTGATCCACCCACCTTGGCCTCCCAAAGTGCTGGGATTACAGGCATGAGCCACTGTGCCCAGCCGGCATTCGATTCTGATAGGAGCTCAAACCCTACTGAGAATTGTGGATGCGAAGGATCTAGGTTGCGCCCTCCTTATGAGAATCTAATGCTTGATGATCTAAGGTGGAACAGTTTCATCCTGAAACCGCCCCCCAACCCCCCAACCTTGATCCATGGAAAGATTGTCCGTGGTGCCAAAAAGTTTGGGGACAGCTGCTTTAGCCTACTCACATTGGATTTTTTATTACTTGCAACTTACTTCAAGAAGCCCAACTAACACCCTACCCAGACCTGGGCCAGAGACAAAGGCAAGCCAGGCTCACCCACCTTGCTTAGGACCTCTCCTAAGACAAGAGGTCCCCTTAGGAATCAAAGCTGAAATGGCTGGATGCCAGCCTTTTCTTGCATAGACCCTGCATGTGACGCCAGGCTGGCCTTGCCCCCAAAGCCAACTCGGGGCCTTCCAGCAAGAAGCAAAAGGTCGTTTTAAATAGGCCTTGGCCCTAATGAGATCTGAGGGCCCGAAGCCCCTAACAGAGGAAAGAACACTTTTCTTTCTTGCTCTGTTGAAAGTGAATATTTCACGTGCCTTGTTAACGCTTTCCAAGATGTGATCCGAGGTGCTACATCTCTCAGTGTGTTTTAATTTTTCATTACATCCTTATGCCTTGTTGATACTTATTAATAAGTAGCAGGTGGGTGAAGTTGTATCTATCTGAGGTCTCACTCAGTGGAAGGATATAGGGTGTGGAGGTTTCTGGGGCTTGGCAAAGCCACAGGCCAGCCTGGAGAATGCCCTTCCCACCGCATGAGCATGTCAAGGATGGACTCTCAAAGGAAGAGAGCCCAAAAGGCTAAAATGCAAGAAAAACTGGGCCGACCATAGCTCCTGGGCACCGGCTATTCTGTGAGACCCAAGGGCTCAAGGATAAGGCCTCTGCCTCATGGGGCCTGGTTCCTAAAATACAAGCTGGCTGAGGTGAGCACCAAAGATGCCAACAGCTGCTCCTCCTGTGGCAAGGGAGCATGCCAGATTGTCCCTAGCCAGCAAAGCAAGGGTTTCTAGAACAAAGGCCATCTAGCCAGGACTCCAACTTAGCCTTTCTGTGGGAGCTTTGCCCGGTCTCATTTTTTTTTTGTCAGGGTCTCTGTCTCAGGCTGGGGTACAGTGATGTGAATACGGCTCACTGCAGCCTTGACCTCCCTAGCTCAAGTCACCCTCTCACCTCAGCCTCCCAAGTAGCAGGGACTACAGGCACACGCCACCATGCCTGGCTTATTTTTATATATATTTTTTGTAGAGACAGGGTCTCCCTATGTTGCTCAGGCTGGTCTCAAAATTCCTGAGCTCAAGTAATCCTCCTGCTTCAGCCTCCCAAAGAGCTGGGATACAGTTGTGAGCCACTGCACCCAGCTTCATGTGAATTTTGGTGGACACACATTTGGGATGATTCAAAAGAAGGCTATTTTTAAAAAGGTCTGACAACACCCAAGGTTGCTGAAGAGGTGGAGAGATGGGGCTTCGATGAGTTTATCAAGGGGAAGGACAGTCCACTGGTCGACCTTTCTGGGGTGCCATCTGGCCATATGTACAGTAATTCCTCACTTGACGCCATCAAAAGATTCTTGAAAACTGTGACTTTAAGTGAAGGAATGTACAAGAGATCCTCAAATAGTGTCATTGTTTTGCTACTGAAATTGATGAGAAAAAAAACTGGTTTTATTATACATCATTTCACTTAAAGTCACAGTTTACAAGAACCGGCTAATAATGTCAAGTGAGGACTTTACTGTATCAAGATTTGAAGTGCAGACTCTTTAACCCATATCTAGAAAATTGTTTTGCAAGGAGTGAATTGATCAAAAGCCTGAAGATGAATGCATAAGAATGTTCATTGCAGCACTGTCTATCATCGAGAGCCAGAAGCAGGCAGAATATTCACCAGCTGAAGATTAAAAAAAGGAGACCGTAGCTCTGCAGTTACTGATCTGCAGTTACCTCCGTAACATTGATTTAAAGCAAGCACGCTGAAGAACGTCACTTAGACCAGTGGTTTCAACCTGGTTACATCTGAGAATCACTTGGAGAGCTTAAAAAATACCTAATCCCAAACTCAGACTTAATCACAGTTGAGCAAGCGCTGTTTTTGTTTTTTGTTGTTTTTTTTGAGACGGAGTCTCGCTCTGTCACCCAGGCTGGAGTGCAGTGGCGTGATCTCAGTTCACTGCAAACTCTGCTTCCCGGGTTCAAGCAATTCTGCCTCAGCCTCCCGAGTAGCTGGGATTACAGGCATGCGCCACCATGCCTGGCTAATTTTTTTTAGTAGAGATGGGGTTTCACCATATTGGCCAGGCTGATCTCGAACTCCTGACCTTGCGATCTGCCTGCCTCGGCCTCCCAAAGTGCTGGGACTGTGCCCGGCCAAGCAATGGTAATTTTTTAAAGCAGCCCAAGTGATTGTAATGTGTAGCCTGGTTAAGAAGCACTTTGCCCCATTGTGTGTGAGTGTGGAAGCAAACCATTGCCCCTGGGCAAAGGGATTTTAAGCAATTTTTGCTTATTATTGTTTTATTTTATTTTTCATTTGAGATAAGGACTCCCTTTGTCACCCAGGCTGGGGTGCAGTGACGCGATCTCAGCTCACTGTAACCTCTGCCTCCCCGGTTCAAGCGATTCTCCCACCTCAGCCTCCCGAGCGAGTACCTGGGACTACAGGCATGCACCACCATGCCCAGCTATTTATTATTATTTTATTATTTTTTGTATTTTTAGTAGAGACAGGGGTGTCGCCACATTGCCCAGGGTGGTCTCCAACTTTTGAGCTCAAGCAATCTGCCCGCCTCGGCCTCCCAAAGTGCTGGGATAACAGGCGTGAGCCACCGCACCTGGCTATTATTTTTACTTGTTGAACCTACATGATTCCGCTGATTCTATATGATTATTGTTGCTTATTTACTACCAAGAAGGAGTAATAAAGGTATTTTTGTTTTGGAAAAGAAACAGGGGAATAGAAAGACAACTTCCTTGGCTTTGGAATGTGTCACTGGGAAACAGATGTGAAACAGATAAGGTATGCCGCACCTCCAGACTCTCCATCACCCCCGCGCCAGCCCCAGCTCTGCTGACACCAGCCTGGGTCCCAGAGCCTTTGCATCTCTGGATCTTATCTGGCTATAAAGTCTTGGCTGCATTTTTACAAGAAAGGATGTAAGTAATGGAATTCAGGAAACCAACTTTTTCCCTTCCTGCTCTGCCGTGTATTTATAGCCTACGCTTGAACAAGTTGCCTGACATCCCCGGGCTCAGTTTTCCGCTCTGTAAAATGGGTCTGATAGTCGTCATCTTTCCAAATCCACAGAGTTGTTCTGACACCTCAGTGAGATGAGGGGCGCTTAAGTGCTTTATGGAGAGGAGGGTAATTCCATGGCACAGGGGTCAGGCATGTGGGCTCTGGAGCTATCCTGCCTGGGTTCAAACTCTTGGCTCTGTCTGGATGTAAACTCTTCCTCTGCCTGGGTTCAAATTCCGGCTCTGCCTCTTGGGCAAACTGCTTAGCCTCTCTGTGCCTCAGTTTCCTATCTGCAAATCAGAACTCATGGAGTTATTGTAGAGATTAAAAGAGATCAGCCACTAAAATGCTCAGAATGATACCGGGCCCCCAGGAAGTCCCCGGCAGAGGTTAGTTATCTTACACTGTAAAGGCCATAATACTTGGGTAGCTCTGGCATCGTGGTTTTACTTCAAGAAATGGAAACATCATGTTCAACAACACACTGGTTCTTCACCTTTTGGGGGTCATGGGTGGCTTTGAGAATCTGACAAAGCCATAGAACAATTCCCTAGAAAAACGTGTTAAAACCTCATCTCCAGTGTGATGATATTAGATGGTAGAGCCTTTGGGAGGTGATAAGGCCATCAGGGTGGAGCCTTCATGCGTGAGATTCGTGTCCTTATAAAAGAGGCTCCATGGCCGGGCGCGGAGGCTCACGCCTGTAATCCCAGCACTTTGGGAGGCTGAAGCAGGCAGATCACGAGGTCAGGAGTTTGAGACCAGCCTGGCCAACATAGTGAAACCCCGTCTCTACTGAAAATACAAAAATTAGCCGGGTATGGTGGCTCGCACATCTCAAGTGTCCATCTCAAGTAGTCCCAGCTACTCGGGAGGCTGAGGCAGGAGAATCGCTTGAACCCGAGAGGTGGAGGTTGCAGTGAGCTGAGACCACACCATTGCACTCCAGCCCAGGTGACAGAGTGAGACTCCATCTAGAAAAACAAAACAAAACAAAAAAAGGGGCAGGATGCTGTGGCTCATGCCTGTAATCCCAACACTTTGGGAGGCCGAGACGGGTGGATCACCTGAGGTCAGGAGTTTGAGACCAGCCTGACCAATATGGAGAAACCCCGTCTCTATTAAAAATACAAAATTAGCTGGGCGTGGTGGCACGTGCCTATAATCCCAGCTACTCGGGAGGCTGAGGCAGGAGAATTGCTTGAACCTAGAGGCGGAGGTTGTGGTGAGCTGAGATCGTGCCATTGCACTCCAGCCTGGGCAACAAGAGTGAAACTCCATCTCAAGAAAAAAAAAGAAAGAAAAAAGAAAACATGAATGTATAAAATTTTGTATCCGTTTCAGGAGTTCTTGCTATTTTTGAGTTCCAGGGGCAGTTTGGGCCAGCAGAGAGATGGCCCAACCAGGACCCCAGGAACTGACCAGCTCCCAATCTCTGCTCACCACATTCCCTGAAGGGCCAGTCCTCTGGGTTCCCAGTGCTGATCTCTGTCCTGATCCCTATCTTCTGGCATCCCAGGGAGCCAGCCTCCAAGCTGGGCTGACTCTGCCATCCCTGCCAAATCTCAACAAACACGGGCTTGCTGACCTGGAACTTCCTGGTAAGAAGAGAGCAGCTGATAAAGGCCACACTCTAGCGGAGAGGCCACTGGCGTTCCCTCCTGGAGATCTGGCCGGGGGAGGGGGCCCATCCAGGCAGGAAGGAGGGATGTGGATGGCCTTGGATAGGATGAGCAGCTGCTGAGCATGGCACATGCACCAGGCTCCTGGGTGAATGTCACTGAAGAGGGAATCATGACAATCTGAAGTCCTCGGACAAGTCGTTTAATTCTCAGAGCCTCCATTTATTCACCCATAAGATGGGGATAATAACAAGATCTACCTCATTAGGTGGTAGTGAGGACTAATGAGCTAATGCAGGTCAAATATTTACAATAGTGGCCGGGCGCAGTGGCTCATGTCTGTAATCCCAGCAATTTGGGAGGCCAAGGCGGGCGGATCACATGAGGTCAGGAGTTTGAGACCAGCCTGGGCAACATGGTGAAACCCCGTCTCTACTAAAAATACAAAAATTAGCCAGGTGTGGTGGCATGCACCTGTAATCCCAGCTACTCGGGAGGCTGAGGCAGGAGAATCACTTGAACCTGGGAGGCGGAGGCTGCAGTGAGCTGAGATCGAGCCACTGCACTCCAGTCCAGCCTGGGTGACAGAGCGAGACTCTGCCTTAAAAAAAAAAAAAAAAAAAAAAAAAAAGATTCACAATAGTGCCTGACACATAGTTAGTGCTCAACAAATGATGACAATACTAGTTATTATTATTATTAATGTTGTAGCCCCTGATGCATCTTCAAAGAACCGAGAAAGGGCAAGTTTATTTAATCTCAAGTGCTGGGACCCTGGCTGACTCCCTTCAAGTAATGATTCTATGAGATACTTCTCAAGTGTCAATAGCAGGGGATTTGGGTTTCTGTATCACATCCCCTAGGCAGGTCCTATTGGGTTCCTATGCCACATCCCCTAGGCAGGTCCTATTGGGTTCCTATGCCACATCCCCTAGATAGGACCTCACTTCTGAAGCCCCCTGCAGCAGTAGCAGATAGCCCTGGGTACCCAGATAACGTCCATCTCAAGCGCTCAGCAAATCTGTTTTTCCGCCTTGGAACTGATGATACTTATCCACCCCAGTCACCAGAATTATAGGGGATGTTAATAACACTGGGGGGCCCAGTGCTATGGCTCATGCCTGTAATCGCAGCACTTTGGGAAGCCGAGGTGGGGGTATCACTTCGGCTCAGGAATTTGAGACCATCCTAGGCAACAGAGTGAGACCCCGTGTCTATCAAAAATAAAAAATAAGTTAACTGGGTATGGTGGTGTGTGCCTGTGGTCCTAGCTGCTCGGGAGGCTGAGGTGGGAGGACTGCTTGAGCCCAGGAGGTCAAGGCTGCAGTGAACTGTGATTGTGCCACTGCACTCTAGCCTGGGCAACAGAGCGAGACTCAATCCATAAAAAACCAAAACCAAAACCAAATAACACTGGGAGATGGGAGCTGGTGGACAGATGCCCCAGTCTCCTTTTCTTCCTGGACCAATTCTGAGGCTCATTCAGCATATGTCCTCAGAGGATTCCCAGCACAAATGAGCCCCTGTTGCCCGTGGTAGTAACCAGCTCATTAATGTGCTTGTTTTATCTTCTCTGCCTTCTCAGTCTCACTCTCCCTGCCCTCTCCCTTGCAGGGACCACCTCCCCACTAAACCACCTGCACTGGAGCCCTAGTCTCAGATTCCGCTTTCAGTGGAAGCCAAGTCAGATGCACAGAGAACACACCAGGTACCAAGAGGGCTTTGTACTCACTGTGTTCCTTCTCCTAACAGCTCTATGAGGTACAGTCTCTTACTATTTCTAGTTCACAGATGAGAAAAACTGAGGCTCATAAAAGTAATATAATTTGCTCAAAGCCACACATCTAAGAAGTGGCAGAGGCAGAATTTGAACCCAGACATCTGCCTCCAGGGCCCAAATTAGTACATTCCTGGTAACTGAGGTAGGAGAGGGGATGGGAGCAATCCCCGTTGTGGCCCCCTACATCCATCCAGCACATGGGTTGCAGACTCAAATGCTTTGGGGGAGCCAGGAAATTAATATTACTATCCTATATAGCAGCTGGGTCAGGAGCAATAGAGAGCGGTAGAGAGTGCGGTGAACAGAAAAGTGGATTCCCATCTAAAGGGCAGCCACAACTCCGGGAGGGGCCAGAGGCAGGGCCTTCCAGTGCCCATGGGCTCAAGTCAGTTTCAGACCATTGCAGCCCAGTAGAAATGTTGGTCCAGTGTTGCCAGATTTGACTTTGCAAAAGAAGCCAGAAACCTGTATTTTTAAAATAAATTGCCTGGCAATTGGTAGGGGGGAAAAAAAAAAAAAAGCTTAATAAAAATCCATATCTGAGGCTGAGCTTAGTGGCTCATGCCAGAGCTTTGGGAGGTTGAGGCGGGAGGATCATTTCAGCCCAGGAGTTTGAGACCCACCTGGGCCACATAATGAGACCCTGTCTCTACAAAGAATAAAAAAAGTAGCTGGACATGGTGGCGTATGCATGCAGTCCCAGCTACTCAGGAGGCTGAGTTGGGAGGATTGCTTTAGCCAGGAGTTCGAGGCTGCAGTGAGCTATGATCACACTGTTGCACTCAGCCTGGGCAACAGAACAAGCCCTGTCTCAAAAAAAAAAAAAAAAAAAAGAAAAGAAACAAAGAAAGAAAGAAAAAAAACCCAAAAAACAAAAAACCCAAACCCTGCTGGGCGTGGTGGCTCACTCCTGTAATCCCAGCACTTTGGGAGGCTGAGGTGGGCATATCACCTGAGGTCAGGAGTTCAAGACCAAGCTGGCCAATATGGTGAAACCCCATCTCTACTAAAAATACAAAAATTAGCTGGGAGTGGTGGCACGCACCTGTAGTCCCAGCTACTCGGGAGGCTGAGGCAGCAGAATCACTTAAACCCAGGAGGCGGAGGTTGCAGTGAGCTGAGATTGCACCATTGCGCTCCAGCCTGGGTGACAACAGCGAAAATCTGTCGCAAACAAACAGACAAACAACCCACCCAAACCCATATCTGGGCCAGTTTCAGCCCAGGAGCCAACGTTTGTGGGTTCTGATCTGCTAGGACTGCCCCAGGTACTGGGACCGCCCATCCCCACTAGAGAGGAAGAACAGCATGAATGGTCCCCGGGGCCTGACCCAGCCGGGTGGTGCCCACTTTACCTGCATTGTGTTCATCCATGGAGAAGGCCTTGTTCTCCATATAGGCCCGCGGCAGCTGCACGTCCTCCTCGAAGGCCGTCTCCCGCATCCTGGGCTGCGACGTGTCGAAGTAGTTGGGCGTGTTCTCCTGCAGGGCCGGCAGAAGGGTGCAGTGGATCTCAGGGATGGCGTGGAAGATGACGAAGACCCAGCCGCTGGCCGTCAGCGTGATGGCCAAGGTGGGATCGTTCCAGGCATCCCCCTGCTGCAGCTTGACATTGCCGAAGAGGTACATGGTCATCCAGGCCACCCAGATGAGCACAGAGAAGAAGGCTGTGATGAGAAGGAAGGCCCCGTTCAGCTTCCACCTCTTGAACTTGCCGCACAGAGTGAAGAGGGCCAGCCCCAGGGTGACCACGAGCAGTACCATGTCGTAGATGAGGGCCATCACAAAGTCCATAGGCTCGTAGGCGCAGGCTGGCCTCGTGTCGCGCAGCACGGTGAGCACCAGCCACTCCACAGCGATGATGACTTGCACCAGCATCAGGCACAGCGCCAGGCCCACCAGCTGCCAGCCCGCGGGGCCCGTGCCATGCCGCACCAGCCTCCGCACACGCCATGCCTGGCTCAGCAGGCAGGAGAAGCAGAGAGCAAAGAGGACGCCCCAGAGGAAGCGGCGGACGGAGCAGATGGTCTCGTCCTCCTGGATGATGAAGGCGAACGTCAGCCCGAAGAGGCCCAGGGTCCCCAGGAGGAATAGAAAGTGGAGGCCCACGGGGCTCTTCTTCTCCTTCTCCTTGATGAAGGGCAGCCGCACCAGGAGGATGAGCATCAGGAGCAGTGTGATCAGGGCGCCCGCCCCGGCCACCGCCTCCACCACAATGCCCCAGATGGCGTCCAGGTCGCACAGGGACACGTACTGAGGGAGGAGGTCCAGCCCGCAGCCTCGGGACGTGCTGGCGTTTTCAGAGGCCACCGAGGTGATCACGAAGAGCAGGAGGAAGGTTAGCACCTGGTGAGCTCTCATCTTTCTTTCTGATGCCACGAACATTCTAGAAAAGCCAAGGGGGGAATGGTTGGGGGGAAGGAAAGATCAATTCATTGGAAGACTCCCCCTCTCCTGACTTCTTGAAGAAGACCCGCCTCATTTCAAACCTGCAAGTGCACATGGCACCTTTGCACACATAGGAAAACGTGCCCCTTTCTCCAGGCAGGGAGGTTTTGGGTCCCATCTGTACCCTTAGCTGGGTGCAGTGAAGAACCGTGAATCATCATCGCTGGTAGCTGAAGGACAGGGTAGGAGGGAGGCCAACTTCTCTGGATACCCTTTGGTATTCTTTGAATTGGATACTCTGTGCCACATCTGACCTCTTGAAAAATAAGGGGAAGGCTGAGCGCAGTGGCTCATGCTTGTAATCCCAGCAGTTTGGGAGGCAGAGGCAGGCGGATCACGAGGTCACGAGTTCAAGACCAGCCTGGCCAACACAGTAAAACACCATCTCTACTAAAAAATACAAAAATTAGCTGGGCGTGGTGGTGGGCGCCTGTAATCCCAGCTACTTGGGAGGCTGAGGCAGGAGAATTGCTTGAACCTGGGAGGGGAAGGTTGCAGTGAGCTGAGATTGTGCCACTAAACTCCAGCCTGGGTGACAGAGCTAGACTCCGTCTCCAAAAAAAAAAAAAAAGAAAGAAAGAAAAATAAGGGGAAAAAAATGAAACTTTAAAGAGACAGCCACAGGCCAAGTGCTGCACTGGGAGAATGAGTGGCACGCATTACCTGGTCTCAGCCTCTCGAGGCTAGCATCTAACAGCCAGGAATTGGACACATCCAGTCCTCACAATGCCCTGTGAGACAGCTCCTATTAGGACCTCCATCTTACAGGTGACAATACAGAGTCTCCAGGAGGTGACAACCTTTGCACAAGGTCACACAACTCAAGTCCTGGGTGCGACCTCACTCCGAGGGCTCCCAGCATTTCTTTCCTTTTTTTTTTTATTTGAGACGGAGTCTGTCTGTCGCCCAGGCAGGAGTGCAGTGGCGCAATCTTGGCTCACTACAGCCTCCACCTCCCAGGTTCAAACGATTCTCCTGCCTCAGCCTCCTGAGTAGCTGGGATTACAGGTGTGTGCCACCACACCTGGCTAATTTTTTTTTTGTATTTCTAGTAGAGACAAGGTTTCACCATGTTGGCCAGGCTGGTCTTGAACTCCTGACCTCAAGTGATCCACCTGCCTCGGCCTCCCAAAGTGCTGGAATCCCAGCATTTCAAATGTAGTAAACACAAAAGCAGCTGTCTTCCTTGGTTCCAGGCTGCGTCTCTCCCTCACCTCCCACGCTCGCTCTCTAGAACATCTCTGGAGGATTCCCCGGAGTGCGTATCTCCCTGGGAAACCTGTAGAATTCTCCCTGCTGCCCTGTTTCTTGCCCATATACGAGCTGGAGTCCACACAGCAGCCTCAGTGATGGGCCTAACCCAAGTCTCCTCTTGCCCCTCTGCTCCCTCTGCCTGGCCACTCCTCCTCCCTGTGCTGAGCTCAGCTCTGATGCCATCAACTCAGACTTGGCCAAGGTCACACCCCAGTCCTCTCCACCACAGCCTCTGGTCTAATCGCGTCTGTCATTTTTTGGCTGTTTACACTTTGTTTCTGCCTTCCCTTCCTCCTGTCCTCCCATCCTCAGTTCCTCCATTGCAAGACGTGGCAGGGCAGGGACATGGTCTCTCTTGTTCACCAGCAGACAAGGCTCCTTCAGTCTTGGCACGACTGACGTTTGGGCTGGGTCGTTCTCTGTCATGGGGGACTGTGCGTTGTAGGATGCTTAGCAGCATCCCTGGGTTCTACCCACTGGATACTGGTAGCACGTCCCTTCCTCCAACTGTGACAACCCAAATTGTCTCTAGACAATGCTAGATGTCCCCTGGGGGAGCAACATCATCTGGATGAGAAGCATGGCTGTAGACTCAAGCTCGACACACAGCACCTGGCACGAAGTAGATGTTTAGTAAATACTGAATGAATGAGAAACATAGTGAAGACCGTCCTCTACCTCACGGCTACCAGCTCCTTGCCTTTTTTTTTTTTTTAATCTCTAACAGCCCCTTGCTTTTGAAGGGAGCCTGGTCTTTAGGAAAGCCACAGCCCGCACAGCTGGCTGGATGCTCGTTTCCCGGCCTCTCAAGCCAAACTTACTGCCCCAGCTCAACCCACGTGTGGGGTTGTGACTAGCTACTCTCCCCAGGCTCCAGTATGTCCCTGGGGCTTCGCTAAGTAAATGCGGTATCGACCACCTCACTGTTATGGAGATCCTGTGAGTGTCTCAGATCCTGCCCTGGCCATGAGGCTTTCCAGTGGCATAAATTATTGATGTTACTGAAGGAAAAGGTGCCTGGGGCTGTCGGGCTCATGTCCTTTGCCTACTGATGAGAGGAGCCAGGCTCGGAATAGAAGGCATCTGGCCAGCATTCCGCCCCAGCATCCTGCTCAGGCACATTCCGGGGTGAGGATGCACCCCAGGCATCGGTCGGCCTGCAATCCAGCACTTATTCGTGGTCCTGCCACGTCGGTCGCTGACGTGCCACTGCAGCTACTTATGCTTTGTCCACACACCACCTGGGTGGTTATTTACTTAACTTTTGAATCAACCCACTTAAAAGAAAACCAAACACATTCAAGTATTTATCTCCAGACATTTTAAAATTGCTCATTGAGACTGGGCGCAGTGGCTCACACCTGTAATCCCAGCACTTTGGGAGGCTGAGGCAAGAGGATCACTTGAGGACAGGAGTTTGAGACCAGCCTGGCCAGTATGGTGAAACCCCGTCTCTAGTAAAAAAAAAAAATTAGCTGGGCATGGTGCCACATGCTTGTAGTCCCAGCTACTTGGGAGGCTGAGGCAGAAGAATCGCTTGAACCTGGGAGGTGGAGGTTTCAGTGTGCCGAGATCTTGCCACTACACTCCAGCCTGGGCAACTGAGTGAGACTCTGTCTCAATAAATAAATAAATAAATAAAAATAAAATAAAATTGCTCGTTGATGTAACCCATGTTGCACACCCATTGGGCACATTTCAACCTACCACCCTTTAGAGGAACATCATCCTAGCACAATTGCTTGTCACAAGGTACTAAAGCACATGAGGGATCAAAATTTAAGAACTGGAGGTGTCAGAACAAAATGCCAACAGTCCCTGCCTGACCCAGTGGAGGGGCCCTGGAATGGATTCCCCTGAGACATCTCATCAATGGCCAGCTCAGTTAAGAGACTTCTCAGCAAGTTTCAGCAAGCAATGCTCCAAGCAGCCTCTCTAATCCCATCCAGCCCCAGGGTGGCTGGGAGGATGACAGGCAGGAATGTGCTTTGCAGTCCTCACTACCACCGATTCCCCAACCCGTCCTCACCCTGTAGGCCAGTGGTTGCGAACCAGTTGCAATTTTGACCCCAAGAGGACATTTGGCAATGTCTAGAGACATTTTCGGTTGTCACAACTAGGGAGGGAGACGCAACTGGTATCAGGGGGATAGAGACCAGCAATGCTGCCAAACATCCTACAGTAGGACAGCTCCCAAGAGAAAGGATTATCCAGCCCTACAGGTCAACTGTGCCAAAGTGGAGCAAGCCTGGTTTAGAAACGTAAAGAGAGAATTGATGGGGAAGATGCCACAAAACCAGCCAGGCCCCTCAGCAGCAGGCCTGCACCCTGGGTCTCTTTGCAAGAACTTGGCCTTCTCAAGCTGTTTCCATTCACTCTCAGAGGGGGTTCTCTCTTTTCCAGACCTGGCTGCAAATTGGGACTTCTGTTTCTCCAGCTCCTCCCTCTTCCTGCTCAGCCATGCAACCGCAACAGAAAACCTATGTGGAGGATGCCAACACCAAGATGGCGACCAAGCTTCTGAAATGGTGCAGAGTTCTATGGCCCTGGTCCAGGTTTCCAGCTCCTGACTCCTCTCTGACATGGGAAATAGATACACTCTTGCTTTCTGTTTTCATCCCTGAGGGTGGAACTCTCTGCTCTTCCGGGACAGCTGTTGTTTTCGCTGCTCAGCATCCGCTTCTCCCATTTCTGGAAAGAGCATCTGATTTTCCCTTGGAGAGCTACCTTGCGTCTGAGCTCCCAGCATGGGCATCTGCCCTAGGCCTGGCCAATCAGAGCATTTATGCTACCCTTAGCCACAGTGAGTGGTTCATGGAAGGGCACGTGGCCTGAGCCAGGCCCAAGAGAATCCCCTCTAGGATTGTTCTAGCACTCACTGGAAAGAGGTCTTCTCTTTCTGCTGGGATTGAAAAACTACAAGGATGGAGGCCTGAAGCTGGAGAACACACAGGGCGAGAGCTTGTCTGAGAGTAAAGCTGTCCCAGAGGAAACAGCTATGGGATGAACCACAGTCCTAATACACTGAATGGCTGGATTCATCCATGCCTGAAGCCAGCCTGGTCTTTGCAGTTCCAGCAGCCAGTTAACTCCCCCAGCCCCTGCTTTTTTTGGATTAAGCCAGTTTGAGCTGGGTTTCTGTCACTTACCAACAAAGAAGTTCTAACATTCCTCCCACATCTTATGGCCCCCTTCTTCCAGGAAGTCCTCCCTACCCAATATCTAAGCACACAGATGCAACTGATGGCACCACTTGTCTCAATGGGTCATTATCATTGCCAAGGCTGCCCATGAGGTGACAGCCACCCACTCCATAGGATAATGTCCAGGATGTTTGGGGGAGGGGTGTAGCACACTGCCTCACAGACTGACGCTGAGGCAGCTCATCTAGGATTTCTGGGCAATTCAGAAATGCCCCCCAGTTTCCTATTGCAGCCAAAGTGACAACAATAACTGGTTAACCCTTACAGTGCTATGTTCTAGGCACTCTGTGTACTTTGCGTATATTAATACCTAATGATCCGCATTATAATTCTATAAGGTAAGTACTATTACGCTCTCCATTTTACAGGAGACAAAACCTGGTCAGGGAGGACAGCAGGCTTGTCCAAGGTCACGCAGCTACAAAGGGGAGAGGCCGGATGCAAACAATTGTCCTATTGCTTTTTACTACACACTAGCTTTTACTACACACTAGAGTCCCAGAAGTGCCACTTGCTGAGCCTTTGACTGGCAAGTCAATCAAAGTAGATTCTCCCTGGCCTGGCACAGTGGCTAACGCCTGTAATCCCAGCACTCTGGGAGGCCGAGACAGGCAGATCATTTAAGGACAGAAGTTTGAGACCAGTCTAGCCAACGTGGTGAAACCCCGTTTCTACTAAAAATACAAAAATGAGCCGGGCATGGTGGCACGTGCCTGTGATCCCAGCTACTTGGGAGGCTGAGGCAGGAGAATGACGTGAACTCAGGAGGCAGAGGTTGCAGTGAGCCAAGGTCACGCCACTGCACTCTAGCCTGGGCAACAGAGTGAGACTCCATCTTAAAAACAAACAAACAAACAAACAAACAAACCCAAAGTAGATTCTCCCTGTCCTTGTCAATCTTTTGAGTGTTGTCTTTGTAGTATGTACCTCAATTTTCAATTATTTGATTTTATTTTTTTGAGACAGAGTCTTGCTCTGTTGCCCAGGTTGGAGTGCAGTGGCATGATCTCGGCTCACTGCAACCTCTGCCTCCTGGGCTCAAGCCATTATCCTGCCTCAGCCTCTCAGGTAGCTGGGATCACAGGCACCTGGCTAATTTTTGTATTTTAGTAGAGATGGGGGTTTTGCCATGTTGGCCATGCTGGTCTCGAACTCCTGACCTCAAGTGATCTGCCCGCCTCACCCTCCCAAAGTGCTGGGATTACAGGTGTGAGCCCCCACACTGGGCCAGATTATTTTATTTGTATTACTCTTTTGGTCTGTTCCTCACCATTCCCCTCTTCCCCCAACCCCTACCTCATGCCCAGGACCTTGTCGTCTGCACCATTTCCCCAGTGCCTGGCACTTGGGCAGTGCTCACAATCCAGTTGCCGAATGAATGGATAAATGTGGTCTCCAAACCTCACACCACCCCGAAAGGCCGTGTGTTCTCATTCCCATTTACAGAGGAGGAAACTGAGGGTCTGAGAGGTTTACATCGAAGTTTGGTTCTCCAGCTGGCAAAAGCAGCAACATCGCCCTGGAGCTCTTTAGAAACGTAGATTCTCAGGGAGTGGGTCCAGCCACCAGTGCTTCCGCCAGTGCTGCAGGCGATGTGGGGGTGTACTGAGGCTGGATACACAAGGACACGTACAGCAGCGAGAGCTCCTTCACCTCCCCACCCTAGCCCAAGACAAGGCAGGCAATGCCCACAATCCACTGTGCCCCCTGGCAGGTAAGCCCCCATCCTGCTAAATTAGCCACCTGGTGCCTCCCACCGCCGAGAGCTGGGCAGCTCTCCAGGAGCCCCAAAAGGAACAATACCAGATTAGAGGTTTCGAGTCAGCCTCGAGGCAGGACTGATTGGGACGGGATGAATATATGGCAACAAACCCGTGGGATGCAGGCGTGTGCTTCTCAAAAGGAGTAATGAATAAATGTGAACGAATGCACAAGACTCAGCTCACATACTAATTACCTTTGCTGCCAGCCAGGCTCCTAGAAATGTGACTCACTCAGATGCTCTTAAATATACTGCATCTCTCTCTCTCTCTCTCTCACACACACACACACACACGCGTGCGCGCGCTCATGCACGCACTCTGCAGAGGGGCCGGAAGCAGCTAGCAGGTGGAGGAACAGCACATGCTATCTCTCCACGTGCTGGGGCCTGCAGAGGTCAGAACACAGGCAGGCAGGATTCCTTGCGTGAGAAGGAAAACAAGGCCTGCCTGGAGGCTACACCAAGGCCATACCTTGGTGTGAACTTAGGAATCAGATCTCCCAGTTTCCGATAATGTCCCCACACCACTGCTAGCACCTTGTGACTCTGGGCAGCTGCCATAAGGTGCCTCATCTGCAAAACAAAGGTGCTAACGGTTACAATAATTAGGGTTTAGGATGGTAGTTAACGGGGTAAGCACTTTATATAAGGTGTCTATTAAATACACAAAAAAGGCCAAGGGCAGTAGCTCACACCTGTAATCCCAGCACTTTGGGAGGTCCAAGGCAGGCAATTCGCTTGAGCCCAGGAGTTGGAGACCAGCCTGGGCAACATAGTGAAACCCTGTCTCTATAAAAATACAAAAATTAGCCAGGTGTGGTGGTGTGTGCCTGTAATCCTAGCTACTCAGGAGGCTAAGGTGGGAGGATCGCTTGAGCCCAAGAGTTTGAGCTGCAGTGAGCTGTGATCGAGCCACTTGACTCCAGCCTAGGTGACAGCATAAAGACCCTGCTCAAAATATAATAATAATAAAATAAAATAAATACATAGATAAAAAAGATTGGCAAACGCTCCCTTGTCTGAGGTGGTGAGCTCTTCTGAAACTGATTTTTCTAGAAGGGTCGGTTGCCATGGAGATGGTGTTGTAACGAGGTGGCTCGCCTAGGTATTTGTCCACCGCTGGTTTCCAAGCTCATGCCTGTAATCCCAGCACTCTGGAAGGCTGAGGTGGGAGACTGCTTGAGGCCAGGAGTTCAAGACCAGCCTGGGCAACATAGCAAGACTCTGTCTCTGTTATAAATAAAATAAAATAAAATAAAATAAGAAAAGAATGTGTCGTAATGAGATTACTGGTTTAGGTTTTTGTCCACTGCTGGCTTCTAGCCTCCCCCATCAAACACCAACCAAAGAGGTCCCTGAGGTGGTGTGAAGGGGAGACACTCTTGGGGTGGTTGGCCCTGGGGACTCCCACGCTCTTCTGCAACCTGCAGCAGGTGCTCTAAGTGACAGCCTCATTGTGGAGGTAGACCCCAGGCCAGAGGACCTTTGGGGTGCCCTGAAACTCTCTTGCAGAGTCAGAGCCAGGACACCCGGAGAGCAGACACCAGCCATTCTCTTGGGAGCCAGCATCCTCATCTTCCCTTTTACTCACAGGAAAGGAGACATGAAATGTACAAAACCGTTCTAGAACATTCTTACTGGCCTTGCCCCAGCTGCTACCAGCACGGCTCCACCCTGTGTCCCCTCGACCCCAGCCATGTCCCCTCCCAGTGTCTAGCAGGTCAGTGGCATCTTAACCTACCTTCTCTAAAGATGGCGGTAGGCACTGGAACACAGAAGGGAAAGACAAAATGAGCAGGTGGGGTGGGAGTGGATTTCTGAGCCCTGCACATATTTAATAGTTCAGTGCCCAGTACCCACATGAATACGGGTACACAGTTCACACTCCCATCAGGCTGAAAGGCCTCAGTGGGAAGGAGGCCAGAAGAGGGGAGTCAGACAGAACTATATGACACTGGGCATTACTTAACCTCTCTGAACCTCAGTCTCTTCATCTGTAAAATGGGGATAATGATAGCACTGCCTTACAAGGCTGGTTTGAGAAGTACGTGAAAAATACTCAGTCTGGGCCAGGCGTGATGGCTCATGCCTATAATCCCAGCACTATGGGAGGCAGGAGATTGCTTGAGGAAGGGAGTTCAAGACCAGCCTGGGCAACATAGCAAGACTCTCTCTATTAAAAATAAAGAAAACAAGAAAAGAAAAGTCAGGTTTGGTGCCTGACACAGAGGAAGCAACAGCTTTTTAGTGAATTGCTTGTTAAAAAGTCAATCATGGCCGGGCGCGGTGGCTCATGCCTTTAATCCCAGCACTTTAGGAGGCTGAGGTGGGCGGATCACTTGAGGATAGGAGTTTGAAACCAGCCTGGCCAACATGGTGAAACCCTGTCTCTATTACAAATATAAAAATTAGCCAGGCATGGTGGTGCACACCTGTAATCCCAGATACTCGAGAGGCTGAGGCAGGAGAATCTCTTGAAACCGGGAGGCGGAGTTAGCAGTGAGCCGAGATTGCGCCACTGCACTCTAGCCTGGGCGACAGAGTTAAACTGTCTCAAAAAAGAAAGACAATCATGATTCCCATTTTCCTGTTGGGAAAATGAAGGCAGAGACGTCAGGAAAATTGGCCAGGGGCTCACTGGAATTTACAGGCTGGCCTGGGACTAGCACCCATTTCTCTCAGCTCCTGATCTCAAGGCCTTTCTGCTGCATCCCTGTTCTGAACCCCTCACGTGTGGCAGAGGCCCAGGATGGGGCTGCAGAGCCAGTATCCCCATGCACCCCAGCATCACAGTCTGTCCCAGCTCACTCCTGCTGGAGCCTCTGGTCCATTTCCTGCTCTGCAGGATTAAACTGTTACAAGGTTTCCTGACTTTAAGCTCTTTCCCAGACCCGCTCTTTCCCAGACCCCCAATTCTCACCCTCTGATATCTTTTCCAAGTTACAGGATCTCATAATCTTCATTTCCCAATGCTGACTAGACCACTGGCCCATTTGAGGGCTCTCAAATTAAAAAATCCTCATAGGTTAGTAAACAGGGTTGCAAGAACACAAGCTCTGTGATCCATGAATATGCAAAGCAGCTCCAGTCCTGTAAATAAAAGCAATCATTGAAATGCAAATTGCATCCTTGGCTGCCCGATCCACAGTGGTTGGTTCCTCTCAGGCTGTAATTCCGAGAAGAAAATGTGACTAAGCGGAACCCCCAGGAAGCTCTGCGAGAAAGTGCTTATGGGGCCGTGGGCTCCGGGTGGCTCCGTTAGGGTGGATAAAAACTGTTTGAAAGTAGGGAGTGGATTTTAAAACCTGAGCTGCTCCTCCAGTTGGCTTGCAGTGGCTGGCTAGGATCAAAGCGGTCCCCCAAGGCTGGACAGAGCCCCTTGGAGGCTCCCAGCGTCTCTCTATCCCCATGGGCAGAATGGAAAGGGGGGCTATTTTCCATCCCCTTGTCAACGTTAGGGGAGCTTCTACAAATCAGATCCCGTGGCCTCCCACTCAAAACCCTCCAAGGGTTCACTGGTCCAAACAGAATAAACCCTAAACTCCTTTCCACGGCCCAAAAGATCGTGATCTGGCTGGTCCCTACCATTCCCCTATCCCCACCCCCAAATCTGCCTACAGCTCCAGCCACAATGGCCTTTGTTCAGTTCCTCTAAGCTCATTCCCACCTCCAAGCTTTTGCAGGCACAGTGCCTTCCTCCTGGTTCAGTCTTCCTCCAAGACCTCCCAGCGGCGGGCCCCTCTTCTAGCTGGGCTCCACTCAAATGTCACTCCCGGAACAGTCTTCTCAGGTACATACACCCCTGTCACCTTCTTTTACATCACCCCATCTTATTTTCCTGGCCGTCCTCATCCCAATCGGATTTCATAGCCATTTGCTATGGGTTTGTTTAATGTTTGTTCACTCACCTCCCCAGACCCGGGAGAGCAGGGGTTTTGTCCGTTTTATACAAGGCACCCAGTTCTGTCCCTGGCACGCTTCTTGAAATAACTTATTAATCCAAGAAAGATTCTGAGTTTATCTTTCTGACAAAACTGCCTGTCTTGCTGCCTGTGCCCCAAATGGCGGCTCCTTCCTCCTGGAATCTCCTTCCCTTCCCAACTCAGCTGACCCCTTTCCAGGCTTAGAGCAGGGAGCAGATAGGAAACTGTTCACTCCACAGTCTTAGATACTAAACTGGCCGGGAGGGCTTCCAAACGACAGATGCCAATTTGCATTCTATTTACATGCCATTTGCATGCAGTTTAACTCAAAGCCTGGATCCTCCGCAAGCCCGAGTCCCCACCGAAGAAACTTCTGAATTAAGAAGGTTCCTTGGCCGAAGTGCAGGGGTTTTTGTGCCAGATCCCTCCCCCACTTCTCTTGTCTTTGCGGGGTCCCCCAGGGCTTTCTGGGCTCTGTTCAGGTGCCCCCCCGGCCTGGTGCAGTTGGGCGGCCAATGTGGCGCGTGGGCTGGGGCCCCAGGCGGGGACGCCGCTGCCCGCCACACTCCAGGGGCCTTTGTCCGCGCTCCAAGGAGCCGCCCCCTTAGCGAACGGGGGACGGAAAGGGAGGACTGGCTAGGCCTGGGTGTGACAGAGCAAGGACGGAGGAGTGAACCCGCTGCACGGGGGAGATTTCTGGGGCAAGGTCCTTGGCCCCTTCCCAGGCTGTTCAACCGGCTGCCCGGGGCCAAGGCGGGTGCGGGCTCCTCCTGCGCGCTCCCTTTTCGGCCCAAGCGCTAGGGACCCCGGGATGTGTGGGGTCCTCGTGGGGCTGGAAGCCTGTGTCCCCCAAGGAGAGGGGATCGAGCACAGGTCTAGTTATTTATCCCCAGCCCAGCCGCCTCTCCCAGAGGTCCAAGTGCCCCCTGTCTGGGAGGGAAACGCCACTCCCCCCCCGCCATTGTATGCAGCCGCCCCCTCCTCCCCACCCCTCCCCGTCATTCGTCCCCAGCCCAGGTCTCAGCTCTGCCATCTCCCACCGCCCTGTCCCCCCCTCCCCTTGCTGAGTAATGCGCACTCAAGCCGGCTGCGGGCTTGACCCCCAGCCCCCGCGACAGGTGCGGCTGTTCACCCCCAAAGTCCAGCCCTTGTGCCCCCGGCTGCGTCTGCCGTGTCCACAGTCAGCCCCCCACGCGGCCCCAGGACCAGCCCGCAGCTCCTCACACACGACGAGTCTAGGAGACGGCTGGCCTCCTTTACTAGGACCACAGCTGCCCTTCACCTGTGGTCGCCCCCAGACCCTCCCGGGAGACTTGGATCTCTACCTGGTCCGGGCACAGTCTCCTCCCCCGGTAAAGGTCCCCAGACCCTCCCCTCCCCCGCTCACCCCTCTAGGGCTCTGCTCTCGTCGCACCGTGGTTCCCCTCGCCCAGATCCCACATCTCCACCAGCAATAAACTCCCTGGCTTGGGTTGGGGGGGCGCTTAGAAAAACACAAGAAGCGGACCCCCCAGTTCTCCCAGATCCACGGCGGGAAAAGTTTCTGGGGTCCCCACAGCGTCCTCCACTGCATCGGCGCATCTCGCACTCACCGACCCCCGCGGCCCCGCAGCGCCGACGCTCCAGCTGGCCTTCGGCCCGAGTCACATCTCTGCAGCGCTGCCGCGGCCCCCGCTCCACGCACGCCCGCCTGCGGGTCCAGCTTCACTGCAGCGCCTGCCAGAGTCGCTGCCGCGCGAGGCGCCCCCTGGCCCGGCCCGCGCTGCTGCAGCGGCCGCGGCCCCGCCCCCGCCCCCGGCCGGCCCCGCCCCCGGGCCTCCGAGCCCCACCCCCGGTCCCGCCGGCCGTTCCGCGCGGGGCTAGGCGCCGTCTGCATGCACCCCCGGAGCCCAAGCTCGTAGCTTCTAGCCCGGATCGCAGAGACGATCCCCCCCACCTCGTGTCCCCAATTCGGGGACATTCCCCCCACAACCTCAGTGCGCCCGTAAGCAGTCCAGACGAGCCGGGCAACTCCCCAGGGTAGATCCATTTGCGGGAACACCCCCCTAGCCAATACACTTACCGAGGGGTATCGCGACCCAGGGGTCCCAGCGCAGGAGCCTTCCTGCCCCCAGGCCACGCTCCAAGGTGGGTTCATAAGCAGTAACTTCCCCGAAACATACCAGCACCAGGTCCAAGACGCAGAGAGGATCGATCCCGCCCGGTGCCTCTCGAAGTCACCAACGCCCCGGTATACACCTAGGTGCACACACACCGCTAGGCCTCCTCCAGGCAGGTTCCTCCTGGACACACTCTTCTCTCTCCTCACTGCCCACCTCCCAGATGTCGTTGTCCCTTTACCCACACTGGGACCAACACCCGCTTCCTTGGCCCCTCGAAACACACACGTCCACCCGGTGCACCCCTCACGTGGGTCCCTACGCAGGATCGCCACCACCCCTACCGCACACATCACCCACGTACGCACACGTCCACCGCCCTTCAGGGCTCACACACTCAGCGGCCCGGGCCACTGGCTGTGCGCTCCGCAGACGCTCAGGGCACAGCCCGGACGCGTGTCCGCTGGGCGGCCGTGGGACCTGCTTGAAGGAGGGGTCCGGGGCAGCCGTCACTGAGTCCGCCTCACCCTGTCCTAGTCCTCAGGCCTCTCCGAGGTCGGCATTGCTTCAACTAGGCCTGAGAGCTGCGCTCCCGGCACCCCATATAGGGCTGGTTCCCTGGGTGACCTTCAGACCATCAAACCCTGGCAGTCTCAGGTGGCCCCCCGCCAAAGTCAGAAACAGACCTTTGAGCAGCATCCCTTCCCCGCACTCCGGATTCTCAGGGTGAGATTTCCTTTCTCCCTCCGCGGTGCCCCTCCCCGCATCTCTCCCCCGTCGCCGCAACCATCCCAGCCACATAAGACCAAAAGGGAGAGGACGGACCCCTGCTCCCCTCTCCCTGGGGCTGCAGGAAGGTGAGATGCAGAACACTCCCTTCTGGGAATAGTGGCAGCCCCTGATCTTTGGGGACCGTGGCCCTTCCAGATACTCCCATCCCTCCCCGCCAGCCTCCCAGTTCCGGTCCGGTTAGGCCACATCCCCCTTGGGCACGCATCTCTGGGATACCTTTTATTATATTCAAGGGAAAATGGAAAGGAAGAACCATAATGGCAGTTTTTCGCCCCACCCCTGGTTTATTTGCATGGATCCTCAGAGCCTAGAACAGTTCCAGGCACACAGTAGGCGCTCATTAAATGTTTGCGGGACGACCCTTTCCTAGTGTGTTCCCGCCGGACTGCTCATTTGGAAAGTGGATGGGCACTGCCACCTGGTGGCAGCTCTTGGAACTGACGCCGAGATCTTTTTGTCAACGTGGGCAAGTTCACTTTTGTGAGCCACATGTCCTCAACGTCTGCAAAATGGAGATCTTTTTCATCGCACATGCCTATTGGGGTTGTTGTGAAGGTCTAACACGTGCTGCATGTAAAGTGCTTCACGCAGGATCTGGCATGTGGAAAATCCCTAGTATGAGCTGTTTAACATTGCAGTTACGGTTATATTCCCTTTCCCACTTGTTTTACAGAGGACCCTGAATGTGATGGTCAGTTTCACTTTGGGTGATGATACCACAGGAAGCACAGAGTGAAAATGAAGGAGGACATTGAGTGGCAGGTGCATTCCTTCCCTCCAAAAAGTTCAAACACCCATGGATGATAATAACAATAATAGCTGAGTACATAGTGCTTTCTGTGTGCTAGCAGCTATTCTAAGTGTTATAAATTCTTTAACTCATTTAATCCCCCCAGTTACCCTTTAGGCCAGAGACTGTTATTCTCCCTATTTTACAGATGGAGACACTGAGGCCAAGAGGGGTTAAGTACTGCCCCGGGGTTAGACGGTTGGCAAAGACAGAATCCAATCCAGGCCATATGGCTCTGCAGGCCATATTATCCGCCAATGGTTAGACTGGTGTCATTTGCTGTCAGGTCAGACATTGTCAAAGAGGAACCTCACCTCCCAGGAGAGTTCACTGGGTCTCCAGCCTTGGAGAGAATGGCTCCAGGAGGTCCAGGGAGCCATGTCAGGCTCTCAAGTGCCCAGTTCACTTTGTCTAATGAAAACCAGTGGCTTCCCTGGCTCTATTCCTCACCTGAGAAATGGTCAGTGCACTGCCCATGGCTTCCCACTGACAAATGTCATGGTATGTGTATTAGTCCATTTTCATACTGCTATGAAGAAATACCCAAGACTGGGTAATTTATAAAGAAAAAGAGATTTAATGGACTCAAAGCTCCACGTGGCTGGGTAGGCCTCACAATCATGGCAGAAGGCAAAAGAGGAGCAAAGGCACCGTCTTCTATGGCGGCAGGCAAGAGTGTGTGTGCAGGGGAACTGCCCTTTATTAAACCATCAGATCTTGTGAGACTTATTCACTATCATGAGAACAGCATGGGAAAAACCCACCCCCACGATTCAATTACCTCCCTCCGGGTCCCTCCCATGACATGTAGGGATTATGGGAGCTACAATTCAAGATGAGATTTGGGTGGGGACTCAGCCAAACCATATCAGTGTATAATTAGGTATTTGCATGGCTCTCTCCTTGGTGTCTGTCTACCCTACAAGACTGTATCTCAGTGCTGTGCTGTCCAATCTACACTGTCTGATAATGGCAGCCGCTAAACATGTGCCCACTAGGCACTTTATATGTGACTCGTATGACTACAGGATTGAACTTTCAGTTTTTGTTTGTTTGTTTTTTTCAGATGGACTCACTGTCACCCAGGCTGGAGTGCAATGGCGCGATCTCGGCTCACTGCAATCTCCACCTCCTGGGTTCAAGTGATTCTCCTGCCTCAGCCTCCCGAGTAGCTGGGATTACAAGCGTCCACCACCATGCCTGGCTAATTTGTGTATTTTTAGCAGAGATGGGGTTTCACCATGTTGGTCAGGCTGGTCTTGAATTCCGGACCTCAGGTGACCCACCTGCCCAGGCCTCCCAAAGTACTGGGATTACAGGCATGAGCCACTGAGCCCGGCCTCAGTTTTATTTATTTTTAATTGATTTAAATTTAGGCTGGACATGCATGAAGACTCATGTCTATAATCCAGCACTTTGGGAAACTGAGGTGGGAGGATTTCTTGAGGCCAGGAGTTTGAGGCCACAGTGAGCTGTAATTGCACCCTTGCTCTCCAGCCTGGGTGACAGAGTGAGACTCTATCTCTTAAAATAAATAAATAAATAAGTAAATAAATAATCCATAACCACATGTGGCTACTGTGTGCATAGCATATCTTTAAGCTTGATGAGGACAAGAACTATGTCTATTGTTTATCCTGGCATCCAGTGCGTGGCACAGGGCATGGCTTATCGAATATTTGTTTACTAAAAGAATAATTAACTTTGGGAAGTCAAGGTAGCAGGATTGCTTGAGGCCAGGGAGTTTGAGACCAGCCTGAGCAGCACAGGGAGACCTGTCTCTACAAAAGATTAAAAATTAGCCAGGCATGGTGGCGTGCACCTGTAGTCCTAGCTACTCAGGAGTCTGAGGCGGGAGAATCGCTTAAGCCCGGGAGGTCGAGGCTGCATTGAGCTGTGATCATGCCACTGCACTCCAGCCTGAGCAACAGTGCAAGACTCCGTTTCAGAAAAAAAAAAAATTAAAAGAAAATAAAAAACAGAATAATTGAATTCCAGCTTTGCTTTCCCCTTTCAAGTATGTCTATTCTGTGTCCAGACCTTTCATGATCATCCTCTTGTCTCTGCTAATAAGCAGAGCATCTCCTAAAGGAACGTGGCAGTCAGGGCTTTGGAGCTGTCAAAGTCGATTTCCATGAATCATCTTGCCTGAACAACAGAACCTTCTGAGGTTGGTGTCTGTGTTGCATGTGGTAAAATGAAGCTTGGGAAGGTTGAGGGACTTTCCCTTGGTCTCACAGCTATACATGTCAGAGGCGGGACTCAAACCCAGTTACCCAAGGTCTTCTCACTTCCCACTGTGGTCCCAGTGCCTGACCATGGGACCTTGGCAGGGTCTCCTCAGTGCCAGGCTCTGTGCCTGATCCCTTTGGTGGTCCCTAGATGGATACAGTGTGATCTTGCACTCAGGATGCTACATGTCAATGGAGGAGGTTGACTTTCTCGGTAGAGTGCGAGGGGGGTTAGGACAGGGCACTGTGGAAGGACCTCTGTCTTAGTCCATTTGGTATTGCTATGAAGGAATACCTGAGGCTGGGTAGTTTTTTTGTTTGTTTGTTTGTTTGTTTTTGAGATGGAGTCTTGCTCTGTCACCCAGGCTGGAGTGCAATGGCATGATCTTGGCTCACTGCAACCTCCATCTCCTGGGTTCCCCAAGGGATTGTCCTGCCTCAGCCTCCCAAATAGCTGGGACTACAAGCTATTGCATGCACCACCATGCCCGGCTAAGTTTTTGTATTTTTAGTAGAGATGGGGTTTCACCATGTTGGCCAGGCTGGTCTCGAACTCCTGACCTCAGGTGATCCACCCGCCTCGGCCTCCCAAAGTGCTGGGATTATAGGCGTGAGCCACCACATGTGGCTGGGACTGGGTAATTTATAAAGAAAAGAGATGTATTAGCTCACAGTTCTGCAGGCTGTACACGTTTGACCCCAGCATCTGCTCGGCCTCTGCGGAGGCCTCGGGAAGCTTTTACTCATGGCGGAAGGCGAATGGGGAGCTGGTGTGTTACAGGGCGAGAGAGAGAGCCGGAGAGATGCCGGGCTCCTCTAATCAGCCAGCTCTTGTGTGAACTAACAGAGAGAGAACCCACTCACTACTGTGAGCCACTCATGAGGGATCCATCCACATGACCCAGACACCTCCAACACCGGGAATCACATTTCAACGTGAAATTTAACGTGGACAAATATTCAAACCATATCAACTTCCTACCTACATACTTTGCTTGGCTAGGCTGAGAAGGGTCCCAGACTCCCCTGAGACTCCAGCACTTGATATTCTCCTTAGAGCGGCAATGGGGGACACTTCAGGCTGTTGGCATTTCTGGAAGCATCTTTGGGGTGAGCATCCAGGAGCACTGGGTAAACAAATGTGGAACACACCATTGCCACCATTCCACTATTTTGTGCCCATGACAGACATCATCAATTGATTGCTGCACTCTTTTCTGCTTTTAATGCCCTCAGTCTGTAACTGTAACTGCCCATTATGTGTTAGAAAATTCAGGCTGGGTATAGCGGCTCACACCTGCAATCCCAGCACTTTTAGAGGCTGAGGTGGGAGGATCACTTAAGCCATGGAGTTCAAGACCAGCCTGGGTAACAGAGCAAAACCCCCATCTTTAGAAAAAATTTGTAACCAGGAGTGGTAGCATGTGCCTGTAGTCCCAGCTACTCTGGAGGCTGAGGTGGGAGGATTGTTTGAGTCTGGGAGGTTGAGGCTGCAGTGAGCTGTGATCACACCACTGCATTCCAGCCTGAGTCACAGAGCAAGACCTTGTCAAAAAAAAAAAAAAAAAAAAAAAAAATAAAGAAAGAAAGAAAAGAAAAGAAAAGAAAAAAGAAAAGAAAATTCATTCACAGTGGCAAAGTGCTTTTCAGTTGTTTCTGGGAGTCCCCAAGGGGGTGTCCCCATAGACATCCACAAACCAGTGTGTCAGCTGCAGTCACAACGTGACTGCCACCCTCTCTTCCTTTCCTGGAACGGCTCCCACAGGTTCTTGTCTGTGAGTACGCAAGATTGCTTGGAGTAGCCTCATCGTGGCCCCACTGGTCCCCTGCAAGGCCACCATGGGGACACTCTCCCAAAGCCCCCAAATCATTCCTAGAACTGCCCCACTTCTCACCCCAGGTGCAGAATTACCCTTATATTTCCTTGGTCAGAACTGAATCACCTCACTTCACCTAGTACTAAGGAGGCCGAGAAGTGAGCTCTTGGCACCAAGAGACTCAGTAAAGAAGGAGGGCGAGGGAAAGGTGCTTGAGGCAGGAGCCCTCAGTGTCTGCCCCAAGTGACCTTCCTGAGAGTTGAAGGAGCAGGGGCTTGAGCTGGTGGCACGCATGTCCACCGCCCTACCCAGCCACCTATGAGGGTAGCTTCTGAGCTTCTGAGTCACCACTGTCTCAGGGGGATCAAACCCAATCCCAGGGCCAGATAGAAAGTGTGTGGCCTCTTTCTCTTCTCCCCTCCCCTCCTTTTCTCCTGATGCAACTCTGTCACAGAAGCAGCCCTCTATCTTCATAGAAGGTTTCTGCTTTACCCTTTGGGAGGCCGAGGTGGGTGGATAGCCTGAGGTCAGGAGTTCGAGACCAGCTTGGCAAACATGGTGAAACCCTGTCTGTACTACAAACACAAAAAAGTTAGCTGGGCATGGTGTCACATGCCTGTAATCCCAGCTACTCTGGAGGCTGAGGCAGGAGAATTGCTTGAACCTGAGAGGCAGAGGTTGCAGTGAGCCGAGATCGCGTCACTGCGCTCCAGCCTGGACAACAGAGTGAGACTCGGTCTAAAACAACAACAACAACAAAAGGTTTCTGCTTTGTCATTTCACTACTAGAAGGTCCCTTGCTGTGTCCCCAAAACAAAGGAACTGTCTGCCCCCCCCAAAGACAAACTCAGGCCTCTACCCCTATGTAAAACAAAGAATGATTTGAACGGTTGCAATTCTAGGTTATTTATTTGTAGGCGTCTATGAACTTCCTGGTGGAGGTTTAAGAAATGTTGGACCATTTATCTTTACTCAGTTATGAAGCTTAGAGTGATGTGGGATCCACTTTAAGAGAAAGGGTGGAGGCAGAGCCTGGATGTGCCAGCCCCAGAGCCCAGGCTCTAACCACTGCCCCATCCTGCTGTTTTACCCCTGGGCAGGAAGCCTATGATCAGCTTCATTTTCTCTTAGTTTTTCCTTATGACACTGTAATGTGCTTCCAAATCACCCAGGCTCTTGTCCAAATGAACACTCTGGTTCAGAGGGTGGGAGAGGATTCGTACCCCCAAAAGCTCCCAGCTGGGCTGCTGGACCCAGGACCTCACTCTCAGTGGCAAGACCTTGGCCCAGTTCTTCTCAGTCCTGGCTGCTCATGAGAATCACCTGTGTCAAAAAAAAAAAAAAAAAACGGTGCCTGGGTCCTCTCCTGGACGAATTCAATTAAGTGAGAATTACTGGGTCTGGAGGCTGAAGCAGGCTGAGACCACTGCTAAATAGGGTGGGAGGAGATGTCAGAAACACTGAGGATCGAATCTCCAGGTGGCTATGTCATCTTAGATAAATCACTTAGCTTTTCTGCGTTTTGGTTTCTGCATCTATGAGATGAAGGGGCTCATAATAGTCTCCACCTGTTAGAGCCGAGTGAGACGCAACCAACTGGACTCAGCCAGTGCCTGGGAGGGGTCAGGTGTTGTGGTTTTAATTTAAAAGGGCTTGAAGATTTGGATCAAGAAAGCAAACCTGACCTCTACTTACTCGTTATTCCTTTGGTGAGTACGAATGGGGTGAAAACATGAAAATATGCCTGTTTCTTTCTACTCTCTTTCCTCAATGTACCAAGTGGTTCTTGAAGTGTTGTCCAGGGAACCTCTCTGGGAGTCTGCAGGATCAAAACTGTTTTCATAATAGCACTAAGACCTTATTTTCCGCTTTCACCGTCATTCTCTCATGAGTGTACAGTGGAGTTTCCCAGCGGCTTTTGGAGATGTGATATTGCAACAGACCGATGGCGGGAGCAGGCGTGACGGTCCCGCTGTCTTCTATTAAGTTAGACATTTCAGAGGTTCTCAAAAATGTAAACTATTGCCATGCTTCTCACTAATTTTCACACGCGTCCATGTGAAGAGACCACCAAACAGGCTTTGTGTGAGCAATAAAGCTTTTTAATCACGTGGGTGCGGGCGGGCTGAGTCCGAAAAGAGAGTCAGTGAAGGGAGATAAAGGTGAGGCCATTTTATAGGATTTGGGTGGGTAAAGGAAAATTAGTCAAAGGGGGTTGTTCTTTGGCAGGCAGGGGGCAGGGGTCACAAGGTGCTCAGTGGGGGAGGTTCAGGGCCAGGAGCAGGAATTTCACAAGGTTAATCGCTCAGTTAAGGTGGGGCAGGAACAAATCACAATAGTGGAATGTGTCAGTTAATGCAGGAACCCACCATTTTGACTTCTTTTGTGATTCTTCACTTGCTTCAGGCCATCTGGATGTATAGGTGCAGGTCACAGGGGATACAATGGATTAGCTTGGGCTCAGAGGCCTGACACTAATGGCTTTTTCTTTTAGAAAATACAGTTATTCTTCATAAAAAAGCTTTTATGTTAACGTGTAATGGGTTTATTGTATGAATATTTTTAAATTTCCTTGGCTTTAATTTGAAATAGGGTGAATATTGGTAGGTATTTACTCGGTACTTACCTACCAATATTACCTCCTCCAAGTCCTTTAATTTTATTTATTTATTTAGTTTTTTGAGATGGACTCTCATTGTGTCACCCAGGCTGGAGGGCAGTGGCATGATCTTAGCTCACTGCAAACTCCATCTCCTCTCAGATTCAAGCGAGTCTCGTGCCTCAGCCTCCTGAGTAGCTGGGATTACAGGTGTGCACCACCACACCTGGCTAACTTTTTGTATTTTTAGTAGAGATGGAGTTTCACTATGTTGGCCAGGTTGGTCTTGAACTTCTGACCTCAAGCAATGCACTGGCCTTGGCCTCCTAAAGTGCTGGGATTACAGGCATGAGTCACCATGCCTGGCCTCCAAGTCCTTAAATAAGAACAACAGCTCTCAATCTCTACTGGGTGCTGACTCTGTCCAAGGCACGATATAAAGTATTGGCATATACCTACACAGAAGCTCTTTGGGGGTCTTCCACCAATTTATCAGTTTGAAGAGTGTGAAAGTGTCCCAAGACCATGAAGATTGAAAACCACCACTCAAGGAACACTTATTTAGAACCATCTCTCCAAAAAGAGTAACAAACAGTTATATAGCATTTACAGTTTGCCAGGCACTGTTCTTTTTTTTTTTTTTTTTTTTTCCCGAGATGGAGTCTTGTGCTGTCACCCAGGCTGGAGTGCAGTGGCGCAATTTCAGCTCACTGCAACCTCTGCCTCCCGGGTTCAAGTGATTCTTCTGCCTCAGCCTCCCGAGTAGCTGGGACTACCGGTGCATGCCACTATGCTTGGCTAATTTTTGTATTTTTAGTAGAGACGTGGTGTCACCATATTGGCCAGGCTGGTCTCGAACTCCTGACCTCGTGATCTGCCCACCTTGGCCTCCCGAAGTGCTGGGATTACAGACATGAGCCACCATGCCCGTCCCAGGCACTGTTCTAAACACTTTGTATACACAAACACCCATACAAATAAACTTTCTGATTCTCATGACAATCCTATGATGTGTACTATATCCCCATTTTACAGAAGTGCAAATTGAGGCACAGGGAGCTGCTCAAGTCCCCTGACAGAGGCCATGGGCCTGGGCCTCGTGTGCAGAAGAGCCTTGGAGGTCCTCCTGCCAGTTGGGCCTTGTCTCTGTTCTGTCCCACTGCTGGGAAGGGGAGAGTCCTCCTCTTCCTCCTCCTCCTTCTCCTCTCTCTCTCTGTTTTCACATTTCTTACTGAGGGCTTGGCCCAGCCAACTGTGAAAGATTGTACCAGACAGGGCAGGCTGAGGTGGGAGCTGCGAGGTGGGGAAGGGAGCCTGAGGTGACTTGAGTTATATAAGGGCCCCTGGGACAGGGGACAGTTATGTAATGGCAGAGAGAGGAGGGCAGGGATGGTGCAGTGAGTCAGGGCTAGGGAAGACACCGGGAGCTGGAAGAGGAAAGAGGAGGACAGAGCAGAGGAAATTGTCCGTTGCTAGCCAGGGTGGCTGCCATGCAGGAGGAAACCGGGACAGGGGATTGGGGCAGTTCTTCTGTCCTGTTGCCGCCACCAGTGCCAGGGCCCCTGCCCTGACAGGCTCCATCCTCCATTCTCCTGGCCCCACTGAGTACAGATGATTCTGGAAGTCCTCTCATATATTTTTACCAAACTCCTAGACTGTTTAATTAACCAGAGCCCATTTCTGTTGCTTGCAAACAAGAACTCAGAGCCATACAGAGCCCTTTCCTGCCCAAATACCTGAATGGATAGGGGTCTGGAAACTTCCAGGCACGTGGTAGATGCTCGATGTATGCACATCGAATGGATAAGAACACAATGGCCAGGTGTGGCTAATGCCTGTAATCCCAGCACTTCGGGAGGTGGAGGTGGGAGGATCACCTGAGCTCAGGAGCTTGAGACCAGCCTGGGCAGCATAGCGAGACCCTGTCTCTACAAAAAAAAAAAAAAACAAAAAAAAACTAAAAAATTAGGCATGGTGGAACGCACCTGTGGTCCCAGCTACTTAGGAGGGGCTGAGGCAGGAGGATCACTTGAGCCCAGGATTTCGAGGCTGCAGTGAGCCGTGATCACACCACTGTACTCTAGCCTGGGCCATAGAAAGAGACTGTCTCAAAAAAAAAAAAAAAATCCTAACCCCAAGGTATCAGAAATTGGGGCCTTTGGGAGGTAATTAAGTCTTGAGGGTGGCCATTGTGTTCTTATCCATTCGATGTGCACACATTGAGCATCTACCACATGCCTGGAAGTTTCCAGACCCCTATCTATTCAGGTATTTGGGCAGGAAAGGGCTCTGTATTACTCTGGGTTCTTGTTTGCAAGCAACAGAAATGGGCTCTGGTTAATTAAACATCAAGGAGTTTGGTAAAAATATATGAGAGGACTTCCAGAATCATGAGTGGGATTAGACCTCTTGTAAAGGAGACCCCAGAAAGTTTTTTAGCCCTGTTTTCACCCTGTAGGTGACACAGTGAGAGGACAGCATCTGTGAACCAGCAAGGAGGCCCTCACTAGACACGGAATCTGCCAGTGCCTGGATCTTAGACTCTCCACCCAGAGCTGTGAGCAAGACATCTCTGTCATTTCTAAATTACTCAGTTTTGGCCAGGCACAGTGGCTCACACGAGTAATCCCAGCACTTTGGGAGGCCGGCATGGAAGGATCACTTGAGGTTAGGAGTTGGAGACCAGCCTGGCCAACATGTGAAATCCCATCTCTGCTAAAAATACAAAATTAGCCTGGTGTGGTGGTGGGTGCCTGTAATCCCAGCTATTCAGGAGGCTGAGGCAGGAGAATCGCTTGAATCCGGGAGGCAGAGTTTGCAGTGAGCCAAGATTGTGCCACTGCACTCCAGTCTGGGCAACAGAGTGAGAATGTTTCAAAAAAATAAAAGAATTACTCAGTCAAATAAAGTATTTTGTTATAGAAGCCCAAACGAATCAGGACAGAGATCAGAACTTCTCTGATGTATTGAAATAATCTTCAGTGAAACTGGAGTCTGAGCTTGTGTCCTGGACTTAGAGTCAGGGCTGGGACTTTTCCTTTTTTATTTTTTGAGACAATCTTGCTCTGTCACCCAGGCTGGAGTGCAGTGGTGCAGTGGTGCAAGTGCAATCTCAGCTCGCTGCAACCTTCACCTCCTGGGTTCAAGCGATCCTCCTGCCTCAGCCTCCCGAGTAGCTGGGATTACAGGCGTGCGCCACCGCTCCCAGCTAATTTTTGTATTTTTAGTAGAGGCAAGGTTTCACCATGTTGGCCAAGCTGGTCTCGAACTCCTGACTTCAGGTATCTACCCACTTCGGCCTCCTAAAGTGTTGGGATTACATGCATGAGCCACCACGCTTGGCCAGGGCTGGGATTTTTCTTTAGCGGGAAGATCTCTTCTGACACAGGGGGTGGCTGAGGGTGGGAGGCCCTCTGTGCTCAGCCCCTCTGGCTGGGGGAGCAGTGGCTGAGCAGGTGAGTTGACTGGGGTCAGCCCTGGGGCAGTAGGCACAGGAAGGCAGCCCCACCTGCATGGTAATAGTGGGGGTGGTGGTAGAGGTGCAAGAGCACCTTTTCAGACCCTCCTGCGGATTTGATGAACTTTCTCTCTTGACTCAAAAAAAAAAAAAAAAAAAAAAAATCCACATTGGCTTTCGTCTTCTTCGTCGCCCATAAACTTTGTCCCTCTTAACCCATCCCACTTCCCTCAGTTGCTCATGAGAGGAGGGGGCCCAAACAGGGTAGAGAGAAATGCCAGTGAGGGAAGGGCTTGCTCTACCTGAGAGCAGGCTGTGTCTCCGGGGAAGGCAATTTATCTCCCTCTGCCCTCTGTACGGGGGTAAAGAGTGGCTGTAGGGGTAGATGTGGGAGATGGTGGTGACCTCCAGACTTCAGAGATCCTTATGAGGCAGGACAATTGCATGACAAGGTGTCTCAGCCAGCTCTGGCTGCTGTAACAAAATACCATAGAATGGGTGGCTTAAACAAGTACATTTATTTCTTGGAGGCTGGAAATTCAAAATCAAGGTGCCAGCATGGGTGGGTTCTGGGAAGGGCTCTCTTCCTGGCTGTAGATGGCTGCCTTCTTGCTGGATAGTGATATAGTGGGGAGATTTTGTTTATATATATATGTATATATATATATACACACACACACACACACAGAGAGAGAGAGAGAGAAAGAGAGAGAGAGAGAGAGTGTGAGCGAGCACATGCCAGAGAGCTTTGTTTTGTTTCTTATAAGGGCACTAATCCCATCGTGGGGGCCCTGCTCTCGTGACCTCTTGTAAACCTAATCACCTCTCTAAGGCCCCACTTCCTAATACCATCCCATTAGGGATGAGGGCTTCAACATATGAATTTAGGGGGACACGAACATTCGGTTGATAACAGAAGAAATATCTGGGGGATCCAGGTGAAACAAGAGGGGATAGGTGTGTGCCCAGTGAGTGGAATTGGAGTCGGGCATGAGAAAGTCACCTGCCGGAGCTGCTCCCCAGGGATACAGCCGGTGGTGCAGGTGGGCACTTTGGGAAGCAGGCTCTGAGGTGGAGACTGGCACATGGGAAAGCTTTTGGGGAGTGCTCTCGGGATCAGCATCCAGGGTGGGAGGAGGCAGCACTGGGCAGAGGGACAGGTTGGGCTGCATTGCCTTCCCAGCAGCTCTGGAGCTGGCCTCGTAGAGTCGCCCCACACTGGGGAAGGGGGGCTGAGCCTTCGTGCCTCACATCAAAGCGGCTGCAGACCCTGGCTGAGTCTGCTCACCTGCTTCCTGAAAGGAAGAGGCTGGGAGGGGACTCGGCCACCAGCAGGTATTCATTGTCTCCATTCTCTGTTACTCACTGTTGCTCCCCTTGCCCTTGGCCGTACCCGCTGCTGACCTCAGTGGTTCACCCAGGGGCTGATCAAGACCTTCGTCGCTAAGGGTCCTGAGCCCCTGGTCATCATCCCCTCCCTTCTCAGGCTGTGGCTGTTGCGTGTGATCACTTCCCATCAAAAGTGAGCCAGAGGCTGGGTGCGGTGGCTCATGTCTGTAATCCCAGTGCTTTGGGAGGCTGAGGTGGGAGGATCAGTTAAGGTCTGGAGTTTGAGACCAGCCTGGGTAACATAGTGAGACCTTGTCTTCGTTAAAAAAAAAAAAAAATTAAAAATTAGCTGGGCAGGGTGGTGTGCACCTGTGGTCCCAGCTACTTGGGAAGCTGAGGCGGGAAGATCACTTGAGCCCAGGAGTGGGAGGCTGTAGTGAGCTATGATGGCACCACTGAACACCACCTACGTAACAGAGTGAGACGCTGTCTCTCTCTTTAAAAAAAAAAAAAAAAAAAAAAAAAAAAAAAAAAAAAAAGACGGGTGACTAGAAATGCCCAGGTGAAATCACCCGAGGGCTAAACATCTTCCTTGACCCCAGACAGCCCTCCCTCCTCCTGAGGGTGGAGTTCATTCCTCCTCCCAGGACAGAGGCTCCTTTCTTTGCCTGCTCATCTTTCCCACCATGAAGCATACAAAGAGACCAGGTGGCAGCTGCAGCGTGAGATGTAATGGGATATTGTCTGTGTCCCTGGTAGAAATGTTTTTTCCTCTGGAAGCCAAGACCTCAACATCATGCAGAGCCAAGAGTTTCAGCTGAGTGGTGGTGGTGGCTGCCGCCAGGTCCCTACACTCCCTGTCCCCACACCCAACCTCCCTCCCAAATGCTCACCCCTGCCTGACCCAGGAGGGCCGAGTGTGCATCCATGACCTAGGTCGTGACTTTCCTCCTCGAACTCTGCTTTCAGGTTCTCATTCAGTGGTGAATTTGGAGGCTCCCTCTTCTCCTGTTAGACTGCATTTCCCCGGATTTCCACTTGGGGGAGACGTCTCTCTTTGTCCTGACCTTTACATCTGTCTCTGGTTAGACACCTCATTTAAAAAAAAATCTTCACTGTCTTTGGCGTGTCCTATGCTTTGGGCTTTGTTATAAATAAACAGACAGGATTGAGTGGAAGAAGTAATGGTACCCCTGATCATCTTTTTTCTTTTCTTAGAGACAGAGTCTGTCTCTGTTGCCCAGGCTGGAGTGCAGTGGTGCAATCATAGCTCACTGCAACCTCAAACTTTGGGGCTCCAGTGATCCTCCTACCTCAGCCTCTGGAGTAGATGGGACTAAAGGTGTGCGCCACCACGTCCTGCTAATTTTTAATTTTTTTGTAGAGATAGGGTCTCACTAAGTTGCCCAGGCTGGCATCTAACTCCTGGTCTCAAGTGATCCTCTTGCCTCGGCCTCCCAAAGTGCTGGGATTATAGGCGTGAGCCACGGCGCCCGGCCTCCTCTGACAAATTTTTGAATGCACAATCTCTACACTGCCCAGGGATCCCCAGAGACACACAGATTCCTGGGCTCTGAGACATGACCTGGGGCAAATTCTTAGAGGCGTCTGAGAACATATCTCTTCTAAGGATTAGTAATATTATTTACAGTTTGTATGAACATATATTTGTTTATTCATTCAATTGTTCATTCATTCTTTGCCCTATTCCAAAAAGAATGGAAGCAAGCCCCTTCCTTATTAAACAACCTCATAGACAACATTGTAAACAAGCAAATCACAGTGTGCTTGTGGCTGAAGTTGCTTGGAGTCCGAAAGGTCTAAATAACAGCTGGTGGCCGTAATCCCAGCATTTTGCGAGGCTGAGGCAGGTGGACCATTTGAGGTCAGGAGTTCAAGACCAGCCTGACTAACATGGTGAAACCCTGTCTCTACTAAAAATACACAGATTAGCCGGGTTTGGTGTTGCTTACCTGTAATCCCAGCTACTTGGGAGGCTGAGGCAGGACAATCACTTGAACCCGGAAGGCAGAGGTTGCAGTGAGCAGAGGTCGTACCACTACACTGCAGCCTGGGCAACAAAGTGAGACTCCGTCTCAAAAAAAAAAAAAAAAAATCAGCTGATGATAGAAAATTCACAGTAGCACAGATCACCGTTTGAGTTGCCAACGCTGCATCGTAAACTACTCCAAAATGCGGTGGCTTAAAATACAACCACTCATTTGCTCCTGACTGTGGGATTGGCACAGGGCTTATCTGTGGTTCTCATGGCATCCACTAGGGCTGGAAGATCCAAGCTCATCTCTCATGCTCCAGGGCCCTCTTTTCAAGTGAACTTCTCTCCAGTAGGGTAGGTGGACTTCTTTAGGCCATGATGGCTGAGTTCCAAGAGAGAGTGGTCCAACACGTCAATCCTCAGAGCAAATCTGCTGGCCTCCTACATGCAAACGTCCTATTGGCCGAAGCAAATCCCATGGCTAAGCCACGTCAGTGTGGGAGAGGACCACACAAGGGGGCCCATTTGGGGGCCACCAATGTCATTGTCCACAACCATCACTTGAATCTCTCTGGCAGTCATATCATCGTAGACAGAGCTGGGCTTGCATCCTACCTCTGCCACATACCAGGTTGTTAGGGGTTGAATGGTAACCCTTCTGCTGTGGTTTGGATATTTACCCCCACTCCGAAACTCATGTTGAAGCTTAATCCCCAATGTGACGGTATTGAGAGGTGGGGCCTTTAAGAGGTGGTCAGATCACGAAGGCTCTGCCCTCATTAACGGGTTAATCCACTTATGGATTAATGGGTTAATGGGTTAATGGATTATCATGAGAGTGGAACTAGTGGCTTTATAAGAAGAGGAAGAGAGACCTGAACTAGCAAGTGAGCAGCTCAGCCTGCTCACCACGGGATGCCCTGCGCTGCCTGGGGACTCTGCAAAGGGTCCCCCACCAGCAGGAAGGCCCTCACCACATGCACTCCCTTGACCTATGGGCTCCCAGACTCCATAACTGTAAGAAATAAATTCTTTTTCTTTATAAATTACCCAGTTTCAGGTCTTCTGTTATAAGCAACAGAAAATGGACGGAGACACATTCTTCCCAAATGTATATGTTGACATTCTAACCCCTGGTACCTCAGAATGTGACCTTATTTGGAGAGAGGGTCATTACAGAGGTTATCAAGATGAAGAGGTCATGAGGGTGGCCCTAATCCAATACGACTGGAAGTTCATATTCTGAGCGCTTGGCCTGGAAGTTTGGGTTTTATTCCGAGAAGGCCTTCGAGGGTCACTGGGGTCCTTATAATAAGGGGAAATTTGGACACAGACAGACACAGAGGGAAGATGATGTCGAGAGAGAGAGAGAAGATGACAATCTACAGTCTAAGGAGAGAGGCCTTGAATGAGATTTTCCTTTAAAGCCGGCAGAAGGAACCAACCCTGCCAATACCTTGATTTTGGACATCTGGCCTCCAGCACTGTAAACCAATAAATGTCTGTTGTTTAAGCCCCACAGTCTGTGGTACTTTGTTATAGCAGCTCTGGAATGCTAATCCATAGCTATAGGAGGTGAACAAGTCATGGAACTTCTTCGCACCCCAGTTTTCTCCTATGTAACACAGGGCTAATAATAATACCTATATGACTTGATACAGCAACTTACAAGCACTTGTTACTTACCAGGCACTGTCCCAGGCCCTTGGGATACAGGAGACAGATGATATTTCTGGTCTCATGGAGCTTACCTTCATGTCAGACAGAAAATAAGCAAGTAAATACAATAATTGAGATAATTTGAGATAGTGATAAATGCTAGGAAGAAAATCAAACGGGCTGGATGTAGTGGCTCATGCTTGTAATCCCAGTACTTTGGGAGGCTGAGGCAGGAGGATCACTCGAGGCCAGGAGTTTGAGACCAGCCTGAGACCCTGTCTTTACTAAAAATAAAAAAATTAGCCAGGCGTGGTGGTGCATGCCTGTAGTCCCAGTTACTTGGGAGGCTGAGGCAGGAGGATCACTTGAATCCAGGAATTTGGGGCTACAGTGAACTGTGATTGCACCACTGTATTCCAGCCTGTGTGACAGAGCAAGACCCTGTCTAACATAAAGTAAAATAAAATAAATAAAATAATGTGATGTGCTAGAAAATAACAGGTGTAAAAGGAACTCCTTTGGATAAGGCGATCCGGGCAGGGCTCTGTGAGCAGTATGAGAAGTTGCTACACGTGGAAGATGAGCGGAGGTGTGGTTCAGACAGCAGAAAAGGCAGGTGCAAAGGGCCTGTGGTGGGAAGGAGCATTGCATGTTGGAGGAACAGGAAGAAAGACGGAGTGGCTGGAGCGTGGTGAACAAGAGGGAGGGTGTTGGGTCATGGGGTCATGGCAGTTGATGCTGAACAACCTTGTAGTTGGAAATTTTTTTTTTTTTTTGAGATGGAGTCTTGCTCTGTTGCCCAGGCTGGAGGTGCAGTGGCAAAATCTCTGCTTACTGCAACCTCCGCCTCTTGGGTTCAAGCGATTCTCCTGCCTCAGCCTCCCCAGTAGCTGAGATTACAGGCGTGTGACACCATGTCCGGCTTATTTTTTTTCTATTTTTTAGTAGAGATGGGGTTTCACCATGTTGGTCAGGCTGGTCTCAAACTCCTGACTTCAAATGATCTGCCCACCTCAGCCTCCCAAAGTGCTGGGATTACAGGCGTGAGCCACCATGCCCGGCCTGGAAGTTGGGGTTTTATTCTGAGCAAGGGGAAGGCCTTGGACGGTGGACAGCAGAGCAGCAGCAAGATCTGATCTTTGGATTAAGAAAATCACTCCAGCTGCTGGGTGGAGAATGGTCCAGGAGCACCAAAGCAGAAATGGGAGATCAGGCGGGAGGCTATGCAGGTATCAGAGGACTTCCACCCAACCTGAGCTGCTGGCTGACCTTGACTTTCTCTGTCCCTTCCTTTTGATAGCCAGAAGAATGTACTTCCCTTCTCCCACCTCCAAGGATGTCCATCTCCTTGGCCCCACATCCTGTGACTATGTCACAGGGCAAAAGGGACTTTGCAGATGTGATTAAGTTAAGGACGTTGGGATGGGGAGATGACGGGCTGATCTGGGTGGCCCAATATAATCACCAGTATCCTTCTGAGGGGCAAGAGAGGAGACAGGAGAGTCTAGGTCAGAGAAGGAGATGTGAGGACGGAAGCAGAGACTTTCTAGCACTTCACATTATTTTATTTTATTTTAGACAGGGTCTTGCTCTGTCATGCAGGCTGGAGTGCAGCAGTGCAATCATAGTTCACTGCAGCCTCAAATTCCTGGATTCAAGTGATCCTCCTGCCTCAGCCTCCTGAGTAACTGGGACTACAGGTGTGCACCACCATGCCTGGCTAATTTTTAAAAGTTTTGACTGCTCACTGGAAGGGAACCTATGGGGTTCAGGACATACTACCTCAAAAATATGGCATCTTGTATTGGAGAAAACAGCAGAAGCAGGAAGGCCACTCTCACCTTCCCTTCACCCTGCTCCCCTGAAGCCGGCCATAAACCTTCATTTGAGGGGTTCCCACCCAGAGGAAAGGAATATCTTATCCTTTTCTTTGTTTTGTTTTGAGACAGGGTCTTGCTCCATTGCCCAGCTGGAGTGCAGTGGTGCGATCATAGCTCATTGCAGCCTCAAACTCCTGGGCTCAAGCAATTCTCTTGCCTCAGCCTCCCTAGTAGTAGCTTAGACCAGAGGCATGCACAATACCTGACTAACTAAGGTTTTTGTGTTTTTTTTGGTAGAGATGGGGTCTTGCCATGTTGCCCAGGCTGACATCCTTATCCCCAAAGACACAGAGATGCTAAGAATCTGAACAAACAGGCCTTGCTAAATTTCCCCCAGGTTACTACCGTTAGATCATGCCCCTTGTGTCTAATCATACTTCCTCACAATGGTACACTCTTCATCAAATTTATCATAAAAACATGCAGGTTTCCTGTGCACAATAGCAAAGACATCGAATTAACTTAGGTGCCCATCAACGGCGGATTGGATAAAGAAAATGTGGTACAGATACACCATGGAATACTACACGCCCCAAAAGAAGAATGAAGCCATGTCCTTTGCAGCAACATGGATGGAGCTGGAGGCCATTATCCTAAGCAAACCCGTCAGAAACAGAAAACCAAATACTGCACATTCTTACTTATAAGTGGAAACTAAACATCGGGTACACATGACATAAAAAAGGGAACAATAGGCCGGGCACGATGGCTCATGCCTGTAATCCCAGCACTTTGGGAGGCCAAGGCAGGTGTATCACTTGAGGTCAGGAGTTGGACTCCAGCCCGGCCCACATAGTGAAACCCCATCTCTACTAAAAATACAAAAAATTGGCCTGGCGTGGTGGCAGGTGTCTGTAATCCCAGCTACTCAGGAGGCTGAGGCAGGAGAATCAAATCACTTGAACCTGGGAGGCAGAGGTTATAGTGAACTAAGATCATGCCACTGCACTCCATCCTGGGTGACAGGGCGAGATTCATCTCAAAAAAAAAAAAAAGGGGGGAACAATAAACACTGAGAAATACAAGAGTACAAGAGGGAGGAAGGAGAGAGGGAGGCAGCAAGGATTGAAAAACTACCTACTTGGTACAATGCTCACTACGTGGGCGACGGATTCAATCGTAATCACACCCCAAACCTCAGCATCACACAATATACCTTTGTAGCAAACCTGCGCTTGTATCCTCAAATCTAAAATACGAGTCGAAAAAATAAAAATAAAATAAGTTACAAACTGTTTAAACACACACACACACACACACTTCCCCGTTTCCTTGGGTTTTCATTCTAAACGTTCCCATGTCACACAAAACTTGTGTTAAATAAATGGCTATGCTCTTCTCTGATTCATCAGTCTTTTATTACGGATGCCTCTGCCATGAACCTAAGATGGGTGGGGAAATAAATCTTTCCTTCCCTGCAGGACCATGAGCCAAAGTGTGCGGCAGCCTCTAGAATCTGGAGAAGACAAGGAAACAGATTCTCCCCTGGAGCTCCCAGAGGGAACCAGCCCACCGACACATTGACTTTCAGTGCAGTATAACCTGTTGCAGAATTTTGACCTCCAGAACTGTACAATAATACATACGTATTGTTTTAAGTCATGATGTTTTTGTCAATTTTTTAAAGTCCCAGCAAGAAATGAATACAAGTATCTCCTTAAAAGAGTCTAGAGCAGCTGGGAGACCTTGACTTCACCACCCGGCAGGTCTGGCCTCCTCACTGCCATGCCTCTGATCCTCTGTTATGGGTCAAAATTGTCCACCAAACCCAAGGGAAGCAGGAGAAAGAGAGGTGGGCTCACACCCATTGGCTGAGAGTGGAGCGTGCCTGCTGATACCCACACACTCCTTCGATGCCTGTGCAATAGTGTCCAGCATGGGGTGAAGCATTTATTTTTACAAAACATTTCAGAGAAAAATAGCATTAGAAAGAATCTCTGCTGACCGGGACTGTGTTGAACAAGATATGTAATTTTTTTTTTTTTTTTTTTTTTTTTGAGACACAGGCTCACTCTGTCACCCAGGCTGAAGTACAGGGGTGCAATCATAGTTCACTGCAGCCTCAACCTTCCGGGCTCAAGAGATCCTTCCGCCTCAGCCTCCTGAGTAGCTGAGACTCCAGGAACCACCACCACACCTGGCTTATTAAACAAAAATGAGGGGATGCCATGTTGCCCAAGCTAGTCTCGAACTCCTGGGCTCAAGTGATTCTCTTGCCTCAGCCTCCCAAAGTCCTGGGATTACATGCGTGAGCCATTGCACCTGGCCATATGTGTATCATTCAACCACAAATACCTGCTTCATGCTTTCCAATGTGTTAAGTAGGCACCTGCATTAGTTTTGTGGGGCTGCCATAACCAATTACCACAAACCACGTGGCTTAAAACAATGGAGATGTATTCTCTCACAGTTCTGGAGGCCAGAAGTCCACAATCAAGGTGTCTCCAGGGCTGTGCTCTCTTCGAAGGTTCTAGGCGAGAATCCCTCTTTGCCTCTTCCAGCTTCCGGGGGCCCCAGGTGTCCCTTGACTTGTGGCTGCATGGGTCCTCTCTTCATCTCTTTTTTTTGAGACAGAGATTTGCTCTTTTTGCCCAGGCTGGAGTGCAACGGTGTGATCTTGGCTCACTGCAACCTCTGCCTCCTGGGTTCAAGCGATTCTCCTGCCTCAGCCTCCCAAGTAGCTGGGATTACAGGCACCCGCCACTACGCCCGGCTAATTTTTTGCATTTTTAGTAGAGATGGGGTTTCACCATGTTGGCCAGGCTGGTCTCGAGCTCCTGACCTCAGATGACCCACCCGCCTTGGCCTCCCAAAGTGCTAGTAAGGGAGGAGACCACCCCTCATATTGTCTTATGACCAATTTCTGCCTCAAAGGAAAAGTAGGAGTTAAAGGAAAGACAGAAGTGAAATCAGCAGTCAGACAGGCCGGCGCTACATTCCAGGCCTGGTAGTTAAAGACTAACCCCTGATCTAATGGGTTATGTTATCTATAGATTCCAGACATTGGATGGAAAAGCACTGTGAAAACCTCTGTCCTGTTCTGTTCCATTCTGATTACCAGTGCATGCAGCCCCCAGTCATGTATCCATTGTTTGCTCAATTGATCACGACCCTCTCACGCGGACCCCCTTAGAGTTGTAAGCCCTTAAAAGGGACAGAAATTGCTCACTCGGGGAGCCTCGTTTTTGGAGACGTGAGTCTGCCGATGCTCCCAGCTGAATAAAGCCCTTTCCTTCCACAACTCGGTGTCTGAGGGGTTCTTGTCTGTGGCTTGTCCTGCTACACTAGGATTACAGGCGTAAGCCACCACGCCCGGCCCTCTCTTCATCTTATATCAGTTACTAGACTTACAGCCTATCCTTACCCAATATGAAATATGACTTCATCTTTTTTTTTTTTTTTTGGAGACAGGGTCTGGCTCTGTTTCCCAAGCTAGCATGCAGTGGCATGATTGCGGCTCACTGTAGCCTCCAGTTCGTGTGCTCAAGCAATCCTCCCAACTCAATCTCTGAGTAGGTGGGACTACAGGAACATGCCACCCTGCCCAGCTAAATTTTTTTGGTTTTGTAGAGATGGGGTCTCACTATGTTGCCCAGGCTGATCTCAAACTCCTGGGGTCCAGCAATCCTCCTGCCTCAGTCTCTTAAAGCGCTTGGATTACGGGTGTGAGCCATAGTACCCGGCCATGATACTATCTAATTCCATCTGCGAAGCCCTTATTTCCAAAAAAGATCACATTCTGAGATTCTGAGTGGACATGAATTTTGGGGGAAAAATAATTCAACTCATGACAGAGCCCATTGATTAACAATTCATTTGATCTCACTGCAATCATGTGAGGTAGATAAGGAAGGGGCTGTTTTCATCTTTATTTTCCAGTTGAGAAAACTAAAGCTTAGAGAGCCTTAGAGGCTTCCAAGCCTCTGCACCATTCACTCATTTATTGAATCAATAAATAAGATATTCCAGCCTGGGCAACATGGCAAAACCTTGTCTCCAAAAAACTACAAAAATTAGCCTGACTGGTGGTGTGCGCCTGTAGTCCCAGCTACCCAGCTACTTAGGGAGGCTGAGGTGTGAGGATGGCTTAAGCCAGGGAGGTTGAGTCTGCAGTGACCCGTGATCATGCCACTGCACTCCAGCCTGGGCAACAGAGAGAGACTCTGTCTCAAAAAATAAAATAAAGTAAAAATAAATAAATAAATAAATACATAAATAAATAAATAATGATATGAGCCAGGTACTGTTGCAGACACAGCAAGGAAGAAGACAAGAATCCCTGTCCTATCAGAACTGGCATTCTAGTGGGGGAAGAGATGACAAGCAAAACACATGTAGTCTAAGGTGTTAAATCGTGTTGCATCTTAGACGAGGATGAACGTTGTAATATACAGTGCTGGGGGGTGGGGATTGGCGGGGTCTGGAGAGAAGGGCACCGCTGAGCGGAGGCTTGGAGGGGTGAGAGATGGAGCCACGGGGATATCTGGGGAAGAGTGTTCCCGGTAAGGGAACAGCGTGTGCAACGGCCAGTGGTGACTTAGAACCAGGCTTTTGCGCTCTCTGGCATGCCATGCTGCCCTCTCTGTCTTCTAGGGCTTGTTGTATTTTGTCAACCTCCAAAGCTCCCAATGTGCCTGAGAGGCTCCCCACCTACCCCGTGCGGGCCACTTTTGAATCCTGCAACGGGTTTGCCTCTGAGCCCGTGGTGAGCTTCCAGCAGGGCCCTGGAAGTGGCCTGCAGTGAAACACAGGAGCCACAGGGTGGCAGTGTTTCCTGCGGATGTGGCTCCCACCCAGCTCAGGGGCGCTCAGGGCGTAATTGGTTAAGGCAGGTCTGATTCTCTTTGTCTTTGAAAGGACAGCAACTTTGAGATCCAAGGAGCAGTCTTCTTTGTGTTTTACGGCTTTTTGAGTCTCTACTTTCCGCCTCCCCAGGATGGGGAATGGTGTGGGAGGAGAGTAGGACTCTCCCGCGGGGGACTGCTGAGATGATCACAGTTTTAGGGTATGGGGTGTGATAAGGAACTTGAGACTCAGAGAGGGGAAGTAAGTGATCCAAAGTCACACAGCTGAGTGGTACCTGAACTGCATCTTCTGATCCTTGCATCAGTTCCTGTCCGCTATGCCACTTGGTCAGCTTTCACAGGCCGGGATGCAAATGGAGACATTGGGGTTGGGATTTTCACTCGCGTCCGTGTGAAGAGACCACCAAACAGGCTTTGTGTGAGAACAAAGCTGTTTATTTCACCTGCATGCAGGCGGGCTGAGTCCGTAAAGAGAGTCAGCAAAGGCAGACAGATGTGGGGCCGTTTTATAGGATTTGGGTAGGTAGTGGAAAATTACAGTCAAAGGGGGTTGTTCTCTGGCGGCCAGGGGTGGGGGTCACAAGGTGCTCAGTGGGGGAGCTTTTGAGCCAGGATGAGCCTGGAGAAGGAATTTCACAAGGTAATGTCATCAGTTAAGGCAGGAACAGGCCATTTTCACTTCTTTTGTGATTCTTCAGTTACTTCAGGCCATCTGGATGTATGTGTGCTGGTCACAGGGGATATGACGGCTTAGCTTGGGCTCAGAGGCCTGACAGGGATGGAGGATGGAGAAGGGAAAGATGCTGAATGAGCACTGGGTCAAGAGTCCAGAAATCTAAGCTACACTGCCAGCGCATGAGAAGTGGAATGGGAAAGGTGGTCAGTCCTTGCTGGTGGGGTAGACCCTGGGACTCAGTTTTCTTATCTGTAAAATGGAAATAAATGGGCCAGGCACGGTGGCTCACGCTTGCAATCCCAGCACTTTGCGAGGCCACGGTGGGCAGATTGCCTGACTCAGGAGTTCAAGACCAGTGTGGCCAACATGATGAAACCCCGTCTCTACGAAAAAATAAAAAAAATTAGGCAGGTGTGGTGGCGTGTGCCTGTAGTCTCAGCTATTTGGGAGGCTGAGATGCGAGGATGGATTGAGCCCAGGAGGTGGAGGTTGCAGTGAGCTATGATCACACCACTGCACTCCAGCCTGGGTGACAGAGTGAGACCCTGTCTCCAAAAACAAAGAAGAAGAAAAAAAAAGATAAATGAGTGGGTAATAATACATGTGTGTAGATCCCAAATGTTGGCTAGTGTTGTAGGTAAGGCTTTTATTCTGACCTCTCAAGATCTATGTTGGAGGAAAAAAATGACCTGAACTTTGGGGAATTAGGTACACTTGGTCTCAGAGCCCACTTCATAGCTGTATGATCTTAATCTCTCTGAACCTCAGTTTCTTCCTCTGTAAAATGGGTCTAATAATATCATGGATTAAATGAGATAATCCAGGTAAAGATCTAGCTCAGTTCTTGGCATATGATGAATATTCACTATATGTTAATACTGGTTGGGATGGGGAGGGGAGGGTAGCTAAGGTCAGAATGGTGGGAGGGTTGGGGCTCAGAAATATAGAAATGAGGGCAAACACTCACTTCTCAGGGTGGGCAAGGGAAGGCTGAGAATGTGGCTTTATTATTATTACTGTTATTTATTTATTTTTTTTTAGATGGAGTCTCGCTCTGTTGCCCAGGCTGGAGTGGAGTGGTGTGATCTCGGCTCACTGCAACCTCTGCCTCCCAGGTTCAAGTGATTCTCCTGCCTCAGCCTCCCCAGTCGCTGGGATTACAGGCATGTGCCACCATGCCTGGCTAATTTTTTAAATTTTTAGTAGAGATAGGGTTTCACCATGTTGGCCAGGCTGGTCTCGAACTCCTGATCTCAAGTAAACCACCCGCCTCAGCCTCCCAAAGTGCTGGGATTACAGGCCTGAGCCACCATGCCCGGCCTGGATTGATTATTTAATTTAGAGATGGAGTCTCCCTTTGTTGGCTAGGGTGGTCTCAAACACCTTGCCTCAAACAATCCTCTAAAAGTGCTGGGATTACAGGTGTGAGCCACCACTTCCGGCCAACTCTTGACTTTAAACTAGAAGTAAAGATAAAATAATAACCATAGTAGTTACTATTTCTTAAATACATACATTATTTCCATTATTTCTCACAATTGTCTAAAAGGTGAGAATCTTTATTATCCCCATTTTACAGCAGGGGTGGCTGAGGCTCAGAAAGATCGGTCACTTGCCTAAGGTCACATAGCTGATAAGTGGCAGAACCTGAACTTGAACTTTTGGATGCCAAAGCCATCATTCAGTGCTGCTGCTGTGCCATAATGTTCTCTAGTTTTCCTGGGAATCAGTTTCCCTAATCAGCACTAATGAGGGCTCTGGAGATGATGAAATCTACAGGGACTCATTTCGTAATGCAGATTTCTTGTCCTCAACTCTCAGTGATAGTCTCCAATTCTTCCGGTTCCCCCGCCTCCAGGGCAGAAGGGAGCCAGTCTTTTTTTTTTTTTTTTTTTTGGAGACAGGGTCTCCCTCTGTGGCCCAGGCTGGAGTGCAGTGGTATGATCTTGGCTCACTGCAACCTGTGCTTCCTGGGTTCAAGCGATTCTCCCACCTCAGCCTCCTGAGTAGCTGGAATTACAGGCATGGGCCACCACAGGCTGGCTAATTTTTGTATTTTTACTAGAGTCAGGGTTTCACCATATTGGTCAGGCTGGTCTTGAACTCCGACCTCAGGTGATCTGCCCACCTTGGCCTCCCAAAATGCTGGGATTACAGGTGTGAGCCGCCACGCCCAGACTTTGTTTTAAAACACTTAATCTTTTAAAATTGTTTTTACTTTTTATGATGCTAATTTCCACAATCATATGTAGTATGTGTAGATTCAACATCGCCCAGATTTAGTAAATATCAATCTTTGCAATCTCATTTCATTTATCCCCACAGCCCAGATTCAAAAATTTTTCTTAAGAGGGATTTCTCAAAATTTAACTTAAATATTTTTTAAAGTCAAAATCAACCCTACTCCTCCCTTCACACTTAGTCTGTTTGTTTTTTTTCTGAGAATATTCAAAGTAAAATTTTAGGCATTATTATCATTTTATGTCCTGGATTTTTTTTCTTTCTTTTTTTCTTTTTGAGAGGGTCTTGCTCTGTCACCTGGCCTGGAATACAGTGGCGTGATCATGGCCCACTGCAGCCTTGACCTCCTGGGCCCAAGCAATCCTCCCACCTCAGCTTCTCGAGTAGCTGGGACTATAAGCACGTGCCACCACACCCAGCTAATTTTGTTTTAATTTTTGTAGAGACGGGGTCTCACTGTGTTACCCAGGCTGGTCTCAAATTCCTAGGCTCAAGAGGTCCTCCTGGCCTCCCAAAGTGCTGGTATTGTAAGCATGAGCCACCACGCCCAGCCTATGGCAGGGATCTTTTAAAGTTGTTCTATGCACTCATACTGTGTTGGAAATACTTATACCGATAAAAAATGTGTTCCATTGCAAGTAAGAGAAGACTCAAGTAATAGGAGCTTAAACAATCAAGGCATTTAGGTAATGGGAAGTTTGGAAGTAGGGGGTCAGAGGATGGGGCAGTGACTCAGTGACTGCGAGGCACTGGGGTGCTATCTCTGCGAAGCCTTGGTTTTTACCTCATGTTTGTAAGATGGCTGCCAAAGCTCCAAGCTTCACATCATGACACAACAGTGTTCAAAAGAGAAAGGGTGGGAAAAGGGAGCAATAACAAACCTTTTCTCCGAGTGGTTCTTATCAGCATGCAGTCTGGGGGATACTAGGCCTTGTAGCAGGGGTTCTTAAACTTAAGTGTGTGTCAGAATCACCAATGTCAGACATTGGAGGCTCATGCCTGTAATCCCAGCACTTTGGGATGCCCCAGCCCAGGATTGCCTGAGCCCAGGAGTTTGAGACCAGCCTGGGCAACATATGGAGATCTCTACCAAAAAAAAAAAAAACCCCAAATTAGCCAGCCACGGTGGTTCAAGCCTGTAGTCCCAGCTACTCAGGAGGCTGAGGTGGGAGGATCACTTGAACCCAGGAGGTTGAGGCTGCAGTGAGCTGTGATTGCACCACTGCATTCCAGCCTGGGTGACAGAGCCAGACCTTGTATCCAAAAAAAAAAAAAAAAACCCAACAAAACAAAACAAAACAAAATAAAACAAAACAATAATCCCTTTGAAAGCTTTATAAATCAGTGCTAAGTCCCACGCCCAGAGTCTCTGAATCAGCAGGTTGAGGTAGGACAGAGGGAGAATCTGCATTTCTAACACGTTCCCTGATGCCGATGCGTGGGTCCCTAGACCACACTCTGAGAACCGTTGGCTGATAGCAGCAGGTCTCAGCCCTGGCTGCACATTAGAATCACTTGGGGGAACTTTAGAAAAAAAATCCTGATATCCCAGCCACCCAAGGGCCCCAGCACATCAGAATTTCTGCAGTTAGGATCCAGGCATTAAAAAAAACAAAACCAAAAACTAAACCTCTTCCCCCCACCTCCCCCACTTCCTTTCCCCGCTTCCCCGTGATCCCAATGTGTAGGCAGGGCTGAGAATGGCTGTCCGAAAGCCTTAAACCCCGAGGTGGTTACCAAACACGCAGTCTTCAGCTCTATTCTGGAATCAGAATGGCTGGGGGCTTCAGATCCTTGTATTTTAAACAAGCGTCCCCGGTGCACTGAAATTTGCGAATCACTCTCCAGCCACATGGTAGCTGCCGTCCCATAAACCCCAATGCGCTGGGGGAAATGATGTGAAAGTGATCCAAGCCATCTAATGATACAATTAGTAACAACAGCTACCATGCACTGAGCCTTGCTGCAAGCTGGAACATTTAGATATCACATCTTCTAGCTCCCAGTATGAACATGAAAGAGGGGTGGAAGTGATTAGCCCCATTTGACAGATGGGATAACTGAGGCCCAGAGACATGAAATGACCTGCCTGAGGTCACTCTGTTGGTCAGTGGCAGAGCCAGGATTTGACCGAGTCTCTCAAGCTTTGAAGCCCTTGTCTTTTGTGCCAGGCATGCTGCCTTTTGCTTCTTCTTTGGGGTCTTCTTTGGGAAAGGATGGGGTGAAAATTGGAGAGACTTGCAGGGGAAGTACAAATAATTCGATGTCAATGAAGATGTAGCCTGGGTGTCCAGGCCATGGTGGTGGTTAAATCTACAATGAGCAAGATTCATGAGTGCGAGTCATCTTCCCTCTGCCTTCTGGAGCTGGCTTATTGGTATTAATGGATGAATGGGCCTCATTTGGGCAGTTGTAATTAACACGCTGACTACTGAGATGATCTCAGCCCGAGTCACTCCCGAATGGCATAAAGCATTGCTCAACAAGCGGCTCATCCGTTACGTTGTTCTGGGTCCCAGGCTCAGGAGTGAGCCGGCCCCAGGCTCAGGGTGGTCAGCAGAAATGAAGGACTATTGGCATTCTCAAATCATCAGCTTAGTTTGAGCACTTAGCATTTCCCTGTCCGGCTTGGCATCGACGGCAGAAGCTTAATTAGTGGGGGCCGAAGGAAGGCACTTAGGAAGTGAGATGAAGTTTGGGTTTATGTCCACATGAGCTGCTCAGAACTCAGTAATCGGGGCTTTGGATCGGACAGACTTGAGGTCAAATCCCTGTTCTGCCCCTTTTTTGGGAGAAATGACAAATGACCTCATCCCTCTGAGTCTCAGTTTCCTCTCCTGTAAAATGCGGATCATTATGGTGCCAGTTTTATTAGGTCATCAAGATGGTGAAATAAAATAACAGGCAAACCCCTCAGCACCATCCCTGGCACCACGCCAAGCGCTTAATAAATGCTAGCTCTTATTAGTATTTACCTACACATTTATTTATTTATTTATTTATGAGAGGAACACAGCCCAAAAATATACACAACACTCACTGGGAAGAGGAATCATAAAAATAGGCTTAGAGGATGGATGGGGATATAAAAGACGGTGGTTCCTGGAGTCTGAGTGTGAGCTTTATTCGAGTTCAGTGCGGTAAGCGTTTCTGCATCAGAGCCTGAGCTGATTCACTCCGAGAGCCTGAGCAAAGTAGAGAGAGTGTTTGAGGCTCTCGCCGGGCACCCCGGGGGTCTGTTCGCAATTTAGGTGGCACTTTCCATTCTTAGGGTGGCACTTTCCATTCTGGGACCCTCCTTTCTAGTTTGCAGTTGAGGTTGGTAATCTGAAGACTGAGTGTATCCGTGATTGCCTGGCACGGTGGGGAGGCCAAGAGAGGCTCTGGAAGAAATTCTGATGAGCCATCTGCTGTCCTCACCAAAAGCCACAATAGTAACACCTATCATTTTAAAAGATGTTTTATTTTGCCTTATTATTATTTTACTTCTTATTTTTTTGTGATGGGGTCTTGCTATGTTGCCAAGGATGAACTCAAACTCCTGGGCTCCACCAAAGCCTCCAGCTTCAGTCTTCTGAGCAGCTGGGACTACCAGCGTGCCCCACCATACCCAGCTACTGTTTTTTTGTTTTGAGATGGAATCTCGCTCTGTTGCCCAGGCTGGAGTGCAGTGGCAAGATCTCAGCTCACTGCAACCTCCACCTCCTGGGTTCAAGTAGCTGGAATTACAGGCATGCACCACTATGCCTGGCTAATTTTTTTTTTGTATTTTTAGTAGAGGCGGGGTTTCACCATGCAGGCTGGTCTTGAACTCCTGACCTCAAATGATCCGCCTGCCTCAGCCTCCCAAAGTGCTGGGATTACAGGCTTGAGCCACCATGCCTGTCCCACACCCAACTTTTAAGCACTAACTATGTGCCAGTGAATTTGCTGGAGCCTGGAGTTACAACCTTGACTCGACTAGGCCACAATTACATAAGTCTTCATGGTCAGTATGTAGTGAATCAATAATACTGCGTGCTCAATATGTGTTAGGCGCTGTGCTAACCTCCTTATATGCGTTATCTCATTTAATTCACATAAGAAATCTATAGGTTTCTTATGAGATATGCATTATGTCTTTAATTCACATAAGAAATCTATTATTCAAATTCTTATTCAAATAAGAAATTATACAGGTATAATTCTTGTTTTACAGGTAAGGAAGTGGAGGCTCAGGTAAGTTAAAAGACATACCTGAGGGCTCTCAGTTGTAAGAGGTGATGTTGGAATATGAACATGGGTCTGTTTGATGCCAAGGCTTCACCCAGAGTGGAAGGTATGCAGCCGGTGCCTGTGAGCCTGGGTATTTCTCCTTCCCTTGGTTCCTCATCTTCTCCCATTGAATGTGCTCCAACCATGCCAGCCTCCTTTCAATTCTGAGAACAGACCAACCTCCTTCTTTTTATTTATTTTATTTTTATTTTTGAATAAAATAAAAATTATTTTTAATTTTATTAAAATATAATTTTTTTGAATATTTTAAATATTCAAATTTGAGATGGAATCTCACTGCTTAAACATATTTATTTACTTTTTATTTTATTTTATTTTGAGACGCAGTTTTGCTCTTGTTGCTCAGGATGGAGTGCAGTGGTGTGATCTCGGCTCACTGCAACCTCCGCCTCCCGGGTTCAAGCAATTCTCCTGCCTCAGCCTCCTGAGTAGCTGGGATTACAGGAGCGCGGCACCACACCCAGCTAAGTTTTTGTATTTTTAGTAGAGAGGGGGTTTCAACATGTTGGCCAGGCTGGTTTTGAACTCCTGACTTCAGGTGATCCACATGCCTCGGCCTCACAAAGTGCAGGGATTACAGGCGTGAGCCACCGCGCCTGGCCCACTATATTTAAAATATTCAAAAATATTTTTAAATTTTATTTTTATTTTTTAATATTTTAAAATTTATTTTATTTTATTTTTAAATATTTTTATTTTTATTTTGGAAAAATTAGCCAGCCATGGTGGTGTGTTCCTGTAGTCCCAGCTACTCCAGAGGCTGAGATGGGAGGATTGATTACCTGAGCCCAGGAGGTCGAGGCTGCAGTGAGCCATGATTGTGCCACTGCACGCCAGCCTGGGCAACAGAGTATTTTTTAAATTTATTTTTATTTTTATTCACAAACCACCACGGCTGGCTATTATTTATTTATTTTGGTATTTTTTGTAGAGATGGGATCACTCTATGTTGCCCAGGCTGGTCTCAAACTCCTGGGCGTAAGCGATCCTTCTGCCTTGGCCTCCAAAAGTGCTGGGATTACAGTGGTTCACACTGCGCCCCAGCCCAACCTCCTTCTCTTGGATCCTTTGTATTTGCTGTTCCCTCTGCCTGGAGCCTGCTCCCCACAACACTTTCACTTAAGTATCTCCTGTTTATTCTCCCAGTCCATAACAGGGGCTACATATTACCTCTCAATCATAATTTCTACTTTTTGGTAATAAAACCCTGGGCAACTCTTTAGAGCTCACATGCCCCAGCCTCTCTTCCAGCGTGCTATATTCATGTAACTAGTTTTGGGCTAATGAGATGGATGTGGAATATTTTGTGAAACTTATGATCAGCTCCTTAAGTGGACTGGGGAGGTGTCCCTTATGTCTCTAATGTCCTTGCCCCATGTTGTTGTCTGTGAGGCAGATGTAGTGGCTGGAGCTCTGGCAACCATCTTGGACCATGAGACAACCTTGAGGATGAAAGCCGCATGCTAAGGGGTACGGAGCAGAAAGACAGAAAGAGGCTGGGGTCCTGATAACTGCTGGAACTCCCAAATCAGTCCTGGGCTGCCTACTTTCTGATTTCCTGTGGAAAAAGAGAAAAAAGAAGCTCTGTTTTACTAAGCTACTAAGTCCAGCCTCTGTTGCTATCAACTAAATAAAATTCCTGACGAATACAAGATCTTGGTTTAAATATAACATTCTGGCTGGGTGTGGTGGCTCACACCTATAATCCCAGTACATTGGCAGACCAAGGAGGGTGGATCACTGGAGTCCAGGAGTTCAAGACCAGCCTGAGAGACATGGCGAAACCCTGTCTCTACAAAAGACACAAAAATTAGCTGGGCATGGTGGTATGTGCCTGTGGTCCCCGCAACTTGAGAGGCTGAGGCAGGATTGCTTGAGCCTGGGAGGTCAATGCTGCAGTGAGCTGTGATCACACCACTGCCCTGGATCCTGGGCAATAGAGTGAGACCCTGTATTAAATAAATAAATAAATAAATGTATATAAATATCACTTTCTCTGAATGGCTTATGTGAAACTCAAAATAGATCCATCCATTTGTTCTCTCTTTTAGCAACATGGTTCTTTTTTTTTAATTACCCTAATTCCAATGAAAATAAATATATACTGCTTTGTTTAATTTATCTTCCCTGCTGAACTACTGGAAATATGGGCAGGGAAACTGTATATAGTTACATAGGTTGTGCACTGCACAAATCCAGAGAACACCAGTTAAATAATAGCATATGTGAATGTCACGTCCTGAAATTGTGCAGTGTGCATCCTGTGAGGCTGTACATGGCAGCCATGTCTCTGTGGTCCGGAGGGACTTTGCCCCTGAGGGTTATCAATGTACTCACAGCACTTAGCGTAGTGCCTGGACCATGATCAGTTCTCAACAAATATCAGTTGCAGGATGAGTGGAGGAACAAAAATGACAGAAGTTTAAAGACGTCTTGGGCTGGATGCTGAAGGCACAGAGATGGACAAGGCATGAGAATGTTGGCAACAAGACGTGGTCAATGCTCCAACCTGGAGAAGAACAAAGGGCTCTGGGAGCTCAGAGGGAGGCTCCCGCTGCCATGAGAGCCAGAGGCTTTGTGCACAGAGGGAGCTTTCTCTTATTTGGTCTCAGTTTTCCATCTGTAAAGTGAGGACATTGGTGCGGAAAAGTGGTTTTGTGTAGCCTTTATTTTTTATTTTACATCTTGTTTATTTTGAGTAAGGCAATGTTTGCATAGTAAAAGAATTAAACAGTGGCCAGGGGCGGTGGCTCACGTCTGTAATCCCAGCACTTTAGGAGGCCGAGGCAGGTGGATCACCTGAGGTCAGGAGTTCGACCAGCCTGGCCAACAGAAGGAAACCCCATCTCTGCTAAAATATAAAAAAATTAGCCAGGTGTCGGGGTGCGCGCCTGTGGTCCCAGCTGCTTGGGAGGCTGAGGCAGGAGAATAATTTAAACCCGGGAGGCAGAGGTTGCAGTGAGCTGAGTTCACGCCACTGTATGCCAGCCTGGGTAACAGACTGAGACTCTGTCTCAAAAAAAAAAAAAAATCAAACAGTATAAAAAGGCATAAAGGCATAAGGAGAAAAGTGAGTTTACTTTTCATTTCTAACTCCCAGAACCTCACTCTCCTAATGCCCCCCAAGGACCAAAACTACTGGTTACCTTTGAAATCAGTTTGTGTGTGTACGTGTGTGTGTGTGCATCTTTCCAGAGTTATCTGTAAAATACAAGTATATATCTGCTATATATTGAGTTTGAATATCCCTAAAATGGAAATGTATCCTTCTTTCTTTCTTTATTTATTTTGAGAAGGAGTCTCGCTCTGTTGCCCAGGCTGGAGCACAGTGGCGTGATCTCGGCTCACTGCAAGGTCCGCCTCCCGGGTTCACGCCATTCTATCTCAGCCTCCCAGTAGCTGGGATTACAGGCACCTGCCACCACGCCTGGCTAATTTTTTGTATTTTTAGTAGAGATGGGGTTTCACCGTATTAGCCAGGATGGTCTCAATCTCCTGACCTCGTGATCCGCCTGCCTCGACCTCCCAAAGTGCTGGGATTACAGGCGTGAGCCACTGCTCCCGGCCGGAAATTTATTCTTTAAAAATTTTTAATTATTTATTTTAGATCTGAACTTTGAACCAAGAAAATAGTGACAGCACTTTGGGAGACCGAGGCGGGTGGATCACCTGAGGTCAGGAATTTGAGACCAGTCTGGCCAACATGGTGAAACCCCGTCTCTACTAAAAAGACAAAAAATTTAGCCAGGCGTGTTGTGGTGTGCCTGTAATCCTAGCTACTGGGGAAGCTGATGCAGGAGAATTGCTTGAACCTGGGAGGTGGAGGTTGCAGTGAGCTGAGATCACGCCACTACACTCCAGCCTGGGCGACAGAGCGAGACTCCGTCTCAAGAAAAAACAAAACAAAACAAAACAGTACAATGATTATTACCAATTATTAAATGATCATTACTAAAATGACTTTGTCATTAATCATACACACAGTTTCACACTTTATTATTATTATTATTATTTCATTTAATAAAATGTCTTGGTATTGTTTCATTGATCCGACTTCTCCTTTTATTTAAATGGTTGTCTAGTATTCCGCTGCGTGACTGTACTCTAATTGATTTAACTGGTCTCCTGTTGGGAAGTGGGTTGTTTCTGAAATTTTGCTACATCAGACGATGCTGCAGTGAATATACTTGTACTTAAATATTTTTCACACATGTGCTATCATATCAGATGGTTAAATTCCTAGGAGTAGAATCGGTGGCTCAAAAATTAAAAGTGCTTTTAATTTATAGATACTGTCTAATTCCTGCATGGAGTTGTACCAATTTACCTTCTTACCAGCCTGTGTCCCCAAACCTTATCAGTGCATTACCAAACTTTCAGATGGGTTGGGTGTGGTGACTCATGCCTGTAATCCCAGTGCTTTGGGAGGCCAGGGCAGGAGGACTTTTTGAACCTAGGAGTTTGAGAAAAGGTAGGCCACGTAGAGACATCCCCGTTTCTACCAAAAAATTAAAAAATTATCTGGATGCGTGCCTGTAGTCCCAGTTACTCAGGAAGCTAAGGTAAAAAGATCTCTTGAGCCCAGGAGCTGGAAGTTGCAGTGAGCTATAATTGTGCTATTGCACTCCAGCCTGGGCAACAGAGAAAGACGCTGACTCAAAAAAAAAAAAAAAGAAAGAAAAATTAAATTATGAATGAAATGATCAACTTTTCATATGTTTAAGAATCATTTGTACAGTTGGTCCCTTGGTATCTGTAGGGGATTGGTTTTAGGACCCCTTTGGTTACCAAAATCCATGCACGCTAAAGTGTCTTATGTAAAATGGTGCAGTATTTGCATGACTTATGCAACCCTCCTGGATACTTTAAGTCATCTCTAGATTACTTATATTACCTAACACAAAGCAGATGCTATGTAAATAGTTGTTATACTGTATTGTCTTTTATTTGTATTTTTATTGCTTTTTCCCCTGAATAGTTTTTTTAATTCAGATTTTTAATTTTTGTGGGCACATAGTAGCTGTATATATTTATGGGGCATATGAGATACTTTGATACAGGCATACAATGTGTAATAAGCACATCAGGGTAAATGGGATATCCATCACCTCAAGCATTTGTCCTTTCTTTGTGTCACAAACAATCCAATTATACTCTTAGTTATTTAAAAATGTACAATAAATTATTGTTGACTGTAGTCATCTTGTTGTTCTATCAAATACAAGATCTTATTCAGTCCATTTAACTATATTTTTGTACCCATTAACCACCCCCCTACTAACCTTCCCTACTTCTGGTAACTATCATTCTATTCTCTATCTCCATGAGTTCCATTGTTTTAATTTTTAGCTCCTACAAATAAGTGAGAACATGTTAAATTTTCCTTTCTGTGCCTGGCTTATTTCACTTAACGTAATGTCCTCCAGTTCCATCCATGTAGCTGCAAACGACAGGATATCGTTCTTTTTTATGGCTGCATAGTACTCCACTATGTATATGTACCACGTTTTCTTTATCCATTCATCTGTTAATGGACACTTAGGTTGCTTCCAAATGTTGGCTATTGTGAACAGTGCTGCAGTAAACATGGGAGTGCAGATATCTTTTCAATGTACTGATTTCCTTTATTTTGGGTATATACCTAGTAGTGGGATTGCTAGATCATATGGTAGTTTTATTTTTAGTTTTTTGAGGAACCTCCAAACTGTTCACCATAGTGGTTGTACTAATTTACATTTTCACCAACAGTGTACTAGAGTTATCTTTCCTCCATCTCCTCGTCAGCATTTGTTATTGCCTGTCTTTTGGATAAAAGCCATTTTAACTGGGGTGAGATGATATCTCATTGTAGTTTTGATTTGCATTTCTCTGATGATCAGTGATGTTGAGCACTTTTTCATTTATCTATTTGCCATTTGTATATCTTCTTTTGAGAACTGTCTATTTGGATCTTTTGCCCATTTTTAAATTGGATAATTAGATTTTTTTCTATAGTTGCTTGAGCTCCTTATATATTCTGGTTATTAATTCCTTGTCAAATGGATAGTTTGCAAATATTTTCTCCAATTTTGGGGTTGTCTCTTCACTTAGTTGATTGTTTTCTTTGCTGTGCAGAAGATTTTTAAGTTGATGTGATCCAATTTGTCATCATGTTTTTTAAGCAAGGGCATGGCATTGCCCAATTTAGGTTTTAAAAGGATCACTGTGGCAGGTGTTATGGAGATGCATTACAGAGGCAGAAATGGAAGGAGCAGCAGGGTGAGGGAAACAGTGGGAAGTCTTCACTGTAGTTGGGCAGGTGATGTTATGACGGTGGTTTGTGCTGAGCTGTGGCAATGAAGCTGGATTGAAGTGAAGAGATACCAGAGATGTTTGGTAGGTAGATGTATTAGTCTGTTTTCATACTGCTATAAAGAACTGCCCAAGACTGGGTAATTTATAAAGGAAAGAGGTTTAATTGACTCATAGTTCAGCATGGCTGGGGAGGCCTCAGGAAACTTATAATCATGGAAGGAGAAAGGGAAGCAAGGCACCTTCTTCACAAGGTGGCAGGAAGGAAAAATCCTGATTGAAGGGGGAAGAGTCCCTTATAAAACCATAAGGTCTCCTGAGAACTCACTCACTATCATGAGAACAGCATGGGGGAACCACCCCCATGATTCAGACCTCCACCTGGTCTCTCCTTTGACACATGGGGATTATGAGGATTACAATTCAAGATGAGATTTGGGTGGGGACACAAAGCTTAACTATATCAGTAGAATAGATAGAACTTGCTGTTGGTGAAGACAGGGAAGGAAGTGTGATGGCCATGAGGGTGACCTCGGGACCTTCAGGGAGTGTAATTGATTCAGGGGCAGACCTCATCAAACCAGTGGCTTCAATGCTGGCTGTAACTCTGGAATCTTATGTGAAGGCTTTAAAAAATACAAGTGCTCAGGCCTCACCCCTTGAGAATCTAATATATTTGGCTTGGGTGGGACCTTGATTAGACTGTTTCTAAAGTCTCCCCAGGTAATTGTAATGAGCATCCAAAGTTGAGACCACTTTTTTTGTCTTTAGAGACAGGGTCTTGCTCTGTTGCCTAGACTGGAGTACAGTGGTATGATCATAGCTCATTGCAGCCTCTAACTCCTGGGTTCATGTGATCACCCTGCCTCAGTCTCCCAAGTAGCTTGGACTACAGTCACATGCCACCATACCTGGCTAAATTTTTAAAATTTCTGTTGAGACAGGGTCTTGCTATGTTTCCCAGGCTGGTCTTGAACTCCTTCCCTCAAGTAATTGTCCCATCTTGTCCCAAAGTGTTAGGATTACAGTTGCGAGCCACCACAACCCACCTGAGGACCACTTTTCTAAATAAACAGGGGCACTGGGGAGCATGTGTTTGGTTCAAACACTGTAACTGGAGCAGAAGTTGAGTGATTTGGTGGTAGAGCCCAGTGTCTGTCACACATCTCATTGAGAATGATACTTGATTTCTAAGGCCAGGAGTAAAATAAAGTAAAGTAAAATAACCATAAAAGAAAAGTAACAATGTAGCTCAAAGCATCAGCGGGTTGAAGGTTCCAGCTTCCATGGGAGACTGGCCTTGGTGTCAGAAATTCTAGCACAGCTATCTATGGGAATCATCAGTGGAGATATCTTCAATCATAATGGGTTAACAGTTTTGGCATCAGAAGAAGACATTACCACAGCTATTAGGAGCAGGAAAGACATGAGTAGGAGATGGCCAAACAATGAGGTCATTGTACTTGACATTGTTTTTATCTGCCAGCATTGTTGTCTCGGGAGAACCCCTTTCCCTCTCTTTCTCTTGCAGCTGAAGTTGTCAATTATAGTGTCCCACTTTGGCCATTGGCTGGGCCAATCATAGTATAGACTTCCCCTGAATCCAGTGATTGGTTCAGAGATGGTTACATACATCAAACAGTACTCATCACAGTCCTTCTGTAAATATTGTATCTGGATGCTGCATGAGATGGCATCATTAAGTTCTTTGTGTATTAGTTATCAATTGCTGCATAACAAATTATCCCAGAACATAGTGGCCCTGGGCCAAGTTCACCAGACCACTCCCACAAGGTGACTTTCACATGGACTCCAGAGTCATTGAACACAAAATAGATTGTGTTTTCGATCCTTAAAGAGGCAGGATATCATTCAGCCACTTGGAGAAAAAAGTTCAGTCCAAAGATAATTGGAAACCAAATTTGTCTGCCTTTCATCTAAGACTCAAGGTTGGGGAAAGTTCCGGAGGGTGGGGCTGGTTTATGACCTCAAACAGGTTGTTAATTACTTTGAATGAGTCTCACGTGACGCTTTTAAGCACACAGGTTTTGCCCAGGGAGGATGGAGTGGGCAGTTTGGTTTGTGACTGGAGCAGGATGTGAGTGAGGTTTTATAGATCCATATGCCTGGCCGTTCTGAGCTTATCATCCCTGTGCTGATGAGGCCATTGCAGTCAGTGGGGCAGAGTGCGTGAGTGTGGTGAGACCCAAAGAGTGTGGGATTTCTTGCTTCTATTTGTTTTTCTATAACTCAAGCATTGAGGTGTGGTGTAGTAGGGGCAGTGATTTTTTCCTCGGGGTACATTCACCCCAAGTGCCACTTTTTCAACAATTTATTCAAGGTGGGTGGTTGTATAACTTGTCATTCAAATCAGGACACACTGTTAATAGTTATACTGGGACAACAGGTGCAAATAAGGATTTTGTTGGGCAAACAAAATTGTATAGTCATCCTCGGTAATCGTGGAAACATGGTTGAGAAAAGATGTTAGAGGAAGCTGTAGGAAAGCAAGAAATGAGAGACATACAGAGAGGGGAGTTGGAGGGTGAAGCTGGCTTCTGCCCCAAGCCTGTACCTCCTGATGAACTTGGCCACCCCCTGCTCTAAGCAGCACCTTGCTCACTTCTATTTGGCTGAACACTTGGGGAGGGTTGTCTGAAAAGGTATAATCATGATATTCATAATGGCTTTTTAAAAAAATTTTTTTGAGATGGAGTTTTGCTCTGTTGCCTAGGCTGGAGTACAGTGGCACGATGTCAGCTCACTACAACATTTGCCTCCCAGGTTCAAGCAATTCTCTTGCCTTAGCCTCCTGAGTAGCTGGAATTACAGGCGTGCATCACCACGCCCGGCTAATTTAGTATTTTCAGTAGAGATGGGATTTCACCATGTTGGGTAGGTTGGTCACGAACTCCTGACCTCAAGTGATCCACCCACCTCGGCTTCCCAAAGTGCTGGGATTACAGGCTTAAGCCACTATGCCCGGCTCATAATGGCTTTTTTTTTTTTTTTTTTTTAATTTTACTTTAAGTGCTGGGATACAAGTGGAGAACGTGCAGGTCTGTTACATAGGTGTGCCATGGTGGTTTGCTGCACCTATCAACCCGTCATCTAGGTTTTAAGCCCAGCATGCATTAGGTATTTGTCCTAATGCTCTCCCTCCCCTTGCCCCTCACCCCCTAACAGGCCCCGGTATGTGATGTTTCCCTCCCTGTGTCCATGTGTTCTCATTGTTCAACTCCCACTTACGAGTGAGAACATGTGGTGTTTGGTTTTCTGTTCCTGTGTTAGTTTGCTGAGAATGATGGTTTCCAGCTTCATCCATGTCCCTGCGAAAGACATGATCTCATTCTTTTTTATAGCTACATAGTATTCCATGGTGTATAAGTGCCACATTTTCTTTATCCAGTCTATCACTGATGGGCATTTTTTGGGTTGGTTCCAAGTCTTTGCTATTGTAAATAGTGCTGTAATAAACATACATGTGCATGTGTCTTTATAGTAGAATGATTTATAATCCTTTGGAGATATACCCAGTAATGGAATTGCTAGGTCAAATGGTATTTCTTGTTCTAGATCCTTGAGGAATCACCACACTGTCTTCCACAATGGTGGAATGTTGGCTCCCACCAACAGTGTAAAAGCGTTCCTATTTCTCAACATCCTCACCGGCACCTATTGTTTCCTGACTTTTTAATAATCGCCATTCTGACTGAGTCTCACTCTGTTGCCCAGGCTGGAGAGCAGTGGCACGATCTCCACTCACTGCAACCTCTGTCTCCTGTGTTCAAGTGATTTTCCTGCCTCAGCCTCCCGAGTAGCTGGGACTGCAGGTGTGCACCAACACACCTGGCTAATTTTTGTATTTTTAATAGAGATGGGGTTTCACCATGTTGGCCAGGCTGGTATTGAACTCTTGATCTTAAGTGATCTGCCCCCCTCAGCTTCCCAAAGTGCTGGGATTACAGGCTTGAGCTTCCCTGCCCAGCCTATAATGGCTTCTTAACTTTTTAATTGATATGTAATAATACAGCTATAGTAAAGAAAATCTACATATGTGTACACCTGTGTTCACCATAGCTTTTAAGCTTTTAAATTGATATATAATAATACATTTACATATGTATACGCCTGTGTAATCACTAGCTAGATGAAGATTTAGAATGTCTTTCTGGCTGGAATATTTTAACTTTTTTCATCCTTCTGAGAAAAGATTTGTTTTGTTGTGTTTCCTTCAGCCTCCAAATCATGCTGCATTAATTTCCTATGGCTGCTGTGACAATGGCCACAAACTCAGTGGGTTAAAACAACACAAATTTGTTATCTGACAGTTCTGGAGGTCAGAAATCCGAAACAGTTCCCCCTGAGCTATAATCCAAGAGTCAGCAGGGCTGTGTTCTTTGTGGAGCATCTAGGAGAGAATCCATTTTCTTGCCTTTCCCAGCTTCCAGAGGCTGCCTGCATTCCTTGGCTTGTGCCTCCTTCCCTCTACAATGCCAGCACTGCCCAGCTGATTCTTTATGAGGTTGCATCACTTTGAACTCACTGTTCTGCCTGCCTTTTTCACATTTATGGACCATTGTGATATAGACACTGGATCCTTCCCCTGGATAGTCTAGGAAAGTTCCTCCCACCTCAAGGTCAGCTTATTAATAACCTTAATTTCCATCTATATTCTTTTGTTTTGTTTTTGAGATGGAGTTTTGCTCTTGTCCCCCAGACTGGAGTGCAGTGGCACCATCTCGGCTCACTGCAACCTCCACCTCCTGGGTTCAAGTGATTCTCCTGCCTCATCCTCCCAGGTAGCTGGGATTAAAGGTGCCTGCAACCATGCCCGGCTAATTTTTGTGTTTTTAGTAGAGATGGGGTTTCACTATGTTGGCCAGGCTGGTCTCGAACTCCTGACCTCAGGTGATCCACCTGCCTTGGAGTCCCAAAGTGCTCGGATTACAGGCGTGAGCCACAGGGCCTGGCCCCATCTGTATTCTTAATTCTCCCTTGCCACGAAACAAAATATATTTATAGATTCTGGGGATTAGGATATAGACATCTTTGGGGACATAATTCTGGCTGCTATACATGCTACATTATCTGTGCACTAATTAAAAACCCACCTCTACTCATTATGTTTTTGCTGTTGAATAGTCCATATTTTTGTATGGAGAGGGTGTTTGGAGGAGAGAACTTACATGTATTGAACACCTAATGTGTGCCGCTATAGTAAAGCTGCTATCAATGTTCCTGTTCAAGTCTTCTTGTGGTCACGTGTGTTCATTTCCTCTTGGATGTCAGCCTTGGAGTGGAATTGCTATGGGCTGGATGCATATTTACTTGGTTATGTAGAGTCCGAGGGGGAAAGATCCACTCGGCTCTTTGAAGTTTTGCTGAAAAATCAACTTGCAAAAGCAGATTAGAAAAAAGGCATGCAAATTTATTAAATGTGTATACACAGGAAACTTCACAATGAAGATCCAAAGGAATGGGGGAATTGTCCATTTTTACGCTTAGGTTCAATAAAATATAGATAGCCATGTAGAAATACAATATGACTTGACAAAAAGGATATGATCGAATTGTAGTAGACTGAGTGGGGACACCTAGCAAGGCCTGTCTAGATTCACCTTGGCTTCTCTGAGAATTGTTCCTTCCTTCTGATTGTGGGGCAGGATCTTCACTAGAATGGGAGTCTTATGACCTACAGTCAAACAAGGTAGGTCAGAGAATTTCTTTATGACAGTTTTTACACAGAAAGGTGGAAGGAAAGTTAGAATAATATTTTTAGGGTTATGGCTGGCTTTGGGGAAAAGACCTGCTTGAGGAAGAGGGATTCTAGTTTCTCTGGCTAGCCTTGGAGGAGAATGAGGCTGAGAGACAGGAGGGCAGGAGAAGGTCAGAAAAAACTTTTGCTTCTGAGGCCTTTATTTTGGGATGTTATTTTCTGAGCCCCAATAGTCAGAAACTGCAAATTGCCTCTTGATAATGGTCCTTCTAAAAGGAGGGGAGATGGGGAATGTAGGCAGAGGGGCCAGTAGGGAGAAGAGCTTCAGGGACTTCAAGCATATAAATTCACCTGGGATCATAGTCATGTGGCATCCGGCAGGTTATGAAAATGCATGAAAAGAGGTGAAATTGAAGCCCGGTTCCTCAGCTCTGGCCACTTTTATCACATGGAAATAGGAACCCAGTGCTGCCAGATTTTCTAATTTTTTTATATTATTATTCTTTGGGACAGAGTCTTGCTCTGTTACTCAGGTTGGAGTGCAGTGGCACCATCTCGGTTTGCTGCAGCCTTGACCTCCTGGGCTCATGTGATCCTCCTACCTCAGCCTCTGGAATAGCTGAGACCACAAGTGTGCATCACTACACCAGGCTAATTTTGTTTACTTATTTATTTATTTTTTTGTAGAGGTAAGGGTCTCACTGTGTTTCTCAGGCTTGTCTCAAACTCCTGGGCTCAAGCAATCCTCCTGCCTTAGCCTCCCAAAGTCCTGGGATTACAGGCATGAGCCACCACACCTGGCCTAGATTTTCTGATTTTAATCTATTGATTTTCTTTCTTTTTTCTTTTTTTTGAGACAGAGTCTCACTCTGCCACCTAGGCTGGAGTGCAGTGGTGTGATCTTGGCTCACTGCAACCTCCGCCCCTTGAGTTCAAGCAATTCTCCTGCCTCAGCCTCTCGAGTAGCTGGGATTACAGGTGCCTGCCACGGAGTCTGGCTAATTTTTTTTTTTGTATTTTTAGGAGAGACGGAGTTTCACCATCTTGGCCAGACTGGTCTTGAACTCCTGACCTTGTGATCCACCTGCCTTGGCCTCACAAAGTGCTGGGTTACAGGCGTGAGCCACCGCGCCCAGCCTAATCTATTGATTTTCAACTTTGGCCTCCCATTAGAATAACCTGGGAGTTTGAGTTCCAGTCTCAGAGATTCTGAATTTAAGGATGGCATGTGAGCTTAGCACCTGGAGTTTTAAAAGCTCTTCATGTGATTCCCATATGCACACAGTGGGTGAGAACCACTGATTTAAAGCAAACCCTTCAAACTTCAATGTTAGAATGCAAATTGTGGTTCAGAACATCTAGGGTGGGCCCCGGGATTCTTGCATTTCTGACAAGCTCCCAGTTGGTGCCAATGCTACTGGTCTGTGGACCTCACTTTGAATAGCAAGATTTAAAGGAAGTCATAAATATGGATTTTACAATGGGAAATCTCCTAATTAGGAAGGAGACAAAACACTGTGTCTGCTAAACAAGTTTATAGGTTGGACTTCCCTGCAGGTCATTGGTTTAATGGGTGTGTGTGTCTCTTTCTCAATCTCTCTCTCTCCTTTAGATCTCTTTTGTAGGGTTCCTGTTATGGCCAGGATACAGGGGTTTTGTGAGGTCCAAGGCAAGATCCCTCAGTTTCAGAGGCTCAGAACTGGGTTTGTTGGGAGGCAGAGATGGAACAGGAAGGTAGGCAAGCTGTCAGCCTGTTTTGGGACATGATGATCTGGAAAATGCCTCGGAACAGTCTTCCCCACACCACCCCAGGGCAATCTCACCCATAATTGGCATAACTGATTTTCCTGCAGATGAGAAGAGGCTAGACGAGGTCCAGACAGCTCCCCATCACACCCCGGCATTAGGAGCACGCCTTTCTCCTCTTCCTTTATTGGATCAAAGTCTTCCATCAAGCTGTCTGGTTCTGTCTTATTCAATTAAACTTTTTAATCCAATTCGACCCATGCATTCATCTTCTTTGAAATCTGAGAGACGACAGCATCCGCTACAAATTGAGAGTAAATGGCTGAATTAGCTTTCAGAGAGGATCCAACGAGACTGTTTCTTCCCAGGGACCAACAGGCTCTTTGGAGCAGCTGGATCATAGAGGAACGTGGCTGGGGGCGTGGACGGAGGACAGTGGTGTTGTAACCACCCTTCAACTTGAGACCCTTGGAGAGATGGCATGGCACAGCCACTGACAGCACAGACTCTGGAGCCAGAGGGTCTGAGTCAGATCCAGCTGGGTCATGCCAGGCAAGTGCCTGAAATTCCATGCCTCGGTTTCCCCATCTGTAAGATGAGGGTGATAACAACAATACCGACCTCTGAGGGCTATTGACAGGATTAAATTCATCCATACATCTATGTAAAACACACAGAATAGCACTTGACACGTGATAGCGGCTATATGTGTTAGTTGGTACCGTAATTCCTCTGGAGAGTTAGTTCAGCATTTCTGCACGGTGTGGTGGAGTCACACCACATGCCCATTTAACTTAGTGGGGGTTATACCATGCACGCTTGGGTAATATATCATTGCCCAGCCAAGCAATCAAACCAAACGACCCTCCAATTGGTATTTTTTAGGTTGTTTAATTGAAGGATCGACATTCTGTTTTGATGCTGGAGAAAAAACCTGGCTGGCAGGGGTAGTTACGTAATATTCAGAACCACGCTTACTTTATTGATGAAATAAGGGATTTTTTCAAGGTGAATTTTGGACCGTTTTGGGGGTTTGCCTGAATTATTATTATTATTAGTTTTGAGACAGGGTCTCACTCTTGCCTAGGCTGGAGTGCAGTGGTGTGATCTCAGCTCACTACCACCTCCGCCTCCCAGGGTTAAGGAATTCACGTGCCTCAGCCTCCCAAATAGCTGGGACTACAGGCGTGTGCCACCACGCCTGGCTAATTTTTGTATTTTTAGTAGAGATGGGGTTTCACCATGTTGCCTAGACTGGTCTCGAACTCCTGAGCTCAGGCAATACACTTGTCTCCGCCTCCCAAAGTGCTAGGATTACAGGCATCAGCCACTGCGCCCTGCCTGAATTCTTGATTTTGCAATTTTTCTACAGATTTTGGACTCTACCATGTCCTATTTGATCCTTGTCCAACCTGGTGAGATAGGCGAAGTGTGTTAAAATAACCAGATAGCAGAGCATGGTAGTTCAGACTGGGAACTTGGGAGTCAGACTGCCTGGGTTCAAATCCCAACTCTGCCACTTACTCTTGGACATGCTATAGACAAATCAGTCTCTATGTGTCTTCATTTTCATATCTGTAAGTAGAGATGATGATCAGCACAATAATAAAATAATAGTACCACCTAGGGGTGTCTCAAGATTAAATGGGTTAATACACATGAAGTGCTTGGAACAGTGTCTAATAAATGTTAGTCAAAAGTGATAGCAACAGTCGTAAAACAATGACTAGTGCCAAGCCCTGGGCAATGCATTTGGTATGTATTACTGCATTTGAACCTGGTAAGAGCCCTTTCTGAAGAGGTGACAGGATTTGCCAAAGTCCCACAATCACGACCTCAGCTCTGCAGCTCATGTGTACCTTTAGCCCTTGATGGGACCCTATGAAAGAGTATAAATGGTGCAAACCTTTAAGGTTGTCACCAGAACTTCAATTTATTGAGTACCTACTATGTGCAGGACATTGTGTTAAGTGCATTATCTCATTTAATCTTCACTATGACTCTATGAGGTAGGTGCTTTCACTAGCCCATTTTCTTTTCTTTCTTCCTTTTTTTTTCTTTTTCTTTTTTTTTAAGACAGGGTCTCGCTCTGTCACCCACGCTGGAGTGCAGTGGGGCTATCAGAGCTCACTGCAGCCCCTGCCTCCTGGGCCCAAGAACTACTCCTGCTTCAGCCTCCTGAGTAGCTAGGACTGTAGGCAAGTGCTACCTTGCTCAGCTAATTAATTTTTTTTTTTTTTTTTGGTAGAGATGAGGTCTTGCTCTGTTGCCCAGGCTGGTCTACAAACTCCTGGACTCAAGTGGTCCTCCTGCCTCAGCCTCCCAAAGTGCTGGGATTAAAGTGTGAGCCACTGCACTTGGTTCTACTTTCATAGAGAGAAACTGAGGCACAGGGGCCTGTGTCTTTTTCATTTCTGAGGTCCTAGTACCCATGCTGGGTTGGTTGGGTGTAACTGTTTGCTGAATGAAAGGTTGACTTCAGCTTCTGGGATTCACTTGTGGTCTGTTTCATCCATCATAAGAAATGGGGAAGGGAGCAAGAGCTGAGTGGGGTTTTGAGAGGAATGCATAGTGAGGGCCCAGGGGCAGAGAGCCCTCTGGAAATGCCAGGTGGGAACACTGATATGCCTTGTCTTGCTGTCTGTGAGCGTTAATAGGGAGCTGTCTGACAAATGTAGCCAGGCAGCCACTGTGGTGACTTATGAAGCTCAACCAAAGGTGTGTGATCAACTCTGAGCACAGTTGGAGGAGGTCTGGGGTGTCTTCCCTGACCTGGAGGTTTGGCTTCATGTAGGATCATGTGTGTGCGTGCATGGGGAGAGGGGTATCAGCAGGAGACAGTTTGTGTGGTCACAGATAAAGGTGCTTATGACCTTTGCGTGACTTTCACCTTGGCCTGAGGAAGAGATTCTCTGTGAAGCATCTGTTGAGTTTAAACGTCACTCTGGTGTGGGGGGATACAGAAAAGGCAGAATCTAAACTGGGTACAAATCTGGCCAAGTCACTTTGGGCAAGTTACTTAACCTCTCTCTGCTTCAATTTTCTCATCTACACAAGGGGAATAATATTCTCACTCTCACTATCATAATGCCTAGAACAAGTGGGTGCCCGGTAACTTGCTGCTCCCACCCCTCCGAAGTGGATTATTTCTGCGGGAATCAGGAGAACCCACATATGCCTTGGAGACAGATAGTTTGGGCTTGCTCATTTTCTTTTTTTTTGAGATGGAGTCTCTGTCACCCAGGCTGGAGTGCAGTGGCACTATCTCGGCTCACTGCAACCTCCGCCTCACGGGTACAAGCGATTCTCCTGCCTCAACCTCTCGAGTAGCTGGGATTACAGGTGCCTGCCACCATGTCTGGCTAGTTGTTGTTAGTTTTTTTTTTTTTTTTTTTTTTGAGACGGAGTCTCACTGTCTTGCCCAGACTGGAGTGCAGTGGCATGATCTCGGCTCAATGCAACCTCTCCCTCCTGGATTCAAGCAATCCTCCTGCCTCAGCCTCCTGGGATTACAGGTGTGCGCCACCACGCCCGGCTAATTTTTGTATTTTCAGTAGAGATAGGGTTTCACCATGTTGGTCAGGCTGGTCTCTAACTTCTGACCTCAAGTGACCCACCCGCCTCGGCCACCCAAAGTGCTGAGATCACAGGCATGAGCCACCGTGCCCGGTTGGCTTGCTCATTTTCAAACCCTTTTAGGCCTCATTTGCATCACCTGTAAAATGGGAATGACAGCAACCAGCCTGGTGGTGTGGTGATCACCAAGGGAAAGAATGAATGTAACATGTTTGGCCCTGGTAACCATTCATGTTAGTTTTCTTTTCTTGTTCCTTTTCTCCATTCACTTCTTCGAAGCTGGGTTTCCTGACCCAGGAGAATATGGACAGGATTTGTGGGGGCGGGACTGGGAGACCTCAAAGCTTTCTACGGTAGCTTTTGCATCCTTTGTTAGGTTTGACTCTTGTAACAGCTCCAGGAGGTAGGGTAGGTGTCATCTCCATGTAATGAATAAGAAAAGCAAGGCCCAGAGGGGTCAAGAAACTTACCAAGGAGTATCCAGCAATGAGGGTGGAGCCGTGCCTAGAACCCAAGCCTCCTACCTCCCACCTATTGTTCTTTATATAGCAGTGGTTCTCGACTGGAAATACTTTCACCCAAGGGGACATTTGGCCATGTCTGGAGACATTTTTGGATGCCACAATTTGGGGTAGGTGTGCTACCAGAATCTAGTGGGTAGAGGACAGAGGTGCCACTAAATGCCCTACAGTGCACGAAACAGCTCCTAAAGCAAAAAATGGTCCAGCCCTAAGTGTCATTGATGCCGTGGTTGAGAGATCCTGTTCTATACTCGCTTCTTAACTTCATACTGATTATTCTAAAATAATAATGCCTGACATTTTTAAATCATTTACCATGTTCCAGCTGCTGTTTGAACATTTACACTTGTACTTGTTTAAACCCGTTTCATCCTCAAACAATCTCAGAAGTAGGTCACAGACTATCCCTATTTGATAGTTGAGGAAACTGTGGTACAGAGAAGTTAAGTACCTTGTCCAAGTTCACACAGTTAGTAAGAGTTCGTATCTGAACCCAGGCAGTCTTGCTCCGGAACCCAAACCCTTAATCTCTCTATTTTGCTGATAACAGAGAAGGGAGGGAATTGGTTATGAATGAATTCAGAAATAAGCCCATCTCCTTTCTCAGAGGATCAGAAAATGTAGTGCAGGCAGTATTTGCTGTTTTGTCTGCCCAGTACTCCTCCCTTCTTCTGGGAATGCTTCATTTTTCTCCCACCTCCAGTCCCTGCCAACCTTCCTTTGTTGAACTGCGTTTGCTATTCTTCCCTATTCCATTCCCACCTGAGGAGTCTTGTGGGGATTGTCAATTTCAGGTTTCACCCTCGTAGCCATAGTTGATTGGCCCAAGGGTGAGCACATGACCTCCCATTGGACCAATCAGAAGCTTTCTCTGGGATTCTTTTTGAACGAGAAGTGGGAATACAGCAGCAGTCTCTTTTTGTGATTGATAGTGCAGAGTGTGTGTTAGAAACAGTCCCGGAGAAGCAGGAATGTGAGAGTTAGGACAGAGACCCCAGAAAGTATTAGAATGTCCAAGTTCGGTTGTCCCCAGGTACTACCCTACCTTTCCCAAGATTGATGAAAACTTCCATTATATCCTATTTTGATACATAATCTGTCATTTCTTCCTGTTTGCTTTCGAGATCTTCTCTGTATTTAGCACGATGTGTCTGGGTGTGAATTTAATTTTTTTTATCCTGCTCAGGACTTGACTTTCTTTGTGACATGTTTTTCAAGGATTTAGAAAATTCTCAGCCATTTTGTCTCCAAAAACTGATTTTTTTCAACTGTTTTCTCTAGTCTCTCCTCTTTTGTATTCCTGTCAGATTTTGAAGTATCTCATCTGCCTACCTACCTACCTACCTACTTACCTATTTATCCATCCACCTGTCACATTTCTATCTCTTTATCTCCCTGGGCAGAAGGCTCTCAAGTGAAGTGATGGATACAGAGATTGGATATAATATCTCACTTGGCTCATTTTCTTTCACAATATTGTGGCAGCTTCTCTCTTTGTAGCTATGAGTTTTCTATAATGGAAGAAGTATTGCCTTCACTTGGTGTTGACCTCAGGGCCTGGTTATGGTGGGTGATGCGGCAGGTCATCACCTTATGGAGGGTTTGGGATGATGGAGGACTTGGGATAATGGAGCCTCTCAAAGGCTTTGGATGGAGATGCCATTATCCAACTTTGCTGAACACTTATACCTCCTGTTGTCTAGTGAATTTCCCCCGTATGGTTTGCTGCCTTATATGTTTGTATATATATATCCTGCCCATAATTACCTTGCAAGGTTTTTGGTTCTTCTTCTCCCTTTGGTTTCCTCCATAGTGCCTGGGTGTTGGGGGGCATTTGGGATATAGCCAGGACATGTCCTTTCCTGATCATGGGGGTTGTGGGGAAGTGGTTGATCCAGCCGGTGTGGGATTTTGAGGGGCCACTCTCCTTTTTGAGACGCTAACCAGAACACAATTTGCAAGGTTTCCATGACATTTAGCAAACTTGAGGTTATTGGCAATCCTCGCGAAGAGCTGTTTTAGAGACTGCAGCAGGATTGCAGGGACTGAGAAGTGAAACAAAGAGAAAGTACAAATACATTAGGCTCCTTTGTCTGAGAAGCTTGGTTGCAAAGGGGCAGTGCATTTTGTGGTTTTAAGTTGCATTTCTTTAACTGTGAATGAAGTCCACCCTTTCCACATTTTGTTAGTCATTTGGATATTCCAGATGTAGTTTAAAATAGAAGGTACAGCGAGAACCTTACTGAGAAAGGGACATTTGAGCAAAATTTTGAAGGAAGTGAGGGAGATGATTCAGGACAAAGGAAGGATAGAGTTAGGGGAGTCAGGATCTGGGGCACACAGGGGACTCTGTTCTATATGGGAGAAGGCTCTGGGCACAAGATAGGGATCAGTTTGTTAAATTCTCACGAACACTGGACTGAGAGGAACATGGAGCTCTGAGAGTTTAATTGGCTTGACTGAGATCACACAGCTTACAGGTGATGGAGCTGGGATTTGAACCCAGTGCCATGACCATTGAGCCTTGGCTCTTTACTCCGGGAAGTGTGGGGAAGACCACTCAGTCAGTTTCACAAGAGCCCCATTCCTATCAAGAGCAATGCTCATGAATGCACTCTAACTGAGAGCTGTGCTGAATGGAATTCTAAGGACAATAAGAGCAGGAGCCCAAAGGACCATTTGTGCCAATAAATTGATTTCTTTATGTCCTCATGCTGCTAGCTTACAAGAAATGAGCCAGGCCTGCTGCTGCCCAGGGAGTCCCTGGGGAGTTTTTTTGGAAGCCCCTGTTGCCAAGGCAACCCAGGATCCCTCTGGAAGTGTGTTGTCCTGCATGTGTTCCTGTCTGTCCCCTCCCAGCTGGTTGTCTGGACCTCAGCCAGCCTTTCCTGGTCACTGTCCAGCAAGAGCAGGAGGTGGGTTGCAGCAGGAGAATTCAGGGGATACCCTGTCCCCCACCCTGTGACAGATGCTCATTTCTTTATTCCAAACCTTGTCTCACCCAGACTTAAGGATGGAGTCCTTGCAGAGCCCCCCAAGGCCTGCACGATCTTATCACCCTTCTGTCATTCCAGCCCAGCCTCCTTGCTGGTCTTCATCACTCCAACCCTACTTCTACCCCAGGGCTTTTGCACTTGCTGTTCCTTATACTTGGAAGGCTCCATCTCCACAATTTGGCTAGGTGCATGCCATTACGTCTTTCTACCATTTGCTGAAATATTACCTTCTCAGCCAGTACTTCACTGACTGCTTTATTCAGAATTATATCCCCATATTCCCTGTCTTTATTTCTTGCTATGTATTTTTCCTTATATATACTGTAATACAAAATATGGTTTGCTTTTTTTTCTTGCGTACTGTCTTGCTCCCTGTGGCAGGTAGCCTCTATCATGGCCCCTTGTAATTTCCACCTCCTGTTATTCATGCTGTTATGAAATCCCCTCTCACTGAGTAAATTGCTTCTAGCCAACAGAATATGACAACATTGAGGGGAGGTCACTTCTGTGGTTAGATTGTGCCTCTGTTTTGCAAGACAGCTCTCTCTGTTGCCTTCCTGGCTTGCACACTTTAATGACACAAGCAGTCATATGGAGAGACTCATGTGGCAAGGAATTGAGAGAGGCCTCTGGCTCATACCCAGGAAGGGACTTAGGTTCTGAGTTCAGCAGCCTTTGAGGAACTGAATCCTGCCAGTAACCAGTGAGGTTAGAAGTGGAGCCCTCCTTTTTTTTTTCTGTGAGAAGGAGTCTTGCCCTATTGCCCAGGCTGGAGTGCAGTGGAGCAATCTCAGATCACTGCAACCTTTGTCTCCTGAGTTCAAGCGATTCTCCTGCCTCAGCCTCATGAGTAGTTGGGATTACAGGTGCGCACCACCATGCCTGGCTAATTTTTGTATTTTTAGTAGAGCAGGGGTTTTGCCATTTTGGTCAGGTTGGTCTTGAACTCCTGACCTCGCGATCCGCCCACCTCGGCCTCCCAAAGTGCTGGGATTACAGGCATGAGCCACCGTGCCCAGCTGGAGCCTTCATTTTTGTGGCTGCATAGGATTCCATGGAATCCATTTGCTTTATCCAGTCTATCATCGATGGGCATTTGGATTGACTCCATGTCTTTGCTATTGTGAATAATGCTGCAGTGAACATATGTGTGCATACATCTTTATAATATAATTATTTATATTCCTTGGAGTATATACCCAGTGATGGGATTGCTGGATCAAACGGTATTTCTGCTTTTAGATCTTTGAGGAATAACCACACTATCTTCCACAATGGCTGAACTAATTTACACTCCCACCAACAGTGTAAAAGTATTCCTTTTCTCTACAACCTCGCCAGCATCTGTCGTTTCTTGACACGGATGGAGCTGGGAGCTGTTATCCTCAGCAAACTAATGCAGGAACAGAGAACCAAACAGTGCATGTTCTCACTTATGAAATGGGAGCTGAATGGTGAAAACACATGGACACATGGTGGGAGCAACACACAGTGGGGCCCGTTGGCAGGGTATGGGGAGAAAGAGCATCAGGAAGAATAGCTAATGGATGCTGGGCTTAATACCTAGGTGATGGGTTAATCTGTGCAGCAGACCAGCATAGCACATGTTTACCTATGTGACAAACCTGCACATCCTGCACAAAGGAACTTAAAATAAAAGTTGAAAAACAAAAAAGAAGTGGTGACTTCCCTGATCGAGCCTTCAGATGCAACCCCAGGTTCAGCTGGCACCTTGATTGTAGCTTGGGAGAGACCTGTGAGCAGAGCACCTAGCTAAGCCAGGCCCAGATCCCTGAGTCACAGAAACTACAACATAATAAATACGGATGTTTTAAGCTGCTGAGTTTTGTGGTAATTTGTTGCATGGTGATAGATAACAAATACATTCCCCTCCTAGGATGTAAGCTCCACACTCTTGTTAAGGTTGCCAGTGATTCCAGTTGCTGAAATGCAGCAGACACTTTTCATTCTATAATCTGCTTGATCTTGCATGAAAAACCTGCCACACCAGCTCTGGGCCCTTGGGTGTCCACCTGCCTGGCTGGCCACCTGCCTTCAGTGAGCAGGGACCTTGCTTCCTGAGAGACCAACTGATTCGTTTGGAGGAAGACTTTGAAGACATTGCTCAGTTGGGCCATTGGGGACTGTCCAAGGGAGGGGGAAAGGGAACCAGAGAAGGAAGGAGAACATGTTACCTTCCTTAAGAAAATAAAGTCCAGACCCCCTCACTGGAGACAGTGTCTCTGTGTGGAAAGAATCAGCCTTTGCTGTCTCCAATGCTTGTCCTTAGAGGTTCATCTTCCTCTTGGTGGCTTCTGGAGGCATTGCTGGATTCAAGGGTGACAGCCTCCCTTTAGTCTTAGATTCTATTCTTTTGTTTTGCTTTTTAAAACAATAGCTTTATTGAGGCATCAATTTGTATGCCATAAAGTTCACCATTCTAAGTGTACAATTCAGTGATTTTTAATAAATTTACAGACCTGAAAATCATCATCACTGTTCAGTTTTAGATCATGTTCAGCATTCCAAAAAGGTTCCTCACGCCCATTTACAGTTATTCCTAGGATAATAATCCCTGCCTCATGGGGTTACTGTGAGGATTGAGGTGTATGAAAGGAATATGGCTTGCCAGATGGCTGATAAACTGGACATGTATTCTGTCTTTGGAGCCAAACAGATTTGGATTTAAATCAAACTCTGCCATTTTCTAGCTCTGTGGCCCTTCCAGAGCCTCTTTGCCTCTCTGTGCTTTTGTTTTCTCATTTATAAAATGAGCATAAGAGGATCTACTAGATCACAAGTAAGATGTGAGGTAAACAAGATGACACAGTTTGCCCCCAAATTACCTGGTCAGCGGCATCACTTGGCTCTTTATCCAAATGCAATTTCTCAGGTTCATCTCTGAATTAATAAAACTGAGGTGGGGGTCCAGGAATCGGTAATTTTAATTGGCAAATTTGGGAAATACCAAGATAAATATCCAAACCACTTAGTTCTCTGTGTATTTATTTTTACCTTATTAATTATAGTGTGTGACATACAGTATTATCATAGTTGTCATTTATTCATTTATTTAATTAATTAATCAATTTATTCATTTATTTGTTTATTTTTGAAATGGAGTCTCGCTGTGTCGCCAGGCTGGAGTACAGTGGTGCGATCTCTGCTCACTGCAACCTCTGCCTTCTGGGTTCAAGTGATTCTTGTGCCTCAGCCTCCCAAGTAGCTGGGATTACAGGCGTGTGCCACCATGCCTGGCTAATTTTTTGTATTTTTTAGTAGCAATGGGGTTTCACCATGTTGGTCAGGCTGGTTTTGAACTCTGGACCTCAAATGATCTGCCTGCCTTGGCCTCCCAAAGTGCTGGGATTACAGGTGTGAGCCACTTTCTTTCCTTCTTTCTTTCTTTCTTTCTTTCTTTCTTTCTTTCTTTCTTTATTTTTTGCCTTGCACAGAACCTGGCTGTGGTGGGGCCCCCACACCATCATGTGTGGATAGGGTGCCCTTGCCACCAGCTCCTCTCATGTTCCTACCTTCTTTCTGCCTCCTTCCATAGCAGCTGAGCAGAGGAGCAGCCTTCTATGCCAGGCCATCCATCAGCTCAGGTCGAGTGCTGCTGAAAGATTCACTCTCAAAGCAAAGTGCTTTCTCTGCTAAATGCATTATTTCTTCCAATAGAGCCAGGAAAGGATATCATCTTTAAAACCCACTCAGGCCCAGCCAGCAATGTTTTGCAGCACTGTTGCTTTTGGAGAGCAAAGGCATAATCGCTGCCTCCTGGATCAGCCAGGGTCCAAGAAAAAAAAGACTCTAAGTTTTAAAAACCCAGGGAATGTAGATACTCAGGGGATAGGTAATGCAGAGGAGGGAAGAGCTGGGGTAGCCAAGTAGGAAGCCACCACCATCGGTAGGGCTGGAAGGGCAAAGGAAGGTAGTAGAGGCAGACCCCAGGGCTTGGTGTCTTCCAGAAGAAGCTGGTATCATGGGGGTTTGTCTGATGGGGACTGGAGGCGCAGAGAAGACAAACGAACTGCTGGAGAAGCCGCCCAAACCTCAGGTGTGGAAGGAAATGTCCTTGCTTTGTTCTTTCTCCTGTCTGTGATCTGCCAACGATTGCCAGACACACACTGACTCAGGACCCTGGGGAACACAGGCTGCAGGGGTAGCATCCCTGTAAGCAGGGGTAGGGGTAGGAGTCTCTGAGAGCAAACAGGCCTAGAGCCAGCACACCTCATCCCCAAAATATCCTAGCACAGGAGTAGGTAAACTACAGCCCAAAGGCCAAATCCAGCCCACCACCTGCTTTTGTAAATAAAGTTTTATTGGCACCCAGCCAATGTGTATGTATTGTCCATTGTTGCCTGTATGTGCATGCCAACAGCAGAGTTGAGTAGTTGCAATAGATACCATGTGGTCTGCAAAGTCTAAAATATTTACTGTATGGTTGTATTAGTCCATTCTCCCGCTGCTGTAAGGACATACCCAAGACTGGGTAATTTATAAAGGAAAGAGGTTTAATTGACCCACAGTTCCACAGGGCTGAGGAGGCCTCAGGAAACTTACAATCATGGCAGAAGGGAAGCAAACATATCCTTCTTCACATGGTGGCAGCAAGGAGAAGAATGAGTGAAAGTGGTGGAAAGCCCCTTATAAAACCATCAGATCTCATGAGAACTCACTATCAGGAGAACAGCATGGAGGTAACAGCCCCCATGATTCAATTACCTCCCACCGGGTCCCTTCCATGATACGTGGGGATTATGGGAACCACAATTCAAGACGAGATTTGAGTGGGGACACAACCAAACCACATCACTGGTCCTTTTACAGAAAACGTTTGCCAACCCCTGCTCTAGGGAAAGGTATCTATGGGGGAAAAATGCCTCCCATGGAGAGTGTCTTCTAGGAGCTGTCAGGTCTTTCTGCCTGGGGTTCTTGGGCGAGGACAGACAGGGGATAAATTACACAGTGGGAGTTCTGGGAGAATCTCTCCTTCTTTTGCTGGCCATGGCCATAGAAATGAGTTGATTGGAAGGGGTTTGATTTTTCTAGCTAGACCGAGAGCTCCATGAGGGTAGGAGAATTAGCAGTTGTCGAATTCTCCATTTGTGATCCCAGGGAAGCAGTACGAAATGTTCCCCTGATGAACCATCTGGGAGCTGCTGATTTTAATTATAGGAGTTCCTTATTATCCAAAGACAGTTTATGTTAGGGTCAGCTCACTAAAAGTGAATCTTGTTTAAAAGGGGACCAACATTTCATTGTAGACGGTGGGGGAAATAAGGAAAAATATAAAAGAGAGAGTTATGAAATTGGAAAAGCTGAGTTTTATATTACGTTTGATGTACTAAATATAATTTTGGTTATACTAACAACTCTGCACTAAATCTTAGGACAAACAAAAAATGAGCCACTTTTTTTGACACATAGTTTTCTACCAAAGTTAAGTGACAGCATGATGTGACAGCCTTCACTTCATGTTTGACTGACAACACCATCATAAATAACTTTCCTTTGTGTGCTAAGTTTGAGAGCTTCACCAAATTTCCCAAGGCTCTCTCAATCCATAAATATTAAAATCTAAGTTTTGGTGCCCTGGAGCAAGTCTCAATCACCTCATCCAAGTTATAGCTCAGTCTGACACATGCTTGGTACTGAACAGATATTTCAGAACAGAGTCAAATCTAGAAGGAACAGGAGACGCCAAGATTGGTACTAATTGATCAATCTTTTTGGAAACTAAGAAGCATGAATATATAGTTTGGTTGAAAGTAACAAAAAGCCGACTTAAAGTTGCCTAGGTCAATAGGGGATTTATTGGCCCATAGAATTCAAGTAAGGGTTGAACAGCAACATTGCAGGAAGGGCTGTGAGGCAGCTGGACCGGATGAATCATTGGAAGCAGGACCATTCTTCTCTTGTTTTTGTCCCTTTCCAAGTGTTAACTTCTCTCATGATGGATGAGTAACTCCCCACGGTAGAAAACATGGTGGCCATTGGTGTTGACTTTTTCAAATCATGGTCATACCAACCAGATGGAGACCACTTATTGCTCTCTGTGCCCCAAAATAATAATAATAAAAAATCTTGACCTCTGATTGGCCTGATTTGGGTCAAGTACCCATCCAAGAACCAATCAATTGTGCCTTGAGGTCAAAGAACAACTTGGCAGCTCTTAGAGAAATCTTATTAATGTATCTGGGAGAGGATAAATTCCCAGAAGAAGCAGGGAGACACAACATTAGATACCTGTACAATGGGTTTATCAGCTATGCTTTGTCCTGCTCCTCCTACCCAGACATTGCAACACAGAGAGATTCTTGGACTCTTGTGAGGCACAGATTTTGGTGTAGTTGAACACCAGAGGCAGTTTGTGCTCTATCCAGAACTCACTTTCTCATTTTTCAAGCATTGTCTTCTCCAAGAAGCTGTCTCAGTGACCTCTAATCCAGAGAGAATTGTCTGCTCTCTTCTTTGTGCCTCAACATTTATCCTTATGTGCTTACATGTCATTTCCTCTACCCTGTGTACACTTCAGGGGTGGAGGTTATGCCCCCACAGTTGGGGTTGTTCACAGCTTATAGTAAACACTCAGTAATTGTTATCGTTGCTGATTGAAGGGGAGGCTTCCAGAGAGTGATCATCACATGAGGACAGCACTCGGTGTTGCCAGTTGTGTGAGTTTTGGAAAAAGAAGGCAGTATAAAATAGAGGTTAGAAATCCAAACTTTGGAATCAGCAAATGTGGATTTCAGTTTTGGCTGTGTCACTTAGACAGGATGGCTGCACGACCTTGGGCAAGTTACTTAACCCCTCTAAGCCTCAGAGGTTAAAATGGGGCATAATAATAGTACATTCTTTTTTTTTTTCTTTGAGACGGAGTCTCACTCTGTCACCCAGGCTGGAGTGCAGTGGCACAATTTCCACCTCCTGGGTTAAAGCGATATTCCTGCCTCAGCCTCCTGAGTAGCTGGGATTACAGGTGTGTGTCACCACACCCAGCTAATTTTTGTATTTTTTAGTAGAGATGGGGTTTCACCATGTTGGCTAGGCTGGTCTCGAGCTCCTGAGCTCAACTGTTCGGCCTGCCTTGGCCTCCCAAAATGCTGGGATTACAGGTGTAAGTCACCATGCCTGGCCTAATAGTACATTCTTTATGCAACATTTAGCACAATGCCACGCACATAGCAGGCACTCTACGACAGCTGTAAGATGGTTAGCCTGTCCTCATTCTTCTCTTCTGTGAAATGGGGAATGCTACTGTCCAGTGAAATAGAGGCAATAAACCAGGAAAGGAAATTCTTCAGAGGAAACATTCTTCATAACCCCAAAGCTTACCTGTTGGGAATCTTAATGCTCTTTGGTACAGCAGCAGTTGAATGCTGTTTCAGACAGTGGCTTAGTTGGATTTTACTTTATCCTCTTAGATTATTCTGATCTAAATAGCAGGTATATCTGGCGAGATCCCACTCATCCAATTAGAGCAAATGTGCAACACATACTCACTAATCCAGCCCACTAAACAATAGATCCCAGTTCAAACTTCTAAAGCTGAAGCTTCCCTGATGAATAATTTATTCAATTTTCCTTTCAAGCCCTTATTTGTTATTTCATTATGTTTAAGAGAGGGCAGATGCTTTACATAAAACTCGTGTCATATCCATTTTAAGTTGTATTAATCAATGATCACAAGAGAAAACCATTCCCATCTTTGGAAGTGACGGTAATCATTGAAATGAATGCTGTGGTTCCAGGGAGATTGGGAGCCTCAACCTACCTGCAGTTAATACTGAGGTTAGAGTGTCTGTGCCTTGTCATCCTCTCCTACTTCATAATCCTGGGCTGTACCAGGTGAGTGCACAAGAAGGAAAGTGGTTGTTACGATCTGGCTTAATATTTTCCTTTTTGCACCTGCCTCAGGTAAAGTGCACAGGTAAGAAGGTGGTTGTTACCTGTCTGGCTTGTTACTATCCTTTTTGCACTTGCGTCTGTAGACTTACCATTATGAAAAAAGAAGGAAGAAGCTTTACTATTGATAGAACCCGCTTAGGGCAGCAGTTCCCAACTTGCCTAATCTGAGAATCGCCTGAGTCTCTTATAAAAACACAGAGTCCCAGGTCCTGCCACAGTAGGTTCTGATTCAGTAGGCCTGAAGTGGGAGCGGAGATGTAAATTTGTTCATGCATCCCAGGTGAGTCTTATAATCAGGGAACCTTGGGAAATGATCTCTTAGATCACTGCTTGTCCAACTCTAGTGCACATGGGATTTACCTGGTGATCTTATTCAAATGGAGATTCTAATTCAGCAGGTCTGGGGCGGGACTTTATTTTTATTTTTAAATTTTATTCATTTATTTTTTTTGAGACGGAGTTTCGCTCTTGTCACCCAAGCTGGAGTGCAATGGCGTGATCTCAGCTCACTGCAACCTCCGACCCCTGGGTTCAAGCAATTCTCCTGCCTCAGCCTCCTGAGTAGCTGGGATTACTGGCGCCTGCCACCATGCCTGGCTAATTTTTGTATTTTTAGTAGAGATGGGGTTTCACCATGTTGGCCAGGCTGGTCTCGAGCTCCTGACCTCAGGTGATCTGCCTGCCTCGGCCTCCCAAAGTGCTGGGATTACAGGTGTGAGTCACGATGCCCAGCCTGGGGCAGGACTTTAGATTCTGCATATTCCTTCAACTGTCCTCTTAGGGGATGCTGATGATGTGGTCCATGACCACACTTAGGGTACCTCAGCTACTAAACTACTGGATGAATATACTAGTTGGCATAAGTTGGTTTATTGGGGGTTAGAGACTTAAGATACTGGCTTGCATAGGTTGTTTATTGGGGGTTAGGTAATTAAGAATCACCATAAGGAATATTGTTTTGAAAATGACATCTATTCAGTTTATATTTAGGGGACCTTCACTGTTTAGAGCAGTGGACTTCTAAGTAGAGACATTCTTTAGGATGTGGGGAGAAAAATTAGACTTTTCTTTCTCTTTATTTTTTATTTCATCCTTAAAAATATCCCCTCCCGTGCATGTTTTATAATTATGCAATACATCAACACAGTTGGATATGCATCTATTTTGTATATAAGTGTATGTATGTACTGGGGTGCATAGTCAAAAGCTTATTAACACAGTGTGCAGTAAGGACATCTGGAGACTATGACTTTGGGTTCTCATGAAAGGAAGGCGTTTTATGGGGAGCTTCATGTAGTTTCTCAAAAGATAAAGTGATTGTTTCTGAAAGAAGAGAAGGGGCTGAGCAGACAGCGATCAGTGCTTATTTCCATCTGGCCCATAGACCAGAGCAGTAGAGGTCAGACATCCATCCAAAGGGCAGAGGTCAAATAGGAGTGGATTTCCTGGATCTTTATTACAAGGATCTCTCTCTGTCTCTCTCTCTCTCTCTCTCTCGTTCCTCCAGTTCAGGCCCCTCCTTGGGAAGATGTTTGTGCCCAGGTGGCACCAAGACAAAACTTGGCAGGACAAGCTCATAGCCCTTTAGCCCTTTCCTGGAACACAGGAGAAAGAACTCTGTGGGCAGGCCCTGTAGTTTCATCTTTCCTTGATTCACTGGTGTCTCTGGTCCCTGTCATCCAGTTTTTCGCCCTCTCTCCTTTCTGAGTGGTGCTGAAAGGTTTGACAAACATCAGTGTGATGAATATACTCAGAAGAGTCAGTGAAGGTGGTGAATTCTGGCCCCTGATTTATGTCTTATGAAAGCTGAGGGTAGAGGTGTGGTGATCAGAATAGCCTAGTAATTCAAAGCCGTGTGATCATTCAGCTGGGTGTGTGATCTTTGGCTACCAGGTCAGTCCCCATTCCCAAGGACACTTTGTCTTCCAGTGGGTCCTTCAGCATCCTCAGGGTAGGGTACTTAGTTAACACAGAGGCTCTTGGCTGTTAGAGCCATAGAATATTTTCCTGGGCCAAATGCATGTCCCTAGGAGTCAAGCAAAGCCCAGGACCAACTTGAATCATGGCACAGTGTTGACCTGTGCCGTCTAAGGTGGGTGGTATGTAGTATGAACCAAATATATGCTGACTGTGTACCTAAGTGATTTTGGTTTTGTTGCTTTCAGATGTTCTAGTTCTAGATAACTAAATTACCTAGTTCCTGGGACCCTTCAGCCCCATTCATTCATTTGACATTCAGCAAATCATTTCTAAGGGTCAAGTATTATGCTAGAGGCTGGAGATACAGCATTGAACAAAATGGACAAGATCCCTGCCCTCTTGAAGCTCACATTCTTGGAGTCAAGATAATAATCAGATAAGCAAATAAATAAAGGACATACTTTCAGATATTGATGAGTTATGAGCAAAATAAAATATAATGGGCTAGAAATTGGCTACAGAAGTGGTTACAGATTTTTTTTTAATTAAAAAAATTTTTTTTGAGACAAGGTCTCACTCTGTAGCTTAGGCTGGAGTACAGTGGCACAATTACGGCTCACCGCATCCTTGACCTCTCAGGGTCAAGTAGTCCTCCCACCTCGGCCTCCAAGTAGCTGGGACTATAGGTGTGTGCTACTACACAAGGCTAATTTAATTTTTTATTTTTTTTAATTTTTTGTGGAGATAGGGGTCTCACTATATTACCCAGGTTGCTTTCAAACTCCTGGCCTCAAGTGCTCCTCCTTCCTCAGCCTCCCAAAGTGTTGGGATTACAGGTCTGAGCCACTGCACTCGGTCCTAGTTTTCATTTTTAAGGGATCACTCTGGCTGAATATTTGGGGAATAAAGGGCAAGAGTGACGGCAGAAAGACCAATAATGAAGCTGTGGCATTAGCCCAAGTGAGAGGGACAGCAAACTGGACCAGGGAGATGAAGTCCTTGGCAGAATCCTCACAGCTAGTATGTGACCCAGAGCTCAGATCAATGGTGACAGAGTAGACAGACTGTTAGCTGAAGGAACAAGCTTCTGCTGAGAACCTGAGTGGCTTGGATCTAGACAAAGAGACTGAGAAGCATGACTGGGATACTAATAATAATAATTGATCTTAAGACTGTTCTTCAGTGCTGGAGGCTCCTAATCAATTTCCTGATTAGGGCCACAACTGGACACAAAATGGACATGGTCTGAACCATTTAAGTGAGATAAGAAACTGCTCCAGGCGAGAGTGGAGATGTGATACAGCAGGCATCTGGTTGACCCTGATGGTAAATCTCCCTTGGATGCCAACAAAACTCCAGACAGAACCCAAGCACCCAAACTATGTTAGTCCTGAAGCGCCTCCTAGTGGCTGCCTTGAGATAGTCTGACTTATTATCTCTCTTTTTTTCTTTTACACTGGGTCTCACTGTCTCCCAGGCTGAAGTGCAGTGGCACAATCAGAGCTTATTGCAGCCTTGACTTCCTGGGCTCAAGCGATTCTCCCACCTCAGCCTCCACAGTGGCTGGGACTACAGACACCTACCACTATGTCCAGCTATTTGTTTTAAATTATTGTTTGCGGAGATGAGGTCTTGCTATGTTGCCCAGGCTGGTCTCAAACTCCTGGGCTCAAGTGATCCTCCCACGTTGGCCTCCCAAAGTGCTGGGATTACAGGTGTGAGCCACCGTGGATGACCTCATTTTCTTTCTTACTATCTCCTTTTTCCCTCTGCAAGGGGATTGAGTGCACATGCTGCTCTCCTTGTTCACTGCCTGAACACAAATCTTGGTTCTATTTCAGGAATCTCACTGGTGCACACACTACACACATGTGCTCCCTTAACTTCCACCCTCTCTTCCATCTCTTACCCAGCTCTTCTCCTTTAGGCAAATCTTTCTCTTCCTTTCCTTTTATTCTGTTTCACATAAAAGCCTCAGATGTCGGCCGGGCACGGTGGCTCACAACTGTAATCCCAGCACTATGGGAGGCCGAGGCGGGCGGATCACCTGAGGAGTTCGAGACCAGCCTGGTCCAACATGGTGAAACCCCGCCTCTACTAAATATACAAAAATTAGCCGGGCGTAGTGGCGGGTGCCTGTAATCCCAGCTACTCAGGAGGCTGAGGCAGGAGAATCACTTGAACCCGGGAGCTAGAGGTTGCAGTGAGCTGAGATCGCGCCACCGCACTCCAGCCTGGGTGACAGAGTGAGATTCTGTCTCAAAAAAAGAAATAAATAAATAAAAATAAAAGCCTTAGATATCATAACAAGGCCTGCCAAGTGGTAGAGCAGTTTGGGTGATATATCTGAATTAAGGTGAAGGAAAAACTCTAGTTTTGATCTGGCACATCAGTGTCACAGAGAACCATCATGTTAGCCCCAAAAGCCATTGAAAGAATCCAGGGTTGCACTCGGAATCCACATGAATGACTCCCTGGGTCTCCCTGTTGTCTTGTTAATTAAATCTGCTTTTTATCCTCCTCAATCGTGCAGATACAAATCCTACTGTGTGAAGAGCATCTGTTTTCAATTTAAGAATGTCTTTTGTTTATTTTATACTTTAGTTGCCAGAACTCATCAGGATTGCTTTTTACCCCTGAAAAAAATTACAAAAATATGGAGGACTTCAGTTACTTTAGTGCCAAGCTATTAAGAATGACTCTGGCAACTCCATCACCAGATATTCTGACAGGAAGTACTTTGTTTAATTCAAGAGGTATTTATGGAGTTAGTGAGACACGGTAGAGATGGAGCTTGGTTTCAGCTCACCCCCACTACAGCATTCTTTCATGCATTCCCGCCCATCACAAAACCACACCACAACCTCTCTGCTAAAAATTCCAGGAACTGGCTCTGGGAGAAAACTAAGGTTGTGGAGTGTCCCACCTGGGGAAGGAATGCTGAACAATTTGTTTGCAGCCTTGTTGCTGCAGTCTGGACCACCAAGTAGCCCATGACTCAGGATAACCACTGCAATGAGATCTGTTGACCTGCATACCCTACCTTCATGTGCTTTGCCCAGCCCAGCCTCCATACTCTACCCCGATGTCAATTCCTGTGCTTTGATTAGTAAAAAAGCCCTACCTGCTCTTTTCAGGGCATCAGTTCAGGGAATTCTCTCTCTTATGCTGCCTCCCTTATGCCCAAGCATAAGTTCCAGTGAAGCCTTGTTTGGGAAAACTCTTTCAGCACCATGTCAATTTCTATTGCATTGAGAGCCCAGGAACCTGTGGTTGCTAACATATTCTTTGGGGGCTTGTCTGGGATTACAGGACATGGTGAGGCTTCCTTTCTCTGAGGGGGAGACTTGTGAGCTGATGGGACTGCTGGACAAGATCCCTTTGCAGCTGACAAGCAGCCACCTGAACTTTTGATTCAGTGTCATTGTGATGGGTGAGTCTTTTCTCAAGCCTCCTGAACTTCCTCGCCTCCCCTCAACTAGCAATGTTTTCTCCCTCCCCTTCTTTCTCTTTCTCTCCTTTCCCTTTCCTGTCTTTTCTGTCACTCAGGGTGCTTTACTTCTCATCTCCTACTTCTTACTGCTTTGGGTAGCCTAAAGCAGTGGTCCCTAACCTTTTTGGCACCAGGGACCAGTTTTGTGGAAGAATATTCTATGGACCGGGATCGGGGGGATGGTTTTGGGATGATTCAAGTGCATTACACTTATTGTGTACTTTATTTCTATTACTATTACATTGTAATATATAATGAAATAATTATAAAACTCACAATAACAGAATCAGTGGGAGCCCTGAGCTTGTTTTCCTGCAACTAGATGGTCCCATCTGAGAGTAATGGGAGACAGAGACAGATCATCAGGCATTAGATTCTCATAAGAAGTGCACAACCCAGCCAGGCACAGAGGCTCACACCTGTAATCCCAGCATTTTGGGAGGCCAAGGCAGGTGGATCATGAGGTCAGGAGTTTGAGACCAGCCTGACCAACATGGTGAAACCCCATCTCTACTAAAAATTCAAAAAAATTAGCTGGGCATGGTGGCATGCACCTGTAATCCCAGCTACTCAGGAGGCTGAGGCAGGAGAATCGCTTGAACCTGGGAGGCGGAGGTTGCAGTGAGCCGAGATCTGGCCACTGCACTCCAGCCCAGGCGACAGGGCGAGACTCTATCTCAAAAAAAGAAAAAAAAAGTGCACATCCTAGATCCCTTTCATGTGCAGCTCACAATGGGGTTGTGCTCCTATGAGAATCTGATGCTGCTACTGATCTGACGGTAATGAGAGCAATGGAGCAATGGGGAGCAGCTATAAACACAGGTGAAGCCTCACTTGCTTGTCCACTGTCACTTCCGGCTGTGTGGCCCAGTTCCTAACAGGCTATGGACCGGGGTTGGGGACCCCTGGCCTAAAGAGATATCCTTGAGAAACCTTGAAATGGCTTCCCTGTTTTACTTATAGACATCCCTGAGGGATGGATTGAAACAGGTGATATCTGGGTCTGATCAACCCAGCAGGCAGTGAGATGGGCTGCATCCCTCCCCTGGCCTAAGTTGGTTTGGGGTTGAGTCCCAAGAAAATCCCTCTTTCTCGTCACTCTCCCTATCTGGCACCTTGGCCCTTGATCCTGTAACTCTATTCAAAACCCCTCATTACTTCACTTCCCTTTGTCACCTCTGATGGAGAAGAGAGGCCTGCCATCTTTCTGGGCATCTGTCTCACGTGTGGTCCTTTAAGTGTGGAGAGAATGCCTGAGACAGGGTGCTGGGGATGCCTGGCTGGTCTTCAGGAAGGCACCAGGGACGCCTAGGGGTGACTGTCAGTATGGGTTTTCTGCACAATAAGAAAAGTTCAGGCAGGCTGTGGTAGCTCACACCTGTAATCCTAGCACTTTGGGAGGCTGAGGCGGGTGGATCACCTGAGGTCAGGAGTTTAAGACCAGCCTGGCCAAAATGGCGAAACCCTGTCTCTACTAAAAATACAAAAATTAGCCAGGCGTGGTTGTACATGCCTGTAATCCCAGCTACTCGGGAGGCTGAGGAAGGAGAATCGCTTGAACCCGGGAGGTGGAGGTTGCAGTGAGCCGAGATCACGCCACTGCACTCCAGCCTGTGCAAAGGGAGTGAGACTCTATCTCAAAAAAAAAAAAAAAAAAAAAAAGAAAAAAAGAAAAGAAACGAAAAGTTCAGAGATCAAATGGTTCACCTGCACCTATAGAGTTCAGTAGAGTAATTTGAAAGGCTCTTGCCTGTGGTTCCATGAAATGGAAATAGATGATTTTCTTTTGTAATGTGACTTGGCCCCCCATAGCTATGGTGCAGTGAGCAAGCTCAGCAAAAGCAGCTCTCGTCTTCCGGAAGCTGTAGAGAAATGGAATCCAAAAGCCTGGCATGCCAGCAAGAGGGGAAGAATTTCTCACCCTCCAGGTTCCTGGCTTCTCTCTCTCTGTGCAAACCGGTTGAGTGAATGGTAAAAATCACTGTTTGTTTTCTCTGCAAGGTTTTAATTAATGGGGAAAAGGATTTGTCTCTGTTGTTCTGTCGTGGAGAGGAGCACCGCAAGACAGAACCTGGGGATAGAACTCATGTACGCTCACTGTTCGAGACAGCCCAGCAGACTGGTCAGTTACAAACTTTGCTGCGGGTCCCTGAAATAAAAACTGGATGAGGTTTCCCCTCGTTTTGTTTTATGTCTTTGAGAGCTTGACTTTGTGACCATGTAGGTCACTTTCTTCTGGTCTTTGCTACCTGGAGGGTGAGAATTTTCGGGTTCTTGTCAGGCATTTGGTCTGAAAGGAACATCAAAATGTCACAACTAGTCTTAAGAATTCTCTTGAGCAGTTAAAAATCTTTTAAAAGTTCAACAATGACTGCTCTAGATACCTTCTGGGAAAAACAGTGGTGACTGCCTTATGCTATAGTTCAGCAGCTAAGGGTTGCCGTTTGATGAAGGTGGCTAGGGTTCAATTCCTGGCTTAGGGAACGAGTTCTTTCTGGTTTGATAACATGTGGGAGTTTTGCCACTTATTAATTCTTTTCCCCTCCGTGGACAGCTTCTGATTTCCTGTCTTGAATTTTTTTTTTTCTCTGAGCTATCTCTGGGGCGATTCTAGATCTTCTAAAAACTGCTTGTCATCTCTTTGGAAACACTTTGTGCATCCATGATTAAGTCATAATCTTAGTTAAGGCTTATTGTGTCATTTGGAAAATACCTTTGGGGAGAAAAAGCTTAAAAGCCAGAGGTGTTGGCTGTTTGTCCTGGCTAAAGTCTGGTAATAAAATATTTTAAAATATATTTTTCTTTTCCTTTTTTTTTTTTTGAGACGGAGTCTCGCTCTTTCGCCCAGGCCGGAGTGCAGTGGCGCTATCTCAGCTCACTGCAAGCTCCGCCTCCCAGGTTCACACCATTTTCCTGCCTCAGCCTCCCCAATAGCTGGTACTACAGGCGCCTGCCACCATGCCCGGCTAATTTTTTGTATTTTTAGTAGAGACAGGGTTTCACTGTGTTAGCCAGGATGGTCTTGATCTCCTGACCTCGTGATCTGCCTGCCTTGGCCTCCCAAAGTGCTGGGATTACAGGCGTGAGCCACCTTGCCCGGCCATATTTTTCTTTTTTAAAAAGAGCTCTATGGTTAAAAGCCAGATTAATTTAAAAAGTCTTTTATGCTTTTTTTAAATTCTTGGATCTTGTTTTCTGAAAAATTTTTTTTTTCCTCTTAGTTGACTAAATTGTTTCTCCATTTACTTCTGACTGTTTCCTTGCCACCCACAATGCCCACAAGAGTGGACCTAAGGTCATTTCTAACAGCCTAGGACTCCTTGGAAAAACGGAGGCATCACAGACCCTGTTTTGGGAGAAACCTCTGTTTTCCTCATAGAACCCCAAGAATTGTAAGCAGACAGATTCCTCTCACAATCTAATGCTTTGCTTTGTTTTGTATTACATTATCTAAACATTTTGACTTTTGGGGGCATCACGTAATACTTTACATTATGAGAAAACTTTTAGCCTTGGTGTGTAAGAGCTAGATGAGAAATATACTTTTAGGGATGGCTAATGATAGTTGCTTACAGTGAATGTTTGTTACTACAGGGCGATACTCCTTTCTTTGAACATTTAGATAAGAAAAGTGTGCTCTTGGGTACCTAGAAGGTATGGAATTGGGGGGACGGGCTAATTACCGAATGGGCTGATTGGTACTGGGCTGCCCACCAGCATTGGATAAATGTCCTTGCAGTGAGATGCTCTGTGGAAGCATTGCACTGTCCTGTCTTGTAGCATTTCCCTCTTTTTGGGGACCCAGGATTCAGGATAAACATGGGATCTTTAATCCCTGGGATTCTGTTTTGCCATCCAGCTGTGCCTGCCTATTAGGCCTTAGAAACAGACTTTTCTTAAAAGGCTCCACCCCAAAGCCAATAATCCAATTTAAAAATTTACGTCTTTGGCCGGGCGCCGTGGCTCACGTCTGTAATCCCAGCACTTTGGGAGACTGAGGCGGGCGGATCACGAGGTCAGGAGATCGAGACTATCCTGGCTAACATGGTGAAACCCTGTTTCTACTAAAAATACAAAAAATTAGCTGGGTGTGGTGGCGGGTGCCTGTAGTCCCAGCTACTTGGGAGGCTGAGGCAGGAGAATGGCGTGAACCCAGGAGGCAGAGCTTGCAGTGAGCCAAGATAGCACCACTGCGCTCCATCCTGGGCAACAGAGCAAGACTCAGTCTCAAAAAAAAAAAAAAAAATTACACCTTTAAGGAAATCTCCATGAGTAAGAGTATCTGCTTTTCTGAACTATCTTTTTTTTTTTTTTTTTTTTTTTTGAGATGGAGTGGCCCGTTCTGTGGCCTAGGCTGGAGTGCAGTGGCTCAGTCTTCTCGGCTCACTGCAACCTCCGCCTCCCAGGTTCAAGTGATTCTCATGCCTACGTCTCCCGAATAGCTGGGATTACAGGCATGAGCCACCATGCCCAGCTAATTTTTGTAATTTTTAGTACAGACGGGGTTTCACCATGTTGGCCAGGCTGGTCTCGAACTCGTGACCTCAAGCAGTCTGCCCGCCTTGGCCTCCCAAAGTGCTGGGATTACAGACATGAGCCACCGCACCTGGTCTGTTTCCTTGCCATCTTAATTGAACTTTTGCTCACACCATTTTCCTTTGGTTTGAGTAACATATCAGTCTTCTATCTTGTTTCACCTGAGTTGTTCCTTTACCAATGCAAATTTAGAGTTGCCTAGCTGACAATTATTTAGGCAGGAAACAGGTAATCCAAAGACTCGTGGTCTAAAATGGTCAAGAGAGACAGAAACTGGCAAGTAAAAAATGTATTACTGTACCAGAGCGGCTTCTGTCTGTGTATTTATATGTGTTGTGTGTGATGTTTATAAAAAAGAGCTCTAATTAATTGGCTTAAAGAAAAATAAGTGCTTAAATAATATACTTTGTCAAAAAATGAAAGCTTTAATGCCTTTTAGTTCACGTGACTTTAGTAATCTTTGGTACTACTAATAATGTTTTAAAGATTACGAATAAAATAAAAACAACTTCAAAATTTAGGCATTTGGTCTACATTAGACAGCTCAGATACTGCCTTTACTAGATGGCTTCGAAGTCATAAGCTGCTTTTATGACTTTTGATAATTATTTGACTTGCTGGCTTTAGAGCTATTATTAGGTTGGTGTGAAAGTAATTGCAGTTTTTATTATTAACAATAATAGATTCAGCTGGCCGTGATGTCACATGCCTGTAATCCTAGCACTTTGGGGGCTGAGGTGGGCAGATCACTTGTGGCCAGGAGTTCAAGACCAGCCTAGCCGACATGGTGAAACCCCGTCGTCTCTACTAAAAATACAAAAATTAGCCAAGCATGGTGGCGCACGTCTGTAATCCCAGCTACTCAGGAGACTGAGGCACGAGAATTACTTGAACCTGAGAGGCAGAGGTTGCAGTGAGCCGAGATCACGCTACTGCACTCCAGCCTGGGAGACAGAGTGAGACTCTGTCTCAAAAAAAAAAAAAAAAAAAGTAATAGATTCTAGGTGAGGTTTAGGTACATATGGTGTAAGCCATGAGCCCTAGCTATGCTAGAAAGAGTTAGACATTATCTGCAGTTCTGTCCTATGTCCTAGACTCTGCACCTGATACATAATTATAATTGCTTATGTTAAAAATAAAAATTATATGTTTTTGGTAAAAAGGCATGGAAATGTGGTTTTTTAAGAAAAAGTAATTTTGTCTAATTTAAAGGGTTCGTAAAAGGAAAATAAATCTTGGAAATCTTGGGGCCCCAAAATCACTAAGCTAAAGGGAAAAGTCAAGCTGGGAACTGCTTAGGGCAAACCTGCTTCCCATTCTATTCAAAGTCTTCCTCTGCTCACTGAGATAAATGCACATCTGTTTGCCTCCTTTGGAAAGGCTAATCAGAAACTCAAAAGATACCATTCAGGACATAGGCATGGGCAAAGGCTTCATGACTAAAACACCAAAAGCAACGGCAACAGAAGCCAAAATTGACAAACAGGACCTAATTTAACTAAAGAGCTTCTGCACAGCAAAAGAAACTACCATCAGAGTGAACAGGCAACCAACAGAATGGGAGGAAAGTTTTACAATCTATCCATCTGACAAGGGGCTAATATCCAGAATCTACAAAGAACTTAAACAAATTTACAAGAAAAAAACAAACAACCCCATCAAAAAGTGGGCAAAGGATATGAACAGACACTTTGCAAAAGAAGACATTTATGCAGCCAACAAACATATGAAAAATGCTCATCATCACTGGTCATTAGAGAACTGTAAATCAAAACCACAATGAGATACCATCTCACACCAGTTAGAATGGCAATCCTTAAAAAGTCAGGAAACAACAGATGCTGGAGAGGATGTGGAGAAATAGGAATGCTTTTACATTGTTGGTGGGAGTGTAAATTAGTTCAACCATTGTGGAAGACAGTGGCGATTCCTCAAGGATCTAGAACCAGAAATACCATTTGACCCAGCAATCCTATTACTGGGTATATACCTAAAGGATTATAAATCGTGCTGCTATAAAGACACATGCACATGTATGTTTATTGCAGCACTATTCACAATAGCAAAGACTTGGAACCAACCCAAATGCCCATCAATGACAGGCTGGATAAAGAAAAAGTGACACATATACACCATGGAATACTATGCAGCCATAAAAAAGGATGAGTTCATGTCCTTTGCAGGAACATGGATGAAGCTGGAAACCATCATTCTCAGCAAACTAACACAAGAACAGAAAACCAAACACCGCATGTTCTCACTCATAAGTGGGAGTTGAACAATGAGAACACATGGACACAGGGAGGGGAACATCACACACTGGGGCCTGTCAGGGGGTGGGGGACTAGGGGAAGGATAGCATTAGCAGAAATACCTAATGTAGATGACGGGTTGATGGGTGCAGCAAACCACCATGGCACGTGTATACCTATGTAAAAAACCTGTATGTTCTGCACAGGTATCTCAGAACTTAAAGTATAATAATAAAACAAATAATAATTTAAAAAAGAAGAAGAAAAAAAAGAATGTAACCCGTTTGTCTCTCACCTACCTGTGACCTGGAAGCCCCCTCCCTGCTGGAGTTATCCTATTTTTCCAGAGGGAACCGAAGTACAGTACATCTTACATATATTGATTGATGCCTCATGTCTCCCTGAAAGTATAAAACCAAGCTGTGCCTTGACCACCTTGGGCACATGTCATCAGGACCTCCTGAGGCTGTGTCTCGGGGGTCTATCCTCAACCTTGGCTAAATAAACTTTCTAAATTAACTGAGACCTGTCTGAGATTTTCAGGGTTTGCAGGTTTAAAGCTTGTCTTAGGTTAAAAGAAAGGTAGAATAAAACTGATGGTTTAAGCAAGTTGAAGAAGGTTTGTGAAAAATTAATATTATTATGAAAATTCTGTGTGTGAACAAGTTGGCTAAAATTATTATTTAGTTTTCCTATAAATTACACATTAAAATAAAATCATATTGATGCAGGGCCAGAATTTGGGCCCATGTGTCAGAATAACACGGTTTTCTTGGAGTATTGATCTGTTTTTTAACAAAAAATTATAAAGGGTTATAAAATTCTTACCTTATGGTCAAATTGGTTACAATTCGATAGATTTCTTTATAAAATTTTATTAAAATGAACTTTAGCATTAATACACTAATGCAGAGGTAACATATGGTTTTCTCTTTTAAACAAGATTTTCTTTTGCCTGCAGGAAAAAGGGAGAGAGAAGACACAGATTCAGCTGGCTTCATGCTGTCTTTTTTGGTTTTTGTTGTTTGGAAAGCTGTCTCCTCTCTATAAAAGACTAATGGATTTTTGCTTTTTTGAAATCTTTGAGTTAATCACTTTGACTAAAATAAACTGTGGTTCTATTTTGTGATGAAAAGTGTTTTAAACCTTTGATATTTGATTAACTTTTCAAAATCATACTCTAATCTTTTTTTGACTTGATTGACCTTTTCTGATATTAGGTTCCCTGAAGTCCAAAAGAGACGTATCTGGCTTATTTGGTACATAAAAACTGCAGGAAATGTTGTCAAATATAAAATGGTGTTTAACTTTCTTTGGGTTATATTTGTATGTTATTTGTATGTATCACAAAATTATATAAAATTCCTATAATTCTAATATATCTCAGTATTATGTTGTTAATAATTATGATTATTATGTTAAATGACTGTGTGCCACAGAGATGACCAGATTTCCTTGTCAATTGTGTCTTTAACTGTGGCTGCCCTAAGACTTTTGTCCTCTACAGACAATCGTCTTGTTTTGATCTTATTCAAAAGACAGTTTATAATCAGCTAGAGGACTCTGACAGGTACTCTTGAATTCAGATCTCTGATAACTTTGAGGATTGAGTCATTAGAATAGAGGGAAAAATTTCCAAGACTCTCTTGGGGAGGTAATGTGTTCATAAATATTGAGCAGACCAGAAATTAATTGCACGGACCAAACTAATAAAAGATTTTGCTTGAAACGTTGCTGGTCCTTTTTGTTTTGTTTTTCAGAGTCAAGAACACTTTTTTTTCTTTTGAGCTACTTTACAGGTTTTAACAATTGAGTAAAGTACGCTCCTGTGAACAAATTTTCTCTGCCTGATTTCTCTATTTTCAAATAGAATTTGAAGACTATTTGTGAGTATTCTTAACTTATGGCAACATAATTGTTTGCATAAGTGCAATAAGAATCTGTTTTCTTTTATAATAGGACACACTTGGAGATAGTGGTTATTTTACCAAGGCTTTCACTGAAATGACATGCTTTCACATATAAGCAGACTTCTTTAGGGAATCAAAGTTGACTTATAGAGCTGATAAATCTCCTTGGGAGAACTGGTCTCATACCTTGTCTACATAGTCCCTGTATAGGGTTCCTAACTGTGGTAAGTAAAGAACATCACTTTTTTTTTTTGAGACAGAGTCTCACTGCCACCCAGTCTGGAATGCAGTGGCATGATCTTGGCTCAGTGCAACCTCTGCCTCCTGGGTTCAAAGGATTCTCCTGCCTCAGCTTCCCGAGTAGCTGAGACTACAGGTGCCTGCCACCACACCTGGCTAATTTTTGTATTTTTAGTAGAGACGACATTTCACCATGTTGGCCAGGCTGGTCTCAAACTCCTAACCTCAGGTGATCTACCCGCCTTGGCCTCCAAAAGTGCTGGGATTACAGGTGTGAGCCACTATGTCCGGCAAGAACATCACTTTCTAACAGGCCCAGAAGCCCCCTTTTATCTTGGGACCTCCAGAAGAGAGGAATTCACCCAACTCATGTAAGTATTTGCAGGCACAGAAGGGCTTGAGGCTTTAAAAAGTCAAATCTGATATTTCTTATGGAAAAAGTTCTAGGAAAGCCAATTTAGAAGAGAGTTTGTATGGGAAATAATTATTTTTGTTGCACTTTATGCAAATAATCAGGCCAAGTATAATAAGATCAAAACTTGCTTTGCAAATTGGTCCTGCTGTGATTTGCCACTGATAAAAATGAAAGACTGGATAGAGAAAGCTTATAATATACCTGCTGTTAGATTCTGTTCTCGTTCATTGTTTTTGTTCATTGTTTTTGAGTTGAAAAATTATTTGCTGCTATTTGGATTGAATCTTAAGTCCTTTCTGGGCTACAAGTCTCCAAACTAATGTTTTCAAATTTTTCTTCCATTTTCCTGACTTAATAGGATTTCTACTGTCTTTTTCCTGATTCCCTGCAAGCTAAAGCTTATTCTTTATGATACAGATGAGAACATGTCAGATTGCCACTGCCTTTCTCTGTAACTAAAGATGCTTTGAATCTAATATCTGGATAGATTATGCCCACCATTAATGCTTGTTTTTCTTCTGTTTCCATAGAAATGCCTCTATTAAAAGTCTGTTTGCTTTATATTTCAGACAACAGAAGACTGGTTTTCCAGCCTACTAACTTAAATTTCAAATGGCGTTCAATTCCTTCTTATAAGCATTGTTACACTGAGCTTAAGCATTTTATTAATTATTACTGTGTGCTATTTGATTTTTAAAATAATTATCTGTTATATTCAACAGGGGTGCAGATGGTTAAAATTTGTCTTCCAGGCTTCAACAGTTCATACCAAACTGATAGTGGTGCAAGGATTCCAACCCCTACCATCCCAGGAGGAGCCAAGTTCCTATAAAATACTAAATGAAGAGGTTTTTATGACTTCATAAATTAGGCAGAAACAATGACCCTGGCCAGCAGGAAGTAGCTCCAAAAGATGAAACCATTGCCCTTTCTCCTTAAGAAGAGGGAGAATAAATTCTCTCAGCAGGGAATAAGACACAGTAGAGATGGGGTTGGTTCAGCTCACATGCTCCAGAGCATTCTTTCTTGCATTCTCACTGATCACAAACCCACACCAGTACGTCGATGCTAAAAATTCCAGGAACTGGCTCTAGGAGATAACCAAGGTTGCAGAGTATCCTACCTTGGGAAGGAATGCTGAACAATCAATTTATAGCCTTGTTGCTGCTGGCCAGACCACCAGGTGACCCATGACTCCAAACAGCCTTTGCAACCTGATATACTGAACTGCATACCCTACCCTTCACATGCCTTGCCCAGTACAGCCTGCATACCCTTCCCCTGATGTCAATTCCCATGTTTTTCCTAATAAAAAAGCCCTACCCACTCTTTTTGGGGAATCGGTTTAAGGAATTCCCTCTCTCTCTTGTGCTGCCTCCCTTATGCCCGAGCATAAGCTCCAATGAAGCCTCATTGGATATCCCATGATACCACCATTGCACTCCAGCCTGAGTGACAGATACTGTTTCAAAAGAAAATATTTTGATGCCTCTCCCTTGGGGCATAATCAGAGAAACACAGGAGTTCAAGGGACTTGTGTGGGCTTAGACCCAGAGTCAGCAAACTATGGCTGCCACTTGTTTGTGTAAATAAAGTTTTATTGCAACACAGACAAGACCTTTTATTTATGGATTTGCCTGTGGCTGCTTTTGCAATACAATAGCAGAACTGAGTAGTTGCAGCAGAGACTGTACGGCTAGCAAAGTTGAAAATATTGACTATCTAACCCTTTACAAAAAAAACTTTGCTGACTGGCTTGAACAATGTGCATTTCAGCAGAGACTACATGGGGCAAAGCCTATGAGTATTGCCTTGAAAGGATAGGGCTAAGACCTGAGAACTTTTGTTCACCCCTTGTGGGTAGGGGGCGGTGCTCAGAAAAGGTGTTCTGATTATCACTGAAGTCTCCTGTTCCACCAGGACAGTGGATGGCCGCCCAGAGTTGGATTGAAGTTGATTTAAAGAAAATAAAGGAACAGGATAACCTTGCACACTGGAGATTTGTATCTGCTTGGGTAAAAATAGCATGATGGTGTTATATTACCCAGTGCATCCCACCACTTCTGGAAATTTCGTATATCATTCTCCCTCCCACCTGAGACTGCGGTATTCCATACTCATCACCATCCAGGGATGGCTGTTACGGCAGGAATGCATAGAGGAAGAAAAAAAAAAAAAGCCAACGCTCAGCTTTTGAGTTTCAAAACAGGTTTTTGAAATGCTTGGCACCTGACAATAATTTTGAAAACCAAGGATTTTGCTTTATAAAAGCCAGTTTTTTAAAAGGTTTCAAAACCTTAAGTCCTAAAGAGCTTAGGGTGTACGGTTTATATCATAATAAAAAACTTGGAAAGGGTAGATGAAGAGGCAATTTTATCACTACAGAAATGATAACATCTCCCTGGGAAGAGACAGAAACAAGGAGATACAAGAGAATTAGGTGTGGATAAATATGGAATCAGTTATCTATTGCTGCATAAAAACCACCCCAAAACTTAGTGGCTTAAAACAACAATTCTTATTTATTTTGCTCACTGTTCTGCAATTTGGGCAGGGCCTTCGCTGCTGCAGTGACATCAGCTGGGATTGCTTGATGGGGTGGGGGTTGGGAGGTGGTTTGGAGATTTGTTTTCAGGATGGCCCATTCATATGGCTGGTAAGTTGGTGCTGGCTGTTGGGAAACTCAGCTAGGATTACGGCCAGGGATCTCAGTCCTCTCCACAAATCTCTCTATGGCTACTTAGACTTTTCTGCAGCATGGGATTTGGGTTCTAAGAGCAAGTATCCCAAGAGAGGAGGATAGAAATGCATAGCTTTAAAATGATCTAACTTTGGAAGTCAGATAATATCTCTTCCACCATCCTCTATTGATGGAGGCAGTCATAAAGCTCTGCTCAGGTTCAAGGGAAGGTAATATGGTTTGAACGTTTATCCCCTCCAAAACTTATGTTGAAACTTAAATCCTCAAAGTGGCAGTATTGAAAAGTGGAGCCTTTAAAAGAGGACCATGGATGCTCTGCCCTCATGAATAGATTAAACCATTCATGGATTGATGGGTTAATGAATTAATGGGTTATTATGGGAGTGGCATTGCTAATTTTATAAGAGGAGAGACACCTGAGCTAGCATACTCAGCCCCCTTCCCATGTGGTGCCCTCCTCAGAACTCTGCAGAGAGTCCCCACTAGCAAGAAGGTCCTCACCAGATGCACCCCCGTTGACCTTGGACTTCTCAGCCTCCAGAACCGTAAGAAATAAATTTCTTTTCTTTATAAATTTTCCAGTTTAAGATATTCTGTTATATGCAACAGAAAATGGACTAAAACAGAAGGAGATACAGACTTCACCACTCCATGGATGGAGTATCAAGGTTACCTTATAAGAAGAGCAAGTTGGACAAGAGACATTATTGCCCCCATCTTTGGGAAATCCAATCTGCCACAAGTCTGCTTTAGAAAGGGCTTTGGCTCTTCTTCCCTCACCTGACTCTCAAGTGGGGGAGAGGTTGCATAAGTAACCTCCAGTGAGGTTGGGAGGTCAAGAGCATTGGGGACCTGTGCCTCAGCTGTCAGGACTTTCAGAGAGGCTTCTACTCGGCTCAGCTTGAAATGATAGATAAGAGGTGGCTGTGAGTGTTGTCTGAACAGACTGGTCAGGGGCAGGCTCACTGCATCATCAACATCCCCAGCATCTCCTAGGAGAACAGAACATGCTTCTATGGCCAAGGTTAGCATGGTGGGGGTGGTGAGAGCCTTGTAGGGGGAATGAGAGAAAATAGCCATCACTGACTAGTGAGACCAGAAAGCATTAAGTCCCCATGAAGTCAATGAGGAGTAACGGCATTGATTGAAGAGAAGCTACTTCTCGGTGGCTACCAAAGGGATAACGAAGGGCCAAAGAGTGCCCCCCACCAATGCCATGATGCTATGAGCACCTCCCAGAAATTTGATGCAACTGGAAGGAGAAGGCAGAAGGAAGTAGACCATGAAATAACCAATGAAACCTTGAATTTGCTGAGTTCTTCCTGAATTGTCCGAGTTTATCCTCAATTGAACAGGATTAGGTTTACTGCAGCCACATAGTGTGGGGGCCCTGGAAAATAATAAAATTCAGTTATAAGGAAGTAAAAGAGATTATATTTTTCTCACCTGGGTTTGCGGCTTTTAAAACGTTATATCTGCTGCAAAGAGATATGCATTGGCTACAAAAAGCAGCAGAGAACCAAACAATTTTTGAAAAAAACATTTAGGAGGTGAGGTCAGGGCTTGGTGCTGAATGAATCAGTAGGAAATCCAGACAATGATCTTTTGGAATACCTGCATTGTAAGGTGCCTGTCTTCTCTGAATTTTTGTGGAACTGAGGGGTAGCCTGGCGACAGACACGGTTTTAATCCTTCTTCTTCTGAAATGCAAGATGGAGCCACAAAATTGAACAGAAAAAAAAATGATAGGCATTTTTGCATCATTGTCCAATTTGGCCAAGGCTATATCAGTTCCACAAGCAAACAAGCACTTGGCATCCCTCGGTAGGTTTTTCCTCGAGTCTCATTAGTTCCCCAAATGGAACAGCTGCTGCCAAAGCAGTTTGCTCCACCAGCCCAGCACCCGCTCCTCTGCCTGCTCAGGCTCCCTCAGCTCTGGAGGAATTAATTTCATCTGTAGCAGAGCTCAGAGGCACTACGGTGACTTCAGTTGGCAGCCAAGGGGCTCCAAGCAGCCAAGCTAAACATGGTGGGGAAAGCAAGCCCTGTTGTCCCAGCTCATTGCCGGCATGCCAAGACTCCATTAGTTAAGAGCACTTCCTGGTGCAGGCTGGAAAAGGGAGGAGGCTGGAGTGCAATTGCATCCTAAGCATGGAGCACACCTGCAAAGGGGGACCTGTGTTCAGAGCTGCTGCCCCTAGTTTTCTGCATTTCTGCTACCTTGTACTCTTTCCTGTAAACGGCCATCCCTATAAGTGCTTCCTTGCACCTGGGCGGCTGGATAGTCTAGTCAGTGGTAATGCTCCTCAAGTGTTAATGTGCACAGGATACCCGAAGATCTTATTATAAAGGCAAGTCTTGGCTGGGTACAGTGGCTCACACTTGTAATCCCAGCACTTTGGGAGGCCAAGGCAGGAGGATCACTTGAGGCCAGGAGTTCAAGACCAGCCTGGGCAACAAAGTGAGACCTCCATTTCTAAAAAACTAAAAAAATTAGCTGGGCATGGTGGCATGCACCTGTAGTTTTAGCTACTCAGAAGGCTGAGACTGGAGGATCTCTTGAGCCCAAGAGCTTGAGGCTATAGTGAGCCACAGTTGTACCATTGTGCTCTATGTACTCTAGCCTGGGGAACAGAGCAAGACCCTGTCTCTAAAAAAAAAAAAAGAAAAAAATCTTGGCATGTCCTGAGACTCTGACTTTTTTGAATTTATTTATTTATTTATTTATTTTTGAGACAGAGTCTTGCTCTGTCACTCAGGCAGGAGCGCAGTGGAGCAATCTTGACTTACTGCAATCTCCACCTCCTGAGTTCAAGCGATTCTTGTGCCTTAGCCTCCTGAGTAGCTGAGATTACAGGCGCATGCCACCAGGCCTGGCTAACTTTTGTATTTTTAGTAGAGATGGGGTTTCACCATGTTGGCAAGGCTGGTCTCGAACTCCTGACCTCAGGCGATTCGCCTGCCTCGGCTTCCCAAAGTGCTGGGATTACAGGCGTGAGCCATCATGCCTGGCCTGAAATTATTTTTATTGTGATAAAATATACATAACACAAAGCATACCATTTTAACTGTTTTTAAGTGTACAGTTTTGTGGCATTAAGTATACCACATTGTTGTATAACCAATCTCCAGAACTGTTTTCATCTTCAGCTGAAACTCTACCCATTAAACAACTCCCCATTCTTCCCTCTCCCCAACTCCCAGCAACCTCCACTCTACTTTTTGTCTCTATGAATTTGACTACTCTAGGGACCTCATATAAGTGGAATCGCACAGTATTTGTCTTTTTGTGGCTGGCTTATTTTACCTAGCATGATGTCCTCAAGGTGCATCCACATTGTTGTACATGTCAGTATTTTCTTCCTTTTTAAGACTGGATAATATACTGTTGTATATACTACATTTTATCCATTCATCAGTCAGCAGACATTTGGGTTGTTTCCATCTTTTGGTTATTGTGAGTAATGCTGCTGTGATCATGGATGTACAAATAAGACTTTGCATTTCAAACAAGCTTCCAGGAAAGGCTTGCTGCTGTTGGTCCTTGGAACCCACGTTGAGCAGCCAGAGCCCTGTAGTGAAGGGTCTGGGCCCCAGATTCTCACCCTCTGGGTTATATCTTAGGTCTGTAATTTATTAGCCATGTGACATTGGGCAAATACTTTTTTTTTTTTTTGAGACCGTCTTGCTCTGTCACCAGGCTGGAGTGCAGTGGTGTGATCTCAGCTCACTGCAACCTCTGCCTCCTGCGTTCAAGCGATTCTGCTGTCTCAGCCTCCCAAGTTGCTGGGACTACAGGCATGCACCACCACACCCAGCTAATTTTTTTGTATTTTTAGTAGAGACGGGGTTTCACCATGTTGGCTAGGATGGTCTCGATCTTCTGACCTCATGATCTGCCCATGTTGGCCTTCCAAAGAGTTGGGATTACAGGCATGAGCCACTGCGCCCGGCTGGGCAAGTAATTTGTTTCAATTTATTTTTTATTTTTATTTTAGAGGCTGGAATGCTGTGGTGTCATCATGACTCACTGCAGCCTTGACCTCCTAAGCTCAAGTAATCCTCCTGCCTCAGTCTCCTGAGTAGCTGGGTTTATAGGCATGTGCCACCACACCGAGCTCAGGCAAATAATTTAACCTCAGTCTCCTCCTCTGTTAAATGGAAATAGTAATGGAATCTGCCTTGGAGGGTGATATGGCTTGGATGTGTCTCCACCCAAATCTCATCTTAAATTGTAGCTCCCACAGTTCCCACGTGTTGTGGGAGGGACCCGGTTGGAGGTAATTGAATCATGGAGGTAGGTCTTTCCTGTGCTGTTCTTGTGATAGTGAATAAGTCTCATGAGATATTATGGTTTTATAAAGGGTAGTTTCCCTGCATAAGTTCTCTTCTCTTATCTGCCACCATGTGAGATGTGCCTTTCACCTTCCACCATGATTGTGAGGCCTCCAGCCATGCGGAACTATGAGTTCATTAAATCTCTTTCTTTTGTAAATTTCCCAGTCTCAGGTATGTCTTTATCAGCAGTATGAAAATGGACTAATACAGAGGGCTGGATGGGTATTGAATAAAATGATTATGTGTTAACTGCCTAGCACAATGTCTGGCGTATGTTAGGTTGCCACCTGTGAAACTGTGCTTTATGAAATTGCCCAGGTCAGAACAGGTCAAATATCAATTCATATGAGTCTGGTCATATGAGAGTTGGTCAAATATCAATTTCATATGAATCAACCTAATTACAAGCTTTTAAAATATTTTAAATAATAATTATTGAATAATGTTAATATTAACCCTCATTTCCAAACCATAGTTACTCATCTCCTTCCAGAATATAGTCTGTGTCTTGGGGACTTCCAGAAGGGAAAATCACCACCCCTTTGCTGCTTTCCCATCCCATCTTGACCCCAGCCAGCAGTCATGGCTGCCACCTTGGCCTTCCTTTTGGCAGCATACCCCTTTCCCCCAGCCTGCCGAGGTGAGAAAAAGCCTTCTGAATGTCCAGTGGTGCTGTCTGCATTTTTCTGCCTAGAGATAATTTTTGGGTGTGTGTACATCTTGCCCTTGTGTGTGTTCAGTTTTACTAGTGACCTGATTTTGCAGAGCTCAGCAACCCGTGAGGACCAACAGGGCCTTGTTGACTAGGACGGTTCAGCATTTGCTGGTTCATGCATTTGACTGCATAATGCACGATGCCAGTGGACCCAGCCCTGAGTCTTCCCTCATCATCCCTGTAGTCCCACGGGTTTCTCACGTGTCCCCCTGACCAGTCCTCTCAGTTCCCACTCTGCATCCTCTGGCTGACCTTGGCTGTCTGATAAGATGTGAGAAGGGGGGATGTTCACTGTGGCTGCTGAGTTGGTGCCTCTGAAAATGCCAAGCCCTTGGTCAGGGGGTTGTGTCCTCCACCCTCCAAAACTGACAGTCCCTGGAGATGATGAAAACACTGCATCTGATTCAATTTCTTGCTGCATCCTAGTCCCAGGGTGGAGAGAAGGCCTTTCTCAGCTACTCTGGGTCATATTTTATCCTGTGGACCTAGGACCTAAGACAGTCCTTTTTTTTTTTTTTTTTTTTTAGATGGAGTCTCGCTCTGTCACTCAGGCTGAAGTGCAATGGCACGATCTTGGCTCACTGCAACCTCTGCCTCCCGGATTCAAGCGATTCCCGTGCCTCAGACTCCTGAGTAGCTGGAATTACAGGTAAGCAACACCACACCTGGCTAATTTTTGTATGTTTAGTAGAGACAGGGTTTCACCATGTTGGCCAGGCTGGTCTTGAACTCCTGACCTCAAGTGATCCTCCTGCTGTGGCCTCCCAAAGTGCTGGGATTACAGGCATGAGCCACCGTGCTCAGCCTGTGTTTGGGTTTTATGTTGAAAGTAGCTCCTTTGGCTGTGTCTCCCAACCACGATATCCAAGAGGCCAAGTGAAAGGACAAACTCCCAGTCATCCCTCTTCATCTTCCCCTATATCTTTGTACTTCAGAGCCCAAACTTTTCCTTGCCGACTCCTTTTACTAAGTGTGAAAAGCATAATCACTAACTTTTACTGAAGGGTATTCTAGATTTTATAATTCCCCCCTAGTTGTTTGCCTCCTGATAAGAGGATTATACATTCCTGCTCATTACTGTGTGAGACATGCCTCCCAGTGAGAGGAGCAACATTCTTGTCCCACTGATACTGGGCTTGGCCCTGTGACTTGCTTTGGCCAATGGTGTCTGGAGGGATGTGATGGATGTCTGAGCAACTTTAAACTGTTGCCTGTTTCTGCCAGCTCCCTTGTTCCTTTCCTCTGTCACAAGAATGGTACATCTTAGGGCTTATTCCAGAGAGGGGCTGCCCTTCAGCATGAAACCAGGAAGTAAACTTTTGTGGTTGTAAGCCACTGAAGTGTTGGAGTTATTTGATATTACAACAAAGCTGATTAATAGAAGAGCTTACCATGTCTAGGCACTGTTCTGTGTTTCATGTATATTTAATAATTCATTTAACTCTTAGAACAATGTTATGAGATATTCGGTTGGTGCAAAAGTAATTGCGGTTTTTGCAATTAAAAGTAATTGCAAAATGTACTAATTTTGTAATTTTGCAGTTTTTGTAATGAAAAGTAATTGGAAAATTTACTACTTTTGTAATTTTTTGTTACTACAGCAAGCCTACCCTACCCTACATACCAGTCAGGATGGGGTAGGCTTTGCTGCAGTAATAAAAGAAAAAATTCCAAGTAATCTATGGCTTAGCTAAAATAGAACTTACTTTTTCCACATGCTGTGTGTCTGCTGAAGGTCAGCAGGGGAATCTTTTCCTCATTGTTACTGAGGAACCCAGGATGATGGAGGCTCCAAATTGTGACATGTGGTCGCAGTACAAGAAAGGGCACATAGCACATAGTGCATTGGCTTTTAAAGTTTCTTCCTGGAACAAATACACATCATTGTGCTCATGTTTCACCGGGTCAAAGCAAGCCTTAATTCCACATAGCAACCCTGCAAAGCAGGTGGACTTCTCTCTCTAGTTCTCAGATGAGGGACTTGAGGTTCAGCAGATAAAGGACTTGCCCAGGGTCACACAAAGCGGTTGGAGCCTGCATTTGAAATCAAATCTGTTTGACTCCAAAGCCTGTTCTCTTAGGCAGCACATCCTTCTGCCTTGGAAAAGTTGGTCTTTTTCAAGTCAGATGACCTATGGTTTCCCCCAGGAGTGTTCTTGTCTTCAGATTTTTCAGCTTTCTTGAGCTGAGATGGCAAACAGAAATCCAACGGTTGGATTTGACCTCCAGAAGTAATTTGTTTGACTTCTATGTTAAAACATTCTTAAAAATTAATTGCAGGCATTTAAGATGGAAAGATATCAGAAACTCACACACAAATCCCCCTTTCCCAAATTCTTGGAAAATTGAAGATCCTCTCACAATGGGGCTCATTTGCATATGGGCAGGCAACAATGGCCAGTAACTGAGTTGCGCCATCCCTTTAAGGTGATGTCTGTGCTCTCTAGTTTGTCTCTTCCCCTTATCTCCCAGCCCAATTCACTCATTTGTCATGCCCGCCTGGTCCTGGCAGGCACATGAATTTGCACTCCTGCCCTAATTCTCCCCTACTTGGCTTAGAGAGTTGCCAGGTGGAAAACCAGCCTGCACCCAGTCAGTAGAGATGGGAGGGGGTGTGACTTCCTGTACAAAGAAATGAGCAAATGGGTTCATCCATCAATAAAACGGTAGCACAATAATCCAGAGTGGTCCCAGCCTCTAGGACAAGCAGGCTACACATGCAGAAGCAGGCTCAGGGACAATCAGATTCAATAAATATAAATTTTATATCATCAAGTTTTGCCACCAGCTCATTAAACTGGAGTAATAAGTATGGGGCTGAGTACCCTCTTAACACACTGCAGCCAGAAGGAGGGCTGATGGAGAACCAGGCAAGGGACTCACTGGGGGAATGGTTACTGGCAATAAGAAAACATTCATCACAGCTGCTGAGGAGGCCTGAGAATGCCCCACGATGCACAAACTGCAGGCCGTGGAGGAAGAGGTAGAGGGAAAACACCGAACAGGAAGCGTTTAAGGCAGGGCAATTTGTTCATGGTCCTGGTGAAATTAAGGGACTGTTAACTATTACCTGGTGCCTTGTTCCCTTCTTCAAGAATGCTTTTTCTCCCCAGTGCAGCACAGGGTTGCTGCAGACAGTTGTACAACTGCACAACCCTAGGGGGTGCCATTCCCACTGTGTTCGTATGAATGTGTCTGCTGGAGTTGAGCAGTGCACAGTCTGTACAACTGCACGTGGCAGGCTGGTTCCGGCACATCCAAGTCCCACTCATCTTTCCAAGTCGAGTTCAAATGCCATGGCCTTCCAGAAGCCTCTTCTAACCTTACTTCCTTTGAACTGCCTCTACCTTTTGCTGTCTCAGTTTTCTAGCATTTACCATTTCTCCAGAGAGTTCTTCCCTGACCAGCCCTCTCTCTGACAACCTAAATGAATTTTCTCATGTTGTTCTCTCTCATAGCATCATGTTCTTTCCTTCATGGCATTTATCCAAATTTGTAATTAAATATTTATCTGTGTGATTATTATTTCATGTCCTTTTCGGCAGCTGGGCTGTAACCTCCCTAAGAACAGAGACCAAGCCTTGATTTGTTCACAGCTGTAGTCTCATTCGCAGCACATAGTAGGTGCTGGGTAAATACATAATGATGGAAAGAACGTGCATAATTATCATTTCATTTACTATTCTATATGATATAGTTTGGTTCTGTGTCCCCACCCAAATTTCACTTTGAATCATAATCCCCATGTGTCGGGGGAGGAACCCAGTCAGAGGTGATTGGATCATGGGGGTGGTTTCCCCCATGCTGTTCTCGTGATAGTGAGTAAGTCTCAAAAGATCTGCTTGTTTGATAAGCGTGGGCCTCTCCCCTTCATGCTCTCTCTCTCCCTCTCCTGCTATCTTGTGAAGAAGGTGCCTCCTTTTCCTTTGCCTTCTGCCATGATTGTAAGTTTCCTGAGGCCTCCCCAGCCATTTGGAACTGTGGAGTCAATTAAACCTTTTTCCTTTATAAATTACCCAGTCTCAGGCATTTCTTTATAGCAGTGTGAAAATGGTCTAATACCCTATAGGCTAAGAGAGGGCAGGAACTGGCCTTATTCATGGTTGGGTCCCCCAAACACTTGGCAAAGTCCTAGCACACAGTAGTTGACCAACGAATGTTTTATAGAAAAGTAAAGGATATGAGCTCTCCTGATGAGATGGACTGTATTTGCTTTGGTCTTTCTCATAGCAAACACCCCTTCTTGGATCTTCACTGTTTCTGCTATGCATCTGTCTTCCTCCAGCTTCTTGTCTGAGAGGCTTTAGTACCTAATGGACAAACATGGGTTCCATCTTTCTTAGATGACTGTCTAACTCAAGGTTCACCAACTACAGCCCATGGGTCAAATGCTACCCCTTGCCCATTTTGTACATAAAATCTTATTAGAACACAGCCCGACCCACTTGTTTATGTATTGTCTATGACTGCTTTTGTGCTGCACTGACAGACTTGAATAGCTATGACACAGACCATGTGACTCACAAAGCCTAAAAAGTATTTGCTATCTGTCCCTTTACAGAAAAACTTTGCTGACCTCTCTTCTAGCTCAATGGCCTTGAACAAACCATTTAACTTCTCTGAGCCTCAGTTTTCTTACAAAGGGGATTATAGGTGCAGTGGCTCATGTCTGTAATCTTAGCACTTTGGGAGGCTGAGGCGGGTGGATTGCCTGAACTCAGGAGTTCGAGACCAGCCTGGGCAACATGGTGAAACCCCATATCTACTAAAATACAAAAAATTAGCTGGGTGTGGCAGTATGCGCCTGCAATCCCAGCTACTTGGGAGGCTGAGGCAGGAGAATTGCTTGAACCCGGGAGGCGGAGGTTGCAGTGAGCCAAGATCGAGCCATTGCACTATAGCCTGGGCAACAGAGCGAGACTCCACCTCAAAAAAGAAAAAAAATGGCTTATAATAGCTACTTCATAAGATTATTGTGAAACTTTATGTATAGTAGGTGTTCAATAAATGCTTGTCTTGTCTCTTTCTTGCTTGCTTTTGTAAACAGAATTCTGGTCCCCTTTCCTGTATCTGAACAGAATCTCTGTGTTGTTCATCCATTCAACACATGTTTATTGGGTGTCAACTATGTGCTAAGTATTTTGTTAGGTACTGAGCATTCAAGGGTGAACAAGGCAAAGACTCTGTCTTCATGGATCTGCTGGTCAATAAGGGGAGACACAATGAACAGGTAACCAAAACCCAATGTGATAAGTGTGGGTGGGTAGGAAATGCAGGGGACTGAAGGAGCACACAGTGGGCCAGCTCATTCAGCCTCTGCAGGCGAAGTAAGTGTTATAGAAGAACTAACATTTCAGCTGAGACTAGAATGCACAAGAGTGAGTTAGCCAGGGGAATACGTCTTAGAAGGACTGTCTCTGGAACTCTTTCTGAGTTAGTACTTCACGGGATGGCAAGATACTACTGCTGAGTAATTGCAATGATCCAACTGGAGTTGAAGTTGGAAGGAGAGAGAGGTGAGCAACAAGGCTGGGCAGGAAAGCAAGAGTTTGACTGACGGGGCTTGGAAGCCTCTTGCTCCAGGTCTATCACCAGAATGTGGGTGTGGAGTCCCAGGGCAGCCCCAGGGCTGGTGCTATGAAATGAGTGCTGGAATTCGTGGCTCCTGTGGAGGAGCAATGATGGACATGTGATTTCGACGAAGCCCACAGGGTCACCAAAGCAAAGGCCTGCAGGGCGGGTTGCAGCATGCCCATGCCCATGGGGGATAGCCAGGTGACTAAGTGCTGTGGGTGACCCAACAGCCTTCTTCACCCCCGAAAGTGGGCAGACACCACCTGGATCCAGGTAAGTGTGGCAGTGAGAAAATCAAGAAAATCTAGAAATCTACATTTTATTCTGTTTTCTTTTCTTTTGAGACTGAGTCTCCCTCTGTCACCCAGGCTGTAGTGGGGTGGCACGACCTTGGCTCACTGCAACCTCCGCCTTCTGGGTTCAAGTAATTCTCCTGCCTCAGTAGCTAGGACTACATGTGCCCAGCACCTCGCCCAGCTAATTTTTTTAATTTTTAGTAGAGACAGGGTTTCACCATTTTGGCCAGGCTAGTCTCAAACTTCTGACCTCAAGCAATCCACCCACCTCGGCCTCCCAAAGTTCTGGGTTTACAGGCGCGAGCCAATGCGCCCGGCAGAAATCTACATTTTAATGTTGATAGCTAATTTTTATTGAGCATTTACTCTATTCCAGACACTCTTTTATAAGCTTTCTATCAATGAACATACTTAAGTCTCTCATATAACTAGGAGGCATGAACTATTACCCCACTTGGCAGCTGAGAAAATTGAGGTCAGCATGTGTGAGCGGCACAGGTGGAGGCTGGGGGAGCTGGGATGTGAACCAAGGTGGTCTCTGTTTAGGACCATGACTACATTCTTTCAAAACACTGGTCTAAGAGCCTAAACTGCTGGCCAAATAAATTCTCAAGTCTGCCAGCTTTAGATCTTTGATTAAGAGGATGAAAATGAACTTCATAAATGTAAAATGATGATGGATTTAAAAATTTGGCTCACTAATATTAAACAGCGCTCTTGCAAAAGCTGCCTTGTTCTTCATGGATCAAGATGTACCAAGCATCAGAGAGGGTTGCCTGTGCTGCGGTTCCCAAGCCCCAGCATGCTTGAGACTCTTTCTGGGGTGTTTATTTAAGATGCAGACTCCAGATCTTTTGGTGAGAGTGTCTGTTTCAAAGACTGGGGGCAGGACCAGCTAATCTGCATTTTAACATGTACCCTAGTTTGATTCTGCTGGGGGTGGAGCCAGGACCACCGTTAGAGGATCAGAAAAGGTCTGATCCAGCCTCCAGGTGGGTGATGAAGAAGGTCAGATGCTCTTTCCGTCTCTGGGCATCAAATCAACTCTGCGCTGGAGTTCAGAAATAATGACCACATCAGCCGGGTGCAGTGACTCACGCCTGTAATCCCAGCATTTTGCCAGGCCCAGGTGGGCAGATCACCTGAGGTCAGGAGTTTGAGACCAGCCTGGTCAACATGGTGAAACCCCATCTGTACTAAAAATACAAAATTTAGCCAGTCATGGTGGTGCGTCCCTGTAATCCTAGCTACTTATGAGGCTGAGGCAGGAGAATTGTTTGAACCTAGGAGGCGGAGGTTGCAGTGAGCTGATATCATGCCTCTGCACTCCAGCCTGGGCAACACAGTAAGACTTCATCTCAAAAAAAAAAAAAAAAAAAGAAAAGAAATAATGACTACATCACTTCCCAATCATATGGTCCTCCCTCAGAAAGCCACCTGATCTCCCAAGCCTCAGTTTTCTTATCTGTGAAATGGACATAAGCAATGTGATGAGGACCAAATTTATTTGCTGCTTCTTTTTTTGTCTTTTGAGATGGGGTCTTGTTCTGTCTCTCAGGCTGGAGTGCAGTGGTGCCATCATAGCTCACTGCAGCCTTCAACTCCTGGGCTCAAGTGATTTTCCTGCCTCAGCCTCCTGAGTAGCTGGGATTACAGATGCATGCCACCACACCCAGCTAATCTTTGCAAAAAAAAAATTTTGTAGAGATGAGGCCTCGCTTTGTTGCCACGCTGGTCTTGAACTCCTGGCTTCAAGCAATCCTCCCTCCTTGGCCTCCCAAAATTGCTGGGGTTACAGGCATGAGCCACCACGCCTGGCCATTTGCTTCTTAGCTGTGTACTACTGAATAAGTCAGAACCTCTTCAAGCCTCAGTTTTCTCATCCATAAAATGGGCGACAATAATAGTGAAGACTATTGGATAATAAAAATAAAATAATTATGGATAAGCAGAGACTGACAAAAAAGAAAATAAAATAATTAGGAAAAAGGTTTATTGGGTAAATTAAATAAGGAAAAATTGACAAGCAATGAGGAGGCTGTTGATAAATGTTTCTTCTCTGCTCCCTCCTACTCTTATTGGTTCTGTTAATTGCTTCCTCTGGGTGAATTTATTGCTTCAAAAGGAGATGCTCATTCATGGTGGGCACTTAGTTAGAGCTTGGAGTTAATGAGATCCCAATTGTGGTTTGAGCCCCAAGGTTTAGTTGCTTCCATTCAGAAGCCCCTCCTGTGGGTTTTCTCACTTCAGTCTGCAGCCCCCACCAGCCTGGTGACCTGGCAGATCAAGGCAGATGAGGGAGGGCAGGCAGAGGAAGGGCCATCCATCACCATTACCAGCCAAGCCTCTTCACAAGACACAGGTATCCTTCAGCAGCACTCAGCAGCAACAGCCTGGAATGGGAAGACAGCTCATTGTGAGTTTATTAATGCACAGTTTGGCGGGGCTGGAAGAGTTTGCTGGGTATCCAGGAGGGTTCAGCCAGGCCATGTTGGCAGCTGGCCCAGCCGTCCTCCTGGGTTTCTGGGAAACTTTGGGAACAGCCTTTGACCCTCAACCCTGCACTTCCCCAGGTTCTCAGCAGGACCTTTATCAATCTGTAGGGGACTCTGGAAGGCCTCACAGCGCTTCTTCAGACAAAGACGACAAAGAGGAAAATTAGTACTTGGAGAAAATATCAGTGGGAGGGGTGGTTTCTGGGTGAATCACATTTTCCATAGAGCCTACCATGACATCCTCTCCATTTTCAGAGAAAACGGAGTACTTTCCTGCTTTGTGCCCCATGATACCCGAGCACCTGTATTACTATTTGACTATTTATGTGTTGGTTTCAATTGACTATCTATTTGACTATCTATTTCTTGATTTTGGTTGTTAGTTACACAATACCTGAACTGTTGTCCCTGTAAAAAATGGAAATTACACATATGTCTAAAGACCCTTTTTTCTCCATTCTCATTCCAATACCCCTGTTGTTTATATTATTATCATTATTTTTCTTTTCTCTTTTCATTATTTTTATTTTGTATGTTTCTTTGCAGATCTTTAGTGGTTATAGGAGTAATGATAACCATTGTATTAGTCCTGATAATAGCAAACATTCATTGAGAACTTACTTTGCATCAGCTTTATATTAGCTAATTTGATCCTCACAATAACCCTATGATGTATATACCATTTGTATTAGTTTGTTTTCATACTCTTATAAAGAACTGCCTGAGACTGGGTAATTTATAAAGGAAAGAGGTTGAATTAACTCACAGTTCAGCATGTCTGGGGAGTCCTCAGGAAACTTACAATCATGGCAGAAGGCAAAGGGGAAGCAAGGCATTTTCTTCACAAGGCAGCAGGAAGGAGAAGTGCTGAGAAAAGGGGGAAGAGCCTCTTACAAAACCATCAGATCTGGTGAGAATTCACTCACTATCAAAAACAGCATAGGGAAACCACTCTCATGATTCAAATACCTCCACCTGTTCTCTCCCTTGACACATGGGGATTATGGGGATTACAAATTGTACAAATATACAATTCAAGATGAGATTTTGGGTGGGGATACAGCCAAACCATACCACCATTATCATTTCCATTTTACAGATGAAGAAACTGAGGCTCAAAACATTTCAGAAATGTTTTCAAGGTCACATAACCAGTAAATGGCATAACTGGAAGTTGGGTCCCACAAGTCTGAGTCCATAGTTTGTGTCCTTAATCCTCATTTTACAGTTCTCTACCTACTGTACATGTTTATATATCATTGAAGGTAAATGATATTTATGTGTGTATGTTCACGCATATGTGTGTGCACAATGGATTTTTTTTTTTTTTGAGAGAGTCTTGCTCTTTCACCCAGGCTGGAGTGCAGTGGGTGATCTTGAATAACTGCAATCTCCACCCCCCAGGTTCAAGCAATTCTCCTGCCTCAGCCTCCCGAGTAGCTGGGATTACAGGTGAGTACCACCACGACTGGCTAATTTTTTGTATTTTTAGTAGAGATGAGGTTTCACTTTGTTGGCCAGCCTGGTCTCAAACTCCTGTCCTCAAGTGATACACCCATCTTGGCCTCCCAAAGAGTTGGGATTATAGGCATGAGCCACTGTGCCTAGCCAAAATTGGTTATTTTTAAATTGTAAATAGTGTCTTATTGAATAGTTGTTTCTCATACAACTATTCAATGTGTAGATTCAACTGTGAAGATTCAAACTCCAAGCAATGTGTCTTGGAGTTTTTTCCATGTTGACAGGTACAGACTTATATAAACAGATATAGACTTACTTCGTTATTTTTAATGGCTGCTAGATACTTTATGGGATTCATGGACTGCAAATGTAACTGTGTTTTGGTTTTCTTTTTTTGGGGTCATTCTCCTGTTGATGGACACATTTGTGTTTCTTTTCTCCTTTATTTTAAACTAAATTTTCTCTTTAAATTGTAACTAAAAAAATGTACATTTCTTAGTACTTAGGACTTACATTTTGAGGAAGGAGATTGCCATGCACACATTAACCCTGCATCCTTGTGCATGGATTCCGCATTATTTCCTGCAGGCTGTGTACCTTGCTGTCATTTATATGCAAGTCAGATCCTGCACTAGAATGAACAACCTGAGGATACAGACCATGCCCCAGTTATTTCTGTGTCCCCTCCCATAGTATTGTGCCTGTTATGTCGTAGGGGCTCAGTGAATGTTTGAATGAATCAGTGATTGAATGGTGTATTAGTTATTGCTGGTTAATAAATTTCCACGAGACTCAGTGGCTTAGAAGAACACACATTTATTATTTTACAGTCTCTGTGGCTCAGGGATTCAGGCAGAGCTCATCTGCACAGGCCTCAGTTAAGGTGTTAGCTGGGGATTCGGTCATCTCAAGGCTCCACTGGGCAAGGATTTGCTTTCCAACTCACGTGGTCATTGGCTGGATTTAGTTCCTTGTGGTTGTTGGAGTGAGGACCTCAGTTCCTCTTGTTTATTGCCACGTGGGTCCTCCAACATGGCAGCTTGCCTTATCAGAATGTGCAAGTAATAGAGTCTGCTAGCAAGAGAGGAGTCACATTCTTTTGTAACCCAATGTGGAAACAGCATCCCATCACCTTGGTTGTGTTTTGTTGATTAAAAGCAAGTCACAGGTCCCTTGTACACTCAAGAGGAGGGAGTTATACTTGGACTTGAATACCAGGGAACAGGGATCACTGGGTGCCCTCTTAGAATTCTGCCTACCACAAAAGAATAATTTAAATAATAACATCAAAAAAAATACAGTTGACCCTTAAAGAACATGGGCTTGAACTGTGAAGATTCAAATATGCAGATTTTCTTCTGCCTCTGCTCCCCTAAGACAGCAAGACCAATCCCTCCTCTTCCTCCTCCTCAGTCTACTCAAGGTGAAGATGACAAGGATAAAGGCCTTTAAGATGATCCACTTCTAGTTAATGAAGAGTAAATATATCTTCTTTTTCTTATGATTTTCTTAGAAACATTTTCTTTTCCCTAGCTTACTATATTGTAAGAATATAGTGTATAACACACATAACATAAAAATATGTGTTAATTGATTATGTTATTGGTAAGGCTTCCAGTGGACAGTAGGCTATTAGTAGTTAAGTTTTAGGGGAGTCAAAAGTTATATGTGAATTTTCAACTGTGTTGGGGGTTGGCATTCCTAACCCCTATGTTGTTCAAGAGCCAAATGTATTCGTATATTTCTTACAGATGACAAAGCACTTTAATGTTCATCACTGTACTTTAATGCTCGCAGCTACCCCAAAAAGTAATTACTATAAGAAAACTAGGGCAAGATTATTATTCCTGTCTTCATGTTGAGGAAATTGGGACTCAGGGAGTTCAAGTAACGAGCCCAGGATCACACAGCTAGCAAGAGGGAGAGCCAGAATTTCAATCTAGAAATTACTCTGTGAGTATAAGCAGTAAGATAGGCTATTCAGTCCTGGATTTTGCCTTGATATAATCTCAAATACAAGGGGATACATGATGAGAGGGTTACAAGGAGGCATCATGGTGTGGTGGAAGAAGATGGGGTTTTTTTTTTTTTTGATGGAAACTCGCTCTGTCGCTCAGGCTGGAGTGCAGTGGCGCGATTTTGGCTCACTGCAACCTCCTTCTCCTGGGTTCAAGCAATTCTCCCTGCCTCAGCCTCCCAAGTAGCTGGGATTACAGGTGTTTGCCATCACACCTGGCTAATTTTTGTATTTTTTAGTAGAAACGGGGTTTCGCCATGTTGGCCAGGCTGGTCTTGAACTCCTGACCTCAGGTGATCCACCTGCCTAGGCCTGCCCAAAGTGCTGGGGTTACAGGCATGAGCCACCACACTTGGCTAAAGGTAGGGACTTTGAAGGCAAGACTCAAGTTTGAATCCTGGCCAGGTGACTTCTGGCTGTGTGAATTTGGGCACTGTTTTCTGTTATCCTCTCTGAGCTTAGACTTGTCCTCTGCAAATGGAGTTGTTGTGAGGATTAAGTCCCATAATTAATGTATGTAAAGTGCCACTCAGTGTGCTTGGCACATAGCCTGCACCCATTGGGTGTTGCTGCTGTTTTTATGGGCGCTGGTTGGGCAGTGGTATTGTTTATAAACATGTATGACGTGCTTTTGAAAGCTCCTTCAAAACTCAATGATTAATTGTTAATGGACTGAGCCCGGGGCTTCTCTTTTTGAGGTATCGTTTACGTGGATATTCTGTTTGTTGCTTTTGCACATATAAACCCACTTGATTAAGAATTGATGAAAGGAAGTCATAATTCAAGTAAAAAAAGGATGCTCCATGAGGGTAAGTTCTGACAGCCTTGAAATTAGTGCATGAGTATGGTTGCCATGATTAATTGGGACTGAATAACTGGCCTCAGGGAGAACCTGCCAAGTGAGGCAATGGATATCAAGGGAACTTACCCATTGAGCATGAGATCAGGCACCCAGAAGGCACACACTGGGTGGTGAGATTTTAGCCAGATGGTCACCTCTTTGCCCTATGGGTTTTCGACCGACTGAGAAATTAACAGACACAGGAGTCAGGGATCAAAATATCAGGCCTGTTGCTGGCTAATGTGGGTGGGAGGACATGGCTTGGACCTGTGGACCTAATCATCCTCCTTAATTCTCCTCTCCTGGTCTAGAACTTGAGAACTTCTTAAGGGGTGAGATAAGAGAAAGGGGAAGAGAAGGCCTAAAAAACAAAAACAACAACAACAACAACAACAAAAATCAAAAACCAAAAGCAAACAAACAAAAGACAAAAAACACCCCAAAAAACCGCAGGGAGGAAAACAAAGGGAGAAAAGGAAAGAAGGAGGTGGTAACACTTTAACTTTTCCCCCAAACAGTAGACGAGTGAAGCTGATTCTTGCCAATCTGCCAATCAGATGCATTGCTCCACCTCCCAGGGGAGGAAGAAGAAGCTTATTCACTTATCAATGGCACTAGTCAGTATTTTATGAGCCAGCCTGGCTTCTGGGTGAGGGAGACTCTGGTTTCCCCTTTCATTAGGGAATGATCATCATAAAAATACCAAATATTTATGGAGTTTTTATTTGTGCCAACTCCTTTAAAGGAATTATCTAATTTAGTTATTGAGAGTCAAATGTATTTGTATATTTCTGGTTATCACAGCAACCCTTTGGGAGGGAGAATAAAATTAGCTGCAGTTTACAAATGAGCATGGTGGTACCACGTCACCTTTTCATCCTGACATTCAAATTCAAGTCTATCTGCTCTCAAATTCTGTGTTTTTTATATATTAGTTTTCTCTAAAAGTGGTCCATGGACTTCCTGATCAAGAATCATCTGAGATGTGTTTTAAAAAATGCAGATTTCCAGCATGGCTGACTCTCACACCCAAATGCTGACAAGAGGTCTCAGGAGGGGCACAGCGATGTGTACTTTAAATAAGGACCCTGGCTGTGTGATTCAAACACACACCAAAGTTTGTGAGTGATTGCACTGGAAGGATAGGTGTCCAATTCAGCTTTTACTAATATATCTATGGGACAAGTAAATGGACACTTATTTGCAAACAGAATTTTTATTTACTGATTTTTGCTAATGTATTGAATCTGACAGTTTGTTGGGAGCCAGGCAAGCCAAGCCTCAGGTAAGCTGGGTGTCAGGTATCTGCACTCCTGCAAAGATCTGGATGTCACCTCTGGTACAACTTTTCTCACAATTTTCAATCTAGAGACTTTGACTTTTTGCCCAGTGATGACTCCTACACCAAGAGAAGCCAAGACCAGGGGAAACTGCCTTCTGAAAAAGCTGATCTTCCTTTTTGCTTTTCAGGACATGGTCATTTACATGTATTAGCATGACCACTTACATATATTTGCATATATCTGCATAGATTTGCATGCATAGGGTATGTGCATGGCTTTCTCTTATCCATTTGGCTCCATTCTTGGGTATGCTCTGTATATTGCAACTTCCCCTCCTCTCATCCTCTGATTTGGACCTTCTTGAACTTTGATTTCAAAGTTTTATTTTATTTTAAATTTTCCACATGATGGGCAGTTGGCTTTGGGAACCTGACCTGGTTGCTGGGACAGGTGGAGTTTCCTTTACTGGCAGATGGGAGGCAGCGAAGAGTAGTAGCTAACAGCATAGACTGCAGTTAGATCTGGTTTTGCACTTACTAGCTGTTTAACATTGAGTAAGTCACTTAATGGCCCCAGGGCTTTGTTTCCTCAACTCTTAATGGGAATAATAATAGTACCTACTTAATAGTGTTGTTTGAGAATTAAGTGTCTATAAAGCAGTTAGCATACTGCCTGGCATGGCCCCGAAAATGGTACAATTAATATGGTAATTTTCTTGTGATGATGATGATGATGATGAAGATAATGATGCAGTACTCATCATAATGCCTTCTAAATTGTGACTCTCTTAATCCCAGAAGATAAGCACTCAGTGGAAGACAGAAAGGATTCAGTGATAGCGTGGTTTTAAAAAATACGTCCACAAATTCTTTGATATTCTCCCCTTCAAGAAATGTAACTTAAGGCTGCTCTTTTTGAGTGTGAGTTGGACTTAGTGCTTAACTACTTCTCTTCCTCCTCCTCCTTCTTTCTTTTTAGAAATAGTCTGAAAAACATTTGATTTTTAAAATTTTAAAAAATGCATTTGTCTATTTTTAAATTGATAGAGAACACTGTATGTTTTAATCATGTACGAAATGATGTTTTGAAGTACATCTACATTGTGAAATGGTTCAGTCCAGCTAATTAACAAATGCAATACTCACATAGTTAGCATTTTTGTAGTAAGAGCACATAACAACCACCCTCTACATTTTTCAAGAATACAATATGTCATCATTAACTATAGTCACCTTGCCGTATAATAGATCTCTTGAAATTTATTCCTTGGAGCCTGACTTCTAATGAATAACATATGGCAGGGGTGATAGGGTTTCATTTCCAAGATTAGGTTATAAAAAAGCTCAGCTTCTGCCTTGGGTGCATACATTTCCCCTTTCCTGATTCACTCTCTTTATGAGCAGCCCTAATAGAGAGACCCACCTGGTGAGGGATTGAAGCCTTCTGCCAACAGCCATGTAATTGAACTTGGAAGCAGATCCTCCAGCTCTTTTAGAAGCAGCTGCAACTCATGGCGATCTCATGAGAGAACTTCAACCAGAACCATGAACCTAAGCCTCTTCACGTTCCTGACCCTCTGAAACAATGAAATAATAAATGTTTGCTGATTAAAGTTTTAGGATAATTTTTGCTAAGTTTGGGGGCAATTGGTTATACAGCAATATATAACTAGAACAGTTGGGAAGAGGGTATTCCAATTGTGGATACCCAGTTCTGGGGACTGAGGTGTTATACCTCTTGGTCTGAAAGCAGAATGCTCAAGGTGGTGCCAGGAGAGGTCTGTGCAGAAGTGCATTGAGGAATAACTGGAATAATGGTGAATGGTAACTTTTTGTTGACCGCCATCCACATAATTGATTCCTTTACTTGCATGACACACTTACATATACGTTTCTAGATTTCAGATAACTTAAACAATTCACGAATACATAAAACATGAGTAGGGGAGAAGATATTTCTTTTCTTACCCATTGCTAGGTTCATGGCTGAGGCCCCTATAAGAAGAGACAGATTAACAAGAGAAAAGCATGCAAATTTATTTAATATAAGTTTTTCATTACATAGGAACCTTCAGAAATGAAGCCCCAAAGAAACAGGGAAACCTATGTATTTTTATGCATAGGTTTGATGGAGTGGACAATCACGCAGAAGTATGATTGGGCAAAGGTGGTGTGATCTAATGGTAATAAACTGGGGGGAACTTAGCAAGGCCTGTTTGTTCAGATTATTCACTGCATCCCTGTGTCATCAGAGATAAAGACACTCTATTTTTCTGGGTATTGGGAGGGCACTTCTGGATGAGGGTCTTATGAACTGCTTCAGGGGAATGTCAGAGAATTCTTTTCCGGCCTAATTCAGGGGAGAAGGGTGAGGGGAAAGTGAGAGTGACCTTCCTGCTTCTGCTGTTTTCTCAAATGCCAAGGTGTTGTATCTTCGGGTAGCATGTCTTGAACTTATCACACGACTATAGTTTGCAACAGCTATGAAGGTACATTAGTACTATTAGTATTCAATAGATGCTGAAGCACAGTTGAGCTAGGTGAGGGTTACATCCCAATTTTAGTTGGAAGCCCACTCCGTTATCTTCCATTCTTAAAGCCTAGAGGATGATATCCATTTATTTACAAATATTTGTTGCATACCTACTGTATTAGTCCATTTTCACACTGATGATAAAAACATACCCGAGACTGGGCAATTTACAAAAGAAAGAGGTTTTATGGACTTACAGTTCTACGTGGCTGAGAAGGCCTTACAATCATGGTGGAAGGTGAAAGGCACCGCGTCACATGTGGCAGACAAGAGAAGAGAGCTTGTGCAGGGAAACTCCCCTTTTTTATACCATCAGATCTCGTGAGGCTTAGTCACCATCATGAGAACAGCATAAAAAAGACCTGTCCCCATGATTTAATTACCTCCCACTGGGTCCCTCCCACAGCATGTGGGAGTTCAAGATAAGATTTGGGTGGGGACACAGCCAAACCATATTATCCTGCTTCTGCTGCATTCTCAAATGCCAAGGTGTTATATTTTGGGGTAGCATGTCTTGAACCTCATCACATGACTATAGTTTGCAACAGCTGTGAAGGTACATTAGTACTATTAGTATTCTACAGAGGCTGAAGCACAGTTGAGCTATGCAAGGATTACATCCCAATTTTAGTTGGACACCCACTCCCTTGTCTTCCATTTATAAAGCATAGATGATGTTATCCATTTATTTACAAATTTTTGTTGCATACCTACTATAAGCTATTTACTCTGGTAGGCCCTGGGGAGTCTATGGTAAATAAGACAGTGTCTGTGATCACAGAGAATATAGTCTAGTGAAAAAAAATCTGCAGGCAGCAGGTAATTAAACAAACAAAAATAATAGTGTGTTGAAAATTATGATACATGCACTTATTAGAATGTTTTTAGCTATAATGGCAGAACATCTTGATTAAAACTTGCTTAGGAATGAACTATTTAATCACACAGATATAGCAGTTCACATGCAGGGTAGGCTGTAAGCAAGAAATGATCAGCAACTCAGTGATGTCAAGAGGACCCAGATTCTCTCCATCTCTCTGCTTTATCCTCCTGGAGCTGGCCTCATCCTGGTTCTCCTTGTAGATAAAAAATGGCTCTCAGAAGCAACTGAGGCTCCACCGCTTCATCATTCACTTCTAGCTGGAGAGAGGCTAAAATTTCCCTACTTTGCCCAGGCTATGTCTCTTCCCTTCAATCTGATTGGCCAGTTTAGATCATGTGAGCTATCCTGAACCAATAACACTTGCCAGGAGCATGCCTAATTCTGATGGGTTAAGACTAATTAGGACTCGCTAGAGCTAGGAATGGGTTACCATTGCCCTAAAACAGGTGGCAGGTGTGAATGCCTAATAGAATCAGACTCAGGGAGGGAGGGATAAAAGGGAGTGTTTTGAATTCTGGGTAGGCAGCCAGATGTATCTTTTTATAATACGGGGAGAGTGGGGAGGTGTGGGAATATGTGGCTGGGAGTCTGGGAGGACTTCACTGGGGAAGTGATGTTGACATTGAGATCTGAAGGATGAAGGGATGGAGGCAAATGAAGGGACTAGTGTGTGTGTGTACCTGTGTGTGTGTTGTGTACATATTTTGAAGATTATGGCGTCACAAGATGGAATGGTCCAGGAACCTTGGGCATTACTACAGTGCCAACATTGAGTCTATCCCAATTTATAAGAAGAAATACGCAATTCATAAAATTCTGCACTTAAACAGCACCAGTATTAATATATAATATTATACGCAGCACCTTTTATCATTGATGGAATTTGCAGCACCATTTCCCATGATCTCCTTGACTTTACCATTTTAGGGTACAAGGACCTGACTTCCAACTGTTAGCATTTATTTACATATATATTTTAAAGCTGGACCCATTTTATCACCATTGTGGCAGCCTGCAGTGCTAGAGAATGAACAGCTGCTCCCAACATCCTCCACCCAGCTGAAGGAACACAGACGTGGGGCACATAAACATTCAGTCCGTAACAGGTACGACTAAAAGATGTGGTTCATAGGGGCCACTATGGAATAGTCTATAGCCCTCTCATTTTGCAGTAGGGGAGGCAGACGCCATGTGCTTCCCTAAGGCCAGATAATCTGGTTAGTTGGGTTCTGGGCCAAAGCCCTTCTCACACACCTGTCAGCTTCTGTATTTGGAGCCCTGCTAGCTAATCCATGCACATGAATTTGTTTTGTTTTTGTTTTTATTATTTTTGAGACAGGATCTCCCTCTGCCACCCAGACTGGAGTGCAGTGGCATGATCACAGCTCACTGCAGCCTCAAAGTCCTGGGCTCAAGCGGTCCTTCCACCTCACCTTCCTGAGTAGCTAAGACTATAGGTGTGCATCACCACACCTAGCCAATCATTTTTGTTTTTTATTTTTGTAGAGACAGGGTTTCACTATGTTGCCCAGGCTAATCTCGAACTCCTGGCTGCAAACAATCCTCCCACCTCAGCCTATGTCAGTAATTTCTTTTTTGTTTTTGAGACGGGGTCTCACTTTGTCACCCAGGCTGGAGTGCAGTGGCACAATCATGGCTTACTGCAGTCTCGACCTCCTTTGCTGAAGTGATCCTCCCACCTCAGCCTCTCGAGTAGCTGGGACTACAGGCATGCACCGTCACGCCTGGCTAATTTTTTGTAGGGACAGGGCTAATTTTGTAGTAGAGACAGGGCTTTGCCATGTTACCCAGCCTGGTCTGGAACTCCTGTGCTCAAGCGATCCTCCCATCTTGGCCTCCCAAAGTGCTAGGATTACAGGCATGAGCCACTGTGCCCAACATGTGTGCAGTAATTTGAACTAATATTTACACCCAAGCTCTCTGGGACAGTGTGAGTTATTTGTTGTCTGAGAAGGACACAATCCTCCGCCTTTGGACTCTTGTGCTATTTTTTGGGTCTTGTTCACCTCAATAGTCAGAGCCAAACTTTTCTTTGGCTTTGATGTGGTTGAAGAATGATGACTTCTTTTCTTTGAATAGCTTTTTTCATTGTGACACAGTGAGTGCATTAATTGAAGAACATATAAACAAATAAAATGAAGAAATTTAAAATCACCCGCGGGGATCATGATGCTGCACATCTCAGATGCCCCTTTGAGAAAGGACCTTCTGTTGCATGTGCTGACTGTGTCCAGACTCCAGCTGTTGGCCCTTCAGGGATTGCCTCATGTATTAGTCAGGGTTCTCCAGAGAAACAGAACCAGTGAACATGAACACATAGATATACAGAAAGAGATTTATTAAGAGAAATTGGCTCATGTGATTACGGGGGCTGAGAAGTTCCAAGATCTGCTGTCTGCAAGCTGGAGGCCCAGGAAAGCTGGTTGTGAAATTCATTTCAAGTCCAAAGGTCTGAGAACCAAGGGAGCCAATGGTGTATGTCCCAGGTGAGCCAAAGGTGTATGTCCCAGGCTGAGTTCCAGTGCCTGAGATCCAGAGATGCTGATGTCTGAGGGCAGGAGAAGATGAATGTTTCAGCTCAAGAAGAGAGAGTGAATTCACTCTTTTGTTGTTGTTGTTGTTGTTGTTGTATTTGGACTCTCAATGGATTGGATGATGCCCACCATATTGGCAAGGGTGTTCCTTTTTACTCAGTCTACTGATTCACAAGTGGATCTCTTCTGGATAGACACATCTCATAGACACATCCAGAGATAATGTTTTACTGTATATCTAGGCATCCCTTAGCCCAGTCAAGTTGACACATAAAATTCGTCATCACACCTTGGCTGCAGAGAGCTACCTCATTCAATGTCACACACTTCAAGGGATGGCTCACATCCAATGACTGAGGAATCAGGAAGCATCAAGGTCTGGGCACTTCAGGCCAACTTGGGACACTCTGAAGGATTGTTCTAGATCTAGAGCTTCCTGCGTCAAAGCTCAAGTTCTCCCTCTGCTCTGCCTCCTGTATTCTTCTTCCCATAAGCCCTCTTTAATCAACATGCCTCATGGTATCCTCCACCTCAGGGATTGCTTCCTGGGGAACCAACCTATGACATCACCTGTCATCAATCTCATTCTCCACAGATAACCACGCTGAAGATTTTGGTCCATATCATGGCCATGCTTTAAAGTGCTCTGCCTCTTTCTACATATAATAGTTTTTCCGTTTTGCTTTTACAAAAACAAGATCACACTGCACAAACTCTGTTCGACACAGTGCTATGTGGGGGTTGAGAATGCAGACACTGAAGACAAATTGCCTGGGTTCAAATTTCAACTCTGCCACTAACTAGGCTTGTAATTTCAGACATGTTAGATGTCTCCATCTGAGCCTCTGTTTCCTCATCTCTAATATGGTGGGTAATAGCAGTACCCTCTTTCTAAGGTCGTTTTGAGGATTCAATGAGTAGTATACAGAGTAAATCCTCAATAAATATTAGCTGCTAATGTTATTTCATAACTGGGTTTTCTCAAAGGTTATTGTAACATTCTCCCATGATATCAGATATTCTTCTCTATCATCAGTTTTAATGGCTTCATAATATTCTGTTGTGAGAGTGTACCATCTTTTATTTAACCAGTCTTCTTTCATGGGAAGGCATTCTTTTTCTTTTCTTTTTTTTTTTTGATGGAATCTTGCTCTGTCGCCAGGCTGGAGTGCGGGTGGCGCGATCTCAGCTCACTGCAACCTCCACCTCCTGGGTTCAGCAGTTCTCCTGCCTCAGCTTCCCGAGTAGCTGGGACTATAGGGAAGGCATTCTTGAAAGAGAAATCAGTCTGTGCAAAACCCATGAGGCAAGAGAGCCTGTAGACCTGAAAAAGATCCCGTGTCGGGGGCACTGGTGAGGAGAAAGCAGGATCAGGTCACCCTGAACCTTGTAACCTCTGAAGTTTGGGTTTTACCCTGGGGATGGTGGCTGCCAGTGAACAATGGCTTTCTAATAGTAGAGTTGCAGACACTGTGACATCTAGAAGAAAGAGGAATCTTCCCAGGAACATATTAGGGGTCCTGCTGAACCTGGTTGGTGAGGCTTTTATGCTGGGAACAAGAGACAGGGCAGCAGCGTGATGTACTGTTTGCTCGTTTGCCTCTGGAGTGGCAGCTGTTCTCTTACCCCCTGACAGTAACCTCACATCCTGAGCGGTCAGGATGCTGCAAGCTCCCTTAGCCTGAATACACTCCTCAAATTGAATTCCCAGGGCAGGCAAACAAACCGTCAGATCATCGTGGGCTGTTGTGGGCAGATTCAATTCACTTGTGGCGAGGGATTGTTTGCCAGGGCGAGGAACTCAAGTGCTGGGCCAGAGGGAAGGTGAGCTCATCGGGAGGAAGCCCTGCTTGCTCTCTCCACATATGAAAACCTGCAAACAAATAACACTCGGAAATTCCCTCTTGGATAAAAGAAAAGAAGCTCCTGGTGGAAGACATTTAAACTATGATTTTTATGATCCTTTCATGCCCTCAAAAAGGCTAGGCTATGGAAAGAGAAGAGTGTCACCAGGAGGTTGAGCAGGCTGGGCACTGAAGAACCCATTCACATTACAGCTGATGAGCTTGGCAGCTCCTAGGGCTGTGCAGTGTCCAGCTGGAATGGCTACACACAGCTGCCCTTAGGTAGGTACCTGGGAGAGGACCAAACTCTTAGTCAATCACTTCCAGGGCTGGGAAGGAGGCAAACATTGACCTTTTGTTTCTTTTCAAGGGAAGAAAATAGAATTTCCCAAGTGTTTGCAAAGGAGGAAATACATTTATGCTTGGAAATCTCTTCCCTAACCTTTATTAACCTGGCCAGTTTTCTGTAATAATGTATATTTTTATATTTGAATAGGTAATAATTCTACATGGTTCGGAATTCAAAAGGCATGAGAAGATTTTCAGTGACAAGCCTCCCTTTCATTCTATGCCTTAGATGCTGGATTGCTTTCCTCAGAAGCAGACAGTGGTCCCAGCTTTTTTTTATCCTAGGCCAAGTCTTAATTCTACTTCAATACTTTGAAAACCTTTCCTTGCTGGGCGTGGTGGCTCATGCCTGTAATCTCAGCACTTTGGGAGGCTGAGGTGGGTGGATCACGAGCTCAGGAGTTCGAGGCCAGCCTGACCAACATGGTGAAACCTTGTCTCTCCTAAAAATACAAAAAATTAGCCGGGCATGGTGGTGCACGCCTGTAATCTCAGCTACTCAGGAGGCTGAGGCAGGAGAATCGCTTGAACTGGGGAGGTGGAGGTTGCAGTGAGCTGAGATCACACAACTGCCCTCCAGCCTGGGCAACAGAGTGAGACTCTGTTGCAAAAAAAAAGAAAGAAAAGCTTTCTCAACCCACTTCCTCCCTGCAGCCAACCAACATTCCAACGTTCTTGGTGGAATCTGTCATTCACTCATCAATCAGCCTCTCTCCCTTCTTCCCTTTCTCCTTCCTTCTCTCTTTCTTCTCTCCTCTCTCCCTCTTTTCTTTCACCCTCCCTTTGTACTTTCTGGGTCCCAGGCGGCAAGGTTGAACTATTCATACCTCTTCTTACCTAGCAAATTACCACCATGTATGCGGACAAAGCTCCTTTTTGTTTTATTACTAATTAATTGCCTTTTATTTCATCCATCTCCAGCTCCCAATAGACAGCACTTCTAATATGTCTAGTGTATATCCTTTTGTTTATATGAGTTCTTGTAAATGGGGAGGCATGCATTTTTGTAAAAATTTCAAGTAAACATTAAATATCCACTCTGGGATAGGCTTTGCACTGGGGATTTAGGGAAGCACAAGACAGGCTAGTTCAGCTCTGAAGTCTCCAGAGTGGAGGTCATTGGGAGTCTTCCCTTGCTCTGTGTTCCTACACAGATAACTCACTGTTCTTTTTGTTCCTCCATCTCCTCTCTGCCTCTATATGTCTCTGTGTCTGCCTGTTGCTGTTTTCCTGTCTGTTTCTCTTTCTTACTTAATACTTACTCTTAGTCAGCCACTTTACATGGTTAATCTCATGAATCTGTACCCCAGCTCTGTAAATCAGTGAACCCAGGCTTGCTGGTTTGTCCAGGGGGGCTGCTGTTTTTCGCACTCCCCCAATAGACCCATTACCTCAATGTATTAACAAAATGTCATTTTTTTCCCCTGACAATTTTATAGATGTGGAGAGGGTGGTTCACACTGCACAGCATTCAGCAGAAACCCAATCAGATTCTCCATGAAACATCTTTAGTTTAGCCCACCAAGTTTTCCTCCCCCTCTGTTGGGGAGCTCATCTTTTCCCATCTGTCTTCTCTTCTTCCTTTCTTTCCCTCCCTTTCCTTTCCCATCTTGCAGCCTCTAAACCCCCTCTAGTGTCCTGAAAAATTCAACATGCACCCTCAGTTAACATCTCTCTTTAAGCGAGAAAAAAGCTGGAGATTAATGATAAAAACCACCTCTTGGCAGGGGTAAGGGGGAAGATGGGAGTAGAAGTGGAAATGATTTGTGGGATGGGAGCAGTCTGACCTGGACCAGAAACAGGGGGTGTGGGGGAAAGGGTGTCATTGTCTGCAGAGAATTCAAAGCAGTAACAAAACTGAGAGTAGGCATATCTTTCCTTATCAGCAAACATTGGCCAGAAGTTCTAAACCATGTCTATGATAAAGTACTTCCTTTGACCACCAAATGCAACTGTCACTGCACATTGGGTGCAGGATGGCAAAATGTGTAAGCCTGGAGTTGAACAGCCAGGCTTGAATGCCAGGTCTGATGTGTACTAGCTGTGTGACCTTGGACGAGTTACTCTACCGCTCTGTACCTTAGTTTCCCATTTGCAAATTTGGGACCATACAACACCATGGCCTTGTTGGTAGGTTTATATGGGTTAATGCCTAGGATTAGCTCGGAGCAGTTAGTAATTACTTAATGAATGATGGCAATTATTAGTGTTAGGAACATTGTGAGAAACTTACAGTGAGCAGCAAGGATGGCTGGATGTCCTCTCTGGTGCACCTTTCTGGATTATCACCACCTTTCATTGTCTTTGAGCTATTGTACAACTCTGTAAGTTGCAGAAAACTGATAATGCAAATGAATTTTGTCCATAGAAACACAAATAAATTATGTCTGGTAGAAGGCAATTGATTATTGCACTGCGGATATTGAGCAGTTTTGCATCTATTAGGCAAATTTATTTCAGGAATCCTGATTACCTATATATGTGTCTAGTCTTTGACTTCTTTGAATCAGTTGTAAGCATATTTCTGGTTTTCTCTTTAATGAATGAGTTAAATAAGATATCTGACATGTGTTTATGAGAGTCATTGTTTCACCTGTTTGAAACATTTCTGTAACTTTGTACAATTTTTCTTCAATTTCTTAAAGAAAAACCACAGCAATGGCCGGCGCCTGTAGTCCCAGCAACTCGGGAGGCTGAGGCAGGAGAATGGCGTGAACCCGGGAGGCGGAGCTTGCAGTGAGCCGAGATCACGCCACTGCACTCCAGCCTGGGCAACAGAGTGAGACTCCGTCTCAAAAAAAAAAAAAAAAAAAGAAACGAAAAAAAAAAAACCACAGCAAAACTTCCCTGCCCTCATCCAAACTTTCCAAACAGAAGAAACCTCTTTAAGTGCTGTAGTGGCTTGGTAATGGTTCAGCGGTCTGAGATGAACTACATTTCCCAGAATCCTCTTCCCTTCACGTTTCCAGGTAGAGTGGGCTATGAAAGATTCCTGTGGGAGATTGGAGCGCAGGAGTGAAGCAGCCGCCATTTTGCAGCTCATGCACATTGCTTACCTCCTGGCGCTCCTTGTTGGTGTGAAGTGACGCCTGGGTCTGCAACTGCTTCCCTCCACTAGATTCTCGTGTCTCCCTCTCCTGGGCAGCTGTGAGTGTTCACCTCCGTAGTAAGATTACCAAGGTGAGAGGCTACAAGAACCTCAGCTCTTGCTTGTGGTCTCCAGCCTGGTCTCAAGCCCCACTTTCTTTACCCTTCTGAACTTCCTCCCCTGTGGACTTGAAGCCCCAGCATCAGATCAAAGAAAACAGCCTTCCAGAGGCTGCTTAATCCATTCCCATAGTTGTGTAAGGTCAAGTGTGCAACCAATCCCTTAAAAAACCCTAAATTTAAATCTATGTCCATATCTGCTATCTGCTAAATGTTTGTGTCCGCCCCCCGCATTCGTATGTTGGAACCGAATTCCCCAATGCGATGGTGTTTGGAGGTAGGGCCTTTGGGAGGTAATTAGGTTTAGATGAGGTCGGGAGGGTGGTGCTCTCAAGAGGAGATTAGTGAGGCTTCAAAGAGATCCCTTGCCCCTTCTGCTATGTGAGGATGCAGTGAGAAGACAGCTGTCTGTGAACCAGGAAGGGGGCCCTCACCAGACACTGAATCTGCCAGTGCCTCGATCGTGCAATTCCCGGTCTCCAGAAGTGTGAGAAATAAATTTCTATTGTTATAAGCCACCCCATCAATGACATTCTGTGATAGCCCCCATATGGACTAAGACAATATCCATATTCACATTCACATTCACATGCACATCTTCTCAGTATCTGTGTATCTCTTAGTGGCTCTGCTTCTCGGATTGAACTCTAACTGCCCAGCTTAAGGACACAGAGCTGGCCAGAGGTGGAACCCAGATCTGTGTGGCCTCAAAGCCCCCAGTCCTGGTTCTTGACTCGTTCTCCACCCTCCCTGTGTGTCAGCTCTACCTGGGCTGGCTCTTTCTTCTCTGTTGGCTCCTCTGTGTTCTTCCCCAGTCTGCTCTTTTTTTCTTTTCCAGCTTTCCTTTCCTTTCTCTACTTTAACTCTTTTTCCCATACAAAGAAGAGATGCTCAACCATAATGATTATGATTATGTTGACCGTGAATGACTTAAAAAAATCTTTAGGTGATTTAAAAATCAGGTGACTTAAGAGAAAAATAAAGGAGGTAAAATGGTTTTTAACTGGGATGTGGCTCATAATTGTAAGTTTGTTTTTCTTCCCCTGATAAGGTTCTCAATAGGGAAAAGTTCTGTACTCTGGTGAAGGTCTTCTTTTGGATCCAAACGGCCCAAGCTCTGTTTTAGGTGTCTTTCATCTCAGGCCTGGTGCTATCTGGATTTCCACATGCAATGTGATTGTGCTCCCATGAGGAATCAGCTGCTTTCTTTTCGAGCTCCCTACCTCTCAATCTATCTTTTGCCCAAAGGACCAAATCTCTTCCTGCAGTGGTTAGTTTTATAACCCAGATATAGGTGTTCTATGGGGGTCATACATAGCCCTGAGTCCCATTCGAGAGAGCCTTCCCCACTAGGTGATGAGGGAAGATGGACCTGTTACTGAAGACATTGTAGGGAGATGAAGAGGTATGTTTACATTGCACAGCACACACTAGAAACTTATCAATATAGTTTGGCTGTGTCCCCTCCCAAATCTTATCTTGAATTGTAGCTCCCATAATTCTCATGTCTCATGGGAGGGATCTGGTGGGAGGTAATTGAATCATGGGGGTGGGTCTTTCCCATACTCTTCTTGTTATAGTGAATAAGTCTCATGAGATGTGATGGTTTTATAAAGGGCAGCTCCCCTGCACAGGTCCTCTTGCCTGCTGCCATGTAAAACATCCCTTTGCCCTTCCTTTGTCTTCTGCCATGATTGTGAGGCTTCCCCAGCCACGTGGAACTGTGAATCCATTAAACTTCTTTCCTTTATATATTACCCAGTCTCGGGTATGTCTTTATTAGTAGCATGAGAACAGGCTAATACACTTATGTTCCCTCCTAGTCTTCTCCCCAAAGCTTCTTACCCCTGGTAGCCACCTCATTTACTCTCATCTTCCCCTACACAGACTCCTGGGTTTCATTCTGATTTATGGAATCAGAATCCAAGAAGGCAAGGCCTGGGAACATGAATTTTAACAAATATCCCAGATGATTGTCACTCGCAGGAAGTCTGAGAGTCACCGCACCAGACATAGTCCAGATTCTCAGTTTTTAGGATATGGGCTTTTTAAAAAACCCAAGCCTTGAATGACTGCCTGAATTTGAATTGCAGCTCAGGTGTTTGTTACCTCTGTGATTTCTGCAAGTCATTTTATCACTGTGAGCCTCAGTATCCTCATCAGTAAAATGGGGCTGATGATAGTATCTATCTCATTGGGTGATAGTAAAAGTTAATTCATTTGCTCATTAATTCATTAATTCACTTGATATTTATTGAGCACCTTTGGTGTATTATGACCTCCTCTAGGCATTGAGGAATATAGAAATAGAACACACACACACATACATGCACACACATGTGCACACACATATATACCTTGTCCTAATTGAACCAGTGCAAGGGTTTTGGCATACTTTTCCTGTAAAGAGCTAGACAGTAAATATTTTAGGCTTTACAGTCCACAAATGACTTCTATTACCTATCTTTCTTTGTTTTTTTCTAAAACTCTTTAAAAATGAAAAACCATTCTTAGCTCATGGGCTGTGCAAAGACAAGCCACAAGCTGATCCGTGTTGTAGTGGATTAAATGGAGTAATAGCTATAAAGTATTCTAGCAGACATGATGATGATGATGTAAAGTGCTCAGCACAGCTCCTGGCCTGGAGCCTGGGCTCCGTAAGTAGTTAGCTGTTTCATTTGCCAACCTTAACCCCCAGTGATGCTCCCTCGAACTTTATGCTCCTGCCCTGGTCACCGTTCTGTGGTATCTTGTATCAGACCCAGACCCGTTGGCCACTCAGCCTTGCGGAAGTGAGCAAGACCCTTCCTGCTGCTCTCTTCCTTTCCACAAGGTCAGAGGGGTAGATGTGGGCATCCATCCTCCCTTCGGTCACGGCTGGCAGCCCCTGGCAGTCCTGCTGCTGATCTCTCGCTTGGCCAGGGCACACTTCCGTTCAACTCCTCTGCCTCCTGGGGAAAATAGTTGGAACCAGCTGGGATGACTCACAATGCGGCGGCCACGTGGCTTGGCTCTCTGCAGGGCCACAGCCTCTTTGTGTGTCAGCTCAGGGGGTGGCGGAAATGGATGGGCTGCCGCTCAAGATGTCCTCTTGCCAGGATGGGGCAACCCGAGGACATATCTCTGCTGCCTGATGCTTTCTGGACATGAAATGAAATGGTCCAGGGCTAAATCAGGTTCCCCACTGGGCAGTCAGCCATGGGCTCTCACATCCTGGGGAAAATTGGGGACTGAGTTGGCCTTTGGCATTTTGAGGGGCTCCAGAACTCCCGGTGTCAGTGGATTGGCATGTCCCATTTTTGAGGCCTGGTACCACTCTGCTGTCTTTAATTACATGGCAAATTAATTACATGGCAAATGTTGTCCCCGAAAAGGAAACTTCCCCAAGTGTGGCTGAGAGGACAGTCCTCATCCATCTCCTTGCCCTCTTCTGACCCTCTCTGTAATCCATCTTCCATGCTACAGTCAGCATGATCTTTTATAAATGTAACTTTGATCTTGACTTTCCTGCTTTAAAATACTTCAGTGGCTCTTCATAACTTTCAGAATAAAATCAAGAGTCTTTTGAGAAAATAATTTCAACTTTTAGATTTGGGATTGCATTTACAGGTTTGTTATATGGGTATATTGCGTGATACTGAGATTTAGAGTACAGAACCCGCCACCCAGGTGGTGAGCGCAGGACCCAATATGGAGCGTTTCAACCCATGCCCACCTCTCTTGTGTTTCTCAGTGTGTATTGTTCCCTTCTTTGTGTCCACGTGTACTCAATGTTTAGCTCCCACATATAAGTGAGAACATGTGGTATTTGCTTTTCTGTTCCTGTGTTAATTGGCTTTGGATAATGGCCTCCAGCTGCATCCATATTGCCACAAAGGACATGATTTCATTCTTTTCTATGGCTGGGTAGTATTCCATGGTGTGTATGTACTACATTTTCTTTATCCAATCCACTGTTGATGGGCACCTGGTTGATCCCATGTCTTTGCTATTATAAATAGTGCTGCCATGAACCCATGAATGCATGTGTCTTTTTGGCATAATAATTTATTTTCCTTTGGGTATATATCCAGTAATGGGATGGCTGGGTTGAATGGTAGTTCTTTGAGAAATCTCCACACTGCTTTGCACAGTGGCTGGAGTTCAGAGTGTTCAGCTAAGGTGAGGCACCATCCATGACCCTGTGGTACTTCTATCTCTCGTATCATCTCCTTCTGTCTGCACCCTAGCCATGCTGAATCACAGGAGCTGGTTTCCAGAAGTCCCATGCTTTCACTGTCCCATGGCTTTGTGCCCACTTTTCCTGGTATTCCCTCTCCCTCTTGTCAACTGGAGTCCTTCTTCCCTCTTTTGAGCTCCTACTTGCAGTTGACTCCCAAGTGTAGACAGCACGCTCAGGAACCTGGGTTTGAATTCCAGTTTGATCTATTGCTAGCTGTGTGGCATCAGGTAAGTTACTCAATTTCTCTGAGCTTTAGTCTCATCTGTGAAGTGGGGCTGATAATGGGACTTGCCTCATAGGGTGCTTTTGTTGTGAAGACTGGGTGAGATGATGCATGTAAATATCACTGCATTGTGGGTGGCCTGTAGTAAATGCTTGGTAAATTCATCAACATTACCACTGGCTGACACCATGAGCAATTTCAGGGCAGACCAGTGGCTTCATCTCTGGATCCCCCAGCACCTAACACAATGCCTGGATTATATCAGCCATTAACTGAGCTTTTGTCTAAATACTTTTGAATAAAGGTCATGAAGAAAACTAATCTAGCCTGTGTATCAAAATTTATCTATATGAGGATGTCCATTGCAGCATTCATTTGGAGAATAAAATATTGAAAAACCACTGAAAGTCTAGCAATAAATCATGGTATATCGTTACTATGGAATATTTTGCAGCAATCAAAGACAATGATGTCACCCCATAAGTGCTGACATAGAAAAATATCTAAGACATATTCTGTGAAAATTTTGAGTTTGTGCCAGCAGATAGTATGATACCATTTATGTGTGTGTGTGTGTGTGTTTGTTTTTTTTTTAGACGGAATCTCGCTCTGTCATCCAGGCTGGAGTGCAGTGGTGCCATCTCGGCTCGTTGCAAGCTCCGCCTCCCAGGTTCACGCCATTCTCCTGCCTCAGCCTCCTGAGCAGCTGGGACTATAGGCGCCCGCCACCATGCCTGGCTAATTTTTTGTATTTTGTTTTAGTAGAGACGGGGTTTCACCATGGTCTCGATCTCCTGACCTCGTGATCCGCCTGCCTTGGCCTCCCAAAGTGCTGGGATTACAGGCGTGAGCCACCGCGCCTGGCCTGTGTGTGTGTGTGTGTGTGTTTAAAGGACATTTACATGTAGAAAATGATTAGAAGAATACTGAAGAAACTGTTAACTGTAATTACCTCTGAGAGGGGAAGAGAGAGGGAAAAGAAGGAGTTTTGCTGTTTACTTTATGCCAGGGGCCAGTAAACTACAGCCCTTGGGCCAAACTCAGCTGGCTGCCTGTTTTTGTAAACACAGTTTTATTGGCACACAGCCATGTCCATTTGTTTACGTATTGTTTGTGGCTGCTTTTGAGCTTCAAAGGCAGAATCAAGTAGCTACAACAGCCTGCATGGCACAGACCATATGTCCCACAAAGTCTAAAATATTTACTATTTGGCCCTTTACAGAAAAGGTTTGATGATCTCTCTTTATCCCTTTCTGTACTATTTAATTAAAAAAAATGGGACATAGTATTTAAATTGTTTTGTTTGCAAGTTAATGTGACCTTATTTTGTAGTAACGGGATGCTGAAGCCACGGACTACCATATCCATTATCTGTTGCCACAATAATGCTGTAAAAAAAATACTACTCCAAAACTCAGTGGCTTGAAACAACCACCATTTATGGATCATTAGGGTGGTTCTTCTGGCCTCTGCTGGGCTTATTTACATATCTGTGGGTTGTGTAGGAGGCTCTGCTGATTTTGGCTGGGCTCTCTTACATGTTGGCCTTGGCTGGGACAACTGGGCTGGTGTCCATTGGTCTCTCATCCTCCTGCAGGGTGGCTCAGGCTGTCCTCAAGGTGATGGCAGTGTTCTGACAGTGAATGAGAGAGCAGGTCTCTTTAGGCGTAACCTTGAGACTCACACACTCTCACTTCTACTCTAGTTGGCCAGCACAAGTCACAAGCCCAGGCCAGATCGAGGGATGGGGAAAGAGTCTACCTTTTGATGGCAGTAGTTGCAAAGCCAGATCATAAAAGATAGTGTATTAGTCTGTTTTCATGCTGTTGATAAAGACATACCTGGACTGGGTAATTTATAAAGAAAAAGAGGTTTAATGGACTCACTGGAGAGGCCTCACAATCATGGCGGAAGACAAAAGGGACCTCTTACATGGCAGCAGGCAAAAGAAAACGAGAGCCAAGTGAAAGGGGAAACGTCTTATAAAACCGTCAGATCTTGAGAGACTTACTCACTACCGGGGGAACAGTATGGGTGACACTGCTCCCATGATTCAATTATCTCCCACTGGGCCCCTCCCACAACATGTGGGAATTATGGGAGCTACAATTCAAGATGAGATTTGGGTGGGGACACAGCCAAATCATATCAAATAGGAACACCAGAAGGGGTGGAGAATTGAGGACTGTTTTGTAACCAATCTACTGCAATGACTCCCTTACCCTGACAGAGCACCGTCACCTACAGGCTGTCTAGTGAGCTTCCAAATCACCCTTTAATGGTACGTAGTCTAGTGCCCTTACCCCTATTATAGAGGTAGCTGAGGAAGCTGAGATCTAAAGAGATTTGCTCCAAATTGCTCCATGGGGCAGGCTTAGACTGAAATGTGAACCCAAATCTCCTGACTCCTAACACAGGGCTCTTCCCCAGGCTCCTGGCTGCTGAGCTTTCTTGGTCCCTTTTTTTTTTTTTTTTTTTTTTTTTTTTTCTGTTTCACTGGGGCCCTGGGAGAACAGTGAGCTTCTCTTACTCATTTTTGTATTTCTACTGCCTGGCGCTGACCATGTGTTCAGTTGACACATGGGACAGTCTGGGACTATTTTTTCAAAAGGCACAATGAATGGCAGTATATTGAATATGAAACACTTCCATTTTTGGCTACTCACCAAGCAAACTACTTTCTGTATCTGAGGAATTTCCCATCTTATGGGCCCCAGGTAGGTGATTAAGGCTTCACCAGTCACAAAACAAAACTCTCTCGGACCCCCACCCAAAAAGACAGGGTCTGGAGGGTTCTCTGTTGGGGTGGGGGCCTCACTGGTCCAATCCTGTGGTGTGAGTTTTGGGATTGTTCCTGTCCCCAAATCTCTAGACTTGGTTCTCCAGCCTTTCTGCCAACCACTTAATATCCTTTAACTAATTCATTTTTCAGGAAATTACCCAGAGTTGGTATCTTAGTCTGTTCATGCTGCTGTAACAAAACACTGGAGACTGGGTGATTTATACAGAACAGAAATTTATTGCTCACAGTTCTGCAGGCTGGGGAAGCTCAAGATCAGAGTGCTGGCAGGTTTACTGTCTGGGTAAGGCTTCCTTGGTGGCATCTTCTCACAACCCCACCTCTTTTTTTTTTTTTTTCTTTTTGAGACAGAGTCTTGCTCTGTTGCCCAGGCTGGAATGCAGTGGCACAATCTTGGCTCACTGCAAGCTCTGCCTCCCAGGTTCACACCGATCTCCTGCCTCAGCCTCCCGAGTAGCTGGGACTACAGGTGCTCGCCACCACACCTGGCTAATTTTTTGTATTTTTAGTAGAGACGGGATTTCACCATGTTAGCCAGGATGGTCTCGATCTTCTGACCTCGTGATCCACACGCCTCAGCCTCCCAAATTGCTGGGATTACAGGCATGAGCCACCATGCCCGGCCCCACAACCCCACCTCGTAATACCACATCATTGGTGATTAAGTTTCAACACAAGGACTTTGGGGAACATTCAGACCATACCAGTTGATTTCTGTTGCTTGCATTTAAAAACTCTGACTCTTATGTGTAGCAACTATTATGCTGTATGCTACAAGTAACTGTCTTAAAAAGATCTTTTTGGCTGCGGGCAGTGGCTTACGCCTGTAATCCCAGCACTTTGGGAGGCTGAGGCAGGCAGATCACCTGAGGTCGGGAGTTTGAAACCAGCCTGACCAACACGGAGAAACCCCATCTCTACTAAAAATACAAAATTAGCCAGGTGTGGTGGCATATGCCTGTAATCCCAGCTACTCCGGAGGCTGAGGCAGGAGAATCGCTTTAACCTGGGAGCTGGAGGTTGCGGTGAGCGGAGATTGAGCCATTGCACTCCAGCCTGGGCAACAAGAGCGAAACTCCGTCTCAAAAAAAAAAAAAAAAAAAAAGTCTTTTCTCTGTCTCAGTTTCTTTATATTTAAGATGTGGAAAAGGGATGCCTCTCCTAAGCTCTGGAGGATAAAAGGGAAGTACATAGACAAAGAGAGGTGAAAAGGCTGGAAAATTAGCTTCAGAGAAAGGCAGTTCAGCTGGAGCTATTTGGAATTGAATCTCACATCATATAAGACTTGCCTAATTGTTCAAAAGATTTCACACCTGTATGTGGGGTGAATTGCTGCTTTGACTTTAAACATCAGAATCATGCAACTGTTCAAACTGAATTAAGCTGCAACCAACATCAGCAGGTAGAGGTGAGTGTCTTTTGTCCTCTCAGCTGTTTGGCTGTTGGAAAGGTGTACTAGTTTCCTAGGGCAGGTGTAACAAATTGCCGCAAACCCAGTGGCATAAAACAACAGAAATGTATCCCCTCACAGTTCTGGAAGTCTGAAAGCAAGGCATCAGCAGGGCTAGGCTCCCTCTGAAGGCTCCAGGGAAGCAGCCTTCCTTGGCTCTTCTAGCTCCTGGTAGCTGCTTGCAATCCTTAGTATTCCTTGGCTTACAAATGCATTTTTGCCTCTGTAGTCACATGGAATTCTCTGTGACTGTGTCTCTTCTTATGAGGACACCAATGATTGGATTTAGAGCCCCCGCCAATCCCAGCCATGCTGGTAGTTAAGAGCATTGGCTATAGAGCCAGGCTGCTAAGGGTCTGAATCCTGGCTCTGCCGTTTATTAGCTGTGTAATCCTGGGCAAGTTACTTGATGTCTCTGAGCATCAGTTTCCTTTTCTGTAAAATGGGGATAACAATAATAATATTATACCTAATGCAAGAGTTGCTGTGAGGGTTAAATAAGCTAATATGTCAATGGTCTAGAAGAGCTGAATAAGAGTTTAACAAATGTTACTGTTCTTGTTATTTCTACCAACACATATTCATTGAGCACTTTCTATCTTCTAGACCCTGGCCTTGGAGCTTGAATACAGGGTGGTCACAGGCATAGAAGGCAATAGTCATCCTGATTTACTTGGTATCTCTTAGTATCCAGCCCACTGCCTGGTTTGTGGAGGATGCTCAGTAAATATTTGTGTATTAGTGGAGCGTTGGTGCTGATCTCCCCACTACACTTTGGCTTCAGAACCTTGGAGCATGTATATATAACCTTCTATATTGACCATCTTGTGAATCTGGGTGAATAGTGGTAGCTGTAGTTTATGAGACTTTCCTTGTCACCTCTCCATGTAATAACTGAGAGCCCATCTCTGGGCGTTTGCATGGGCTGTTTCCTCTGCCTAGAACATACCACTCTCCAACTTCCCTTAGTTACCAGCACATTCTCCTTCAAGTGTCTCAGAGAGGACTTCCCTTACCAGCCTGGCTAATGCAGGGCTGTCTATTCTCAGCCATTCTTCTATCCTATCATCTTATATCCTTCAGAGCACCATTCTGTGCTAACCTTATCTAATTGGTTTGCATGCTTGCTTTCTCTCTCCTCCACCAAAATATAAGCTTTACAAGGGCAAAAACTTAGTCTAAGTGGTTCATCCATGTTTTCTGAGCTGGAACTGTACCTGACACATGGTAATTGCTCAATACGTGTTTGTCCAATAAATGAATTATCCTAAGAATAATGGCTAAAATTTATTAAGCACCCGCTAGGTGACAGGGGTTGGCAGAGCACATTAGATATGTCATGTCACCCAATCCTGCAAATGTTATCGCCTTGAGCGTTACAGCTGAGGAAACTCAAAGAACATATGGGACCTGCCCCAAGTTGCACAGCCAATGATGTTACAGCTTCTTTCTGAGCCCTGAGTCCTGCCTTTCAAAACCCTCTGCTCTCAACCACCATGCTATGTATTCTGCCTCTTAGGGCATCAGGAAAATGTCTGGACTCTTCTCTTCCCACCCTCAGCCCTAGGGGGCTCTTGAGAAGATTAATTACAAAACTCCAGACTGTACTCAGCCTTGTGCAGGAAGCTCTCTTTCCACAGCGGGAGCAGCACTTGGGAGGGGCACCCAGGGATCTGCCAGGACTGGCTATATCTCGAGCCCCAGAGCCCCTGAATGTGCACGCTGCTTGTGCCTCTGCTGCCTGCATGACAGCCTCGCCGTCACGTAGCGCTGGACCGCAGGTGTTCTGCACCAGACCCTCTTTCAGAAAGGAAATGCAATTAGGGCTGCACAGTTGGCAGACTTCATCTCCATTTCGGCCTTGGGAGAGGGATCAAAGGGCAGCAGGCAGGGCTGCGTGTGCATGTGTATGTACGTGTGAATGACTGTGTGTCTTGGGTTAACTCCTGCAGGCCTGAAAACAGCTTTCAGGACTCACAGGGCATTGTTAGGAAGGGGAAAATGAATACTTTTCATTCCTGCCAGTGACTGTTGCCTCATCCTTCACCAATCATAGTTATATTTCTTGAGAACTTACTGTGTGCTGGGTACTATGTTGAGGACTTCATGTATATAAACTCATTTAAAGCTCATAACCACTGTATGAGCTTAGTGTTGGTGTCAATCTCATGTTACAGATGAGAAAAGGGGCTCAGGGAGGCTAACAGTTAGTTGGTGAAAGTCTCCAAGACAGGAATTAAACTCAGGTTGTTCAGACTTCACTTACCCACCACATTGTACTGCCATTCCAATAGCCTTGACATTGCTTTTTCATTTTTAAAGCAGACTGAAAAACCTCTTTGATATGACACTCACAAGTAGTTTCTTCTATGCAAACATTGTGTCCTACATTTCATTTTGTATAGGTGCCGCTGCTTTGTAACTCTTTCATAGTCATTATTGTATTAGGCAGGGTAGGACAAGTTATGCTGCATTAACAAACATCACCAAATTATAGTTGCTTAACATAAATTTATTTCTTACTCATTTCAGATTCACTGCAGGTATGGTCAACTGGCCTTTATGTATTGGCTTAGCCCAATTATTTCAACAATTGCTTGGCAGGGAAAGAAAGCACAAAAAATCACTTAGTGGTTCTTAAATGCCTCTGCCCCAAAAGTGATGGTGTCACTTGTGCTCACATTTCACTGGCCAGAGAAATTCGCACGGCCGTGCCTCACCTTAAGAGGGTATATGACAGAAAGAGGCTAGGCATGGTGTCTCATGCTCATAATCTCAGCACTTAGGGAGACTGGGAGGGATGGATCACTTGAGGTCAGGAGTTCGAGACAAGCCTGGCCAACATGGTGAAACCCTGTCTCGACTAAAAATAGAAAAATTAGCCGGGTGTGGTGGCGGGCACCTGTAGTCCCAGCTACTTGGGAGGCTGAGGCAGAAGAATCGCTGGAACCCAGGAGGGGGAGGTTGCAGTGAGCTGAGATAGCACTACTGTGCTCCAGCCTGGGCAACAGGATGAGAGACTCAGTCACCAAAAAAAAAAAAAAAAAAAAAAAAAAAAGGAGTATGACAGAAAGGACAGAAAGAGAGGAGACCCTCAAATCTTGGAGAGTCCTAATAATGGCTTCCACACTCCCACAATCGTCTCTTTCCTCTCTCATCCCCTTCCCACTTTCTGTGACTGATTAACTCTTCTTGAACACCCACCAACCTACCCACCCTTCTGGGTGTCATATTGTTAAGCACAGTTCTATAAGGCACAGACCCCAGACTTTAGGTACACATAGACCTGGATGAGAGTCATCAATCCACTATTGTCTTTATTAGCTGAGTGATCTTAAGCAAGATACTTGACCTCTCAGAGTTTCAGTTATTTAGCTGTAAAATGGGGTTTATACAAGGTTCTGTCTTCAGGAATAATGAAGATTACAAGAGATAATCTCTGTAAAGCTCCTAGCACCACGCTTGGTACTCAGTAAGATTATAATAGTAGCAACTGTTAACACCACCTACATCCATTGAATGCTTAGAGTAGGTGCTCAATAAATGCTATCTGTAAGAATTATTTTGGCCACTCCCACTTTTAAATTATAATATGGTTATGAGTGTTTATTATCTCTCTTCTATTCATTTGTTCATTTATTCAAAAGGTATTTATTGAGGGTCCTTTATGTGCCATGTACTGTCCCGCAAGTTGGAGAAATATTAGGGAAGAGTTAGACAGTTTCTACCTTCATGAAGATTTCTTTCTTCTTTCCTTTCTCCTTTGTATTTCTCTCTCTTGCTCTCTCTCTCTCTTCCTTTTTCTCTGACTCAAGGTTCACCCTCATTAGACATGTAACAGAGTTTCATTGAGTGTCTACTATGAGCCAGGACAACAGGAAAACATAGCAAACAAAGCAAGCATCATTCATGTTCAATAGCACAGCAGCAATTTTCACTCAGGAAATGGACAGTGCGGGCAGTGCCTGTAGGTTCTGACTGAGCCTGAACCCTTGGCCTCCAGAAGCCCCCACTGTCTGTCTTAAGTCCCCCTGCTCCCCTAACCCTCAGCATCCTCCCCCAAGCTCTCCTATGCATTCTCACCAGAGCCAGTGGCTGCTGGGGCTGCCTGATTCTGCAGAAGACTTTGAGGATGGAGCAGGCACACAGCTCTTCAAGTCCCAGCCCCTGACTGGCTACTTCCTCAGGCATGTCGGGGCTCTGTTCCACTTGCCTGCATGAAAAGCCAGAGCTGATGGACAAGGCTGCTATCTCCACCATGCTGACAGGAGACTCTGCACCTTGCAAGGTGCACCTCTGTGAAGAGAGATGAAAAAGGTCACTGATGGGGTTTAACCTTGGGCTATACAATGCAAATAAATGGAAACTTCTGAGTCAGAGCAAGGCCTGGTTTACATCAGAAAGACTAAAGGGCTGAGAATGGAGAGACCTGGCACTGGATTCCAGCTCAGCCTCTAGTGCTGCTTGAGTTGGGAGAAATTCCTGTCCTCTCTGGCATCACTCCCCCTTGTCTGTGGTGTCTGATTCCTACAACAACTTCTCTATTTGGCTTTGTATACTGCTTGGAGATTATTCACTGTCTTTCTTTTAAAGTGCCTCGCTTTAAATTTACTTTAAAAATGTGTATTTTTTCATTTGTATAGATTTAAAGGGTACAAGTGCAATTTTTTTATGTCGATATATTACATAGTGGTGAAGTCTGGGCTTTTAATGTATCCGTCACCTGAATAATGTATGCTGTACCTATTAAATAATTTATCGGCTGGGTGTGGTAACTCACGCCTGTAATCCCAGCATTTTGGGAGACCGAGGCAGGTGGATTGCCTGAGCTCAGGAGTTTGCGACCAGCCTGGGCAACATGGTGAAACCCCGTCTCTCCTAAAATATAAAAAATTAGCCGGGCATGGTGGTGTGTGCTTGCAGTCCCAGCTACTTGGGAGGCTGAGGCAGGAGAATTGCTTGAACCTGGGAGGTGGAGGTTGCAGTGAGCCGAGATTGTGCCACTGCACTCCAGCCTGAGCGACAGAGTGAGACTCCATCTCAAGAAAGAAAAAAAATTTTCATTATCCACTTCCCTCTTATCCCCCACCCTTCACAGTCTCCAGTGTCTATTATTCTATTCCCCATGTCCATGTGTACACATTATTTAGCTTCCACTTGTAAGTAAGAACATGTGGTATTTGTCTGTTTTTGAGTTGTTTCACTTAAGAAAATGGCCTCTGGTTCCATCCTTGTTGCTGCAAAAGACATGATTTCATTCTTTTTTAATGGCTAAATGGTATTCCATTTTGCATGTATCCATATTTTCTTTATCTACTCATTGGTCAATGAACACGTAGGTTGCGTCCAAATCTTTGCTATTGTGAATAGTGCTGCAATAAACATAAATGCAGGTATCTTTTTGATATAATGATTTCTTTCCCTTTGGGTAAGTATAATATTGTATCATACATTTATATTATGAATAAAAAGCCTATTATCAATGGCTATAAATAGAAAACAGCCATGAAAATAAGTAGGAGAAAAACAAACCCATGACATTAAATTATATGCAGAGATTCTTTCCTGTTGGAAGGTCTGCCTGACTTGTTATATGGGAAAATGGCATGTTTTAGAGAGGTGTTACAGACACACCTGTGCCAGATGGAGAATTTTATGTGAGGCAATCAGAAAGATAGAAAGAAAATGGAGAAGAAAGCACTGCCCCATTATGTGAATTGATATTATTTAATGTCATGTCTGGGTACCACATAAAAACCAATCTCAACTCTCATCAGTGATAGTCATTCCTTACATTTGGAAGCCTTTATGATTCTAAGGTTTCTCCCTGCTCACACATTTCAGGGTTCTTAAATACCCTGGTGAACCGGCTTTATTTTCTCAACACTCACCACCGCCTGGTGAGCAGGTGGCTTTGTTTCCTTTTTAAAATGAGTTAATTAAAGCCTCAATGAGGTTGGTCCCCACGCCTTCCATTGCTCAGCTTTCTTGCCTATTGTCCAAAAAGGCAATTTCAAACCTTTTCCATTCTCATGCCTCCTGATATTTACCATTCTCTCAGCAGATGGTAATGGACACCATCAGTCAAATGTGTGCCATCTTTTCCAACCCAGCCTCTCATTATTCCCCTTCTACGGCCCAAGAGACCTCTCACTTGTTCTTTGGAATCCCCCTCTTGGGTTCTCAGGGTCTTTACTCCATCAATCATCCCCAATATCTCCAGCATTTTCAACTTCTCGCCTGTATTGGATCATTCCCACCTACATTTATCAGAGTATATAAAATTTTTTCACTATAAACATACAATTTATTGGGCAATAAACAAGACTCTAAGGAACCAAGGTTATTTGGCAAAATACCTCCTACTTCTTTTTTGAGGACAGTTACCTGTGTTTTGACAAATAGTTCAGTCTGCTAGAGCAGGGGTCAGCAAACTATAGTTTATGGCCCAAATCTGGCCCACTGTCTGTTTTTGTAAATAAAGTTTTATTGGAACACAGCCAGGCTCATTCAATTTATGCAGCATCCATGGCTGCTTTTGTGCTGCAATGACAGGAATTGAGTAGTTGCAACAGAAAGAGTACAGCCTGCAAAGCCAAAATTATTTGTGGCTCTCTGCAGAAAGAATTTGCAGACCCTCATGCTAGAGAAGAACCAGTTGTGTATGTCAAGGTGAGGAATCCATCTGGGCTGCTCCAAATTTGTCATATGTCTAGAACTATCACCTCAATAGAAATGTGGCCACTGGTCAGAACAAACCATAGCTTGATGGTTCAAGAGTGGAATTGCACACTAGATGAGACAATATTTGACCCATTCAACTCTTAGATTTTTGCCTGTGTTGAAGCAGTTTGGTGAGCTGAGCATTGTTATATTGGAGTAGCATGTGTTTTTGGAGGAGCAAAACTGGGTGGCAATGATGATATTTCATAAGAGCGTACATTCACTCAGCATGGCAATCATAGCACAGTTATGTGAAATGACCTCCAAGTGAAAGCCCCTCGAAGTTTTACACACCATCACCTTCTCCCCCAGGAAATGCTTTGATGCTATCAGTCCTCAGCCTGAGCTCACCTGTCCTTTCCATGTGACACATCCATCTACTCATGCTTTTTTCCTGGAAGAAGCACATGCATTTAAATTACAATTTGGTTATCACGCATTCAGGATGATGTAGTTAGTCAACACAAGATGAAACAGATATTTTAGGATGTTACAACTAGAGTATTCTTGTCTTAGGATTTTGGATAAGTCCCCAGACCTGTGAGTAATAGAGGCCAAGGATTCCCATATTCTAAATGGAGGTGCTAGACGGTTTTGGTAACTTTTGTAGGCCCCCAAATTGCGTTTTTCAGCATTAGCCCATCCCCAGTCTCCAGACTATGGGGGAGAAAGCTAAAGATTCATTTGTGAGTAAAAGTGTCTTTAGAAGTGTGTGTGTGTGTGTTTGTTGGACTTAAAGATATCTGCTTGGAAGGTTGAATTCTATCCCTTGAAACTCAAGGAATAGAGTAACTGTTACCTGTTGCACACCTAAACATTCAAAGCCAAGATGCTGGCTAGAAGTAGATGGTGAGACAAGGTTGCCTGAAAGCAGTTTGCATTCAGCAAGGTTGCCTCGGAGTTACCCATGGGAAGGGGATGGCTGTAGTTAATCCTCAAATGTGTGCCACACATGAGGATCATCTAGAGAATTAAGGCTATGCTAGGGTGAACTGCCAGGAGCCAGGTCCGAGGGACAAATGAGTTGACAAAAGTTTGTTTCATGGGGCAATGGTGAAAAAAAGGTTTTCCATTAATTCCTATTCCCACCTTCAATCCCAGGTAACCATTAATCTACTTTCTGTTTCTATAGAATTGCTTTTAAAAAATATTTCATATAAATGGAACAACATAATAGTGGCCTTTTGCACCTGGTTTCTTTCGCTGAGCATAATATTTTTGAGGCTTATCCATGTGGTAGCATGTATTGGTATTTTTGTTTTTGTTTTTTTTCTAGAGCATGATAGTTTTATTTGTTTTCAAAATTTTTTGAAGTTTTAATTTTCGTGGGTACATAGTAGGTGTATACATTTATGGAATACATGAGATGTTTTGATACAGGCATGCAATGTGAAATAATCAAATCATGGAGAATGGGGTATCCATCTCCTCAAGCATTTATCCTATGAGTTAAAATCAATCCAATACACTCTTTTATTTTATTTTAAAATGTAGACTTAAGTTATTATTGACTATAGTCACTTTGTTGGGCTATCAAGTAGTAGGTCTTATTCATTCTTTCTAACTATTTTTTGCATCCCTTAACTATCCCATATCCCTGTCAGGCCCCCCAACTACCCTTCCCAGCCTCTGGTAACCATCCTTCTACTCTTGATGTCCATGAGTTCAGTTGTTTTGATTTTTAGATCCCACAGATAAGTGAGAACATATGATGTTTGTCTTTCTTTGCCTGGCTTATTTCACCTAACATAACGATCTCTAGTTCTATCCCTGTTGTTATAAAGGTACTTCATTTGTGTTGGTATTTCGTTTCTTTTTATTGCTGAATAGTTTTCAATTGCATGAATATGCTGTGTATGGGGACTATTTGAAAGTTCCTCAGGTGATTATAATGTGCAGACTGGGTTGAGAACCATTAAACTAAACCATTCTGTTATGAATAAGAACATTTGAGACACCCAAGCAAACATGTTTAAGTTTCTCCTGGTTTATAAAAAATCAGCGAAACTCCCCCAGCCTTATACCTCCATGCAGTGTGTGGCTTTTTCCTTGAACCTTCCTTCTTGATAAACTTCTTGGTTAGTGTCCCCAGTTTCTCTCTCCTACTTACTTCTCAGCCTTCTAGCACCAAGCTTCTGATATGACCACTGCTTGAAAACTGCTAAAGCTGAAGGAGATATCTCTGTCAACCTTGGTCTTAGCCTTGGGAACATTTGTTTCAGGAATTGCTTCCTCCTTCTTGAAACTTGGACACCATATCATCAAAATTTTGTGTTTTTCCTCTGAATTCCTGTTTCTTTTCATAAATATTTTATTTGTATTAGTTTTCTACTATTGTGTAACAAATTACCACACAGTGACTTAAAACAACACACATTTATGATCTCAGTTTCTGTGGATCAGGAGTGTAGGCACAGCTTACCTGGGTCTTCTGCTAGCATCTCTGAAGGCTGCAATTAAAGGGTTGGCCGTACTTGGGCTGTGTTCTCATCTGGAGTCTTGACTGGGGAAAAATTCCATCCCAAACTCAGTCAGGTTGCTGCCAGAATTCATTTCCTTGTAGCTATATGACTGAGGGTGAGGCTTCTTGTTGAGTGTCAGCTGGGGGTGGCTCTTAGGTCTTAGAGGGTCACTCATGGTTTTCTGCCATCTGGCCTTTTCACAACAAGGCAATTTATTTCTCCAAGCCTGTAAGAGTCTCTCACTCTAGTCAGTTAAGGCAGAAAATTACATAATATAAAGTAATCACAAGAGTGGCATCCATCACCTTTGCCGTATTCTATTGGTTTGAATCAAGTTACAGGTTCCACCTGCACTCAAGGGGAGGGAATTATGTGAGAACATGGCTTACTTTGGCATTACTTTATGGTGTATCTACCACATCATTATAAAATATTTTAAGGCACAGAAACCCATAGGAGATAACAGGAAGGATACTCATCTAAAAATATCTTGACACTTTGTCTTGTGTGTTTCAGAATTTTCTAAAGTAATAAAACCCATAAGATAGAGTTGCAGTCCCTTGTGTTTGTCCCCTTTTTATTTCTCCCTCTTGTCCAGGAAGTAAGCACTATAAAAAATTTGGAATTGCACATTTTTATTCATGTTTTTATACTATTTCTATAAATGTATATATGCATGTATGGAAACTACATAAATGGAATCATACTGTACATGGGCTTCAACTTTCAATATTCCCTTTTTGAGGTTCATCCATGGTGACACATGTGGCTTTAGTCTATTCATTTGCTTTGTGTCCTAGTATTACCTCTCTCTCTCTCTCTTTTTGAGACAGTCTTCCTCTGTCACTCAGGCAGGAGTGGTACGATGTTGGCTCACTGCAGCCTCTGCCTCCTGGTTCAAGTGATTCTCCTGCCTCAGCCTCCCGAGTAGCTGGGACTACAGGCACGCGCCACCACACCCTTCTACTTTTTTTTTTTGTACTTTTAGTAGAGATGGCGTTTCACCACATTGGCCAGGCTGGTCTTGCACTCCTGACCTCAAGTGATCCACCGCCCTGGCCTCCCAAAGTGCTGGGATTACAGGCATGAGCCACCATGCCTGGACACATTCCATTTATTTATTCATTCTCCTATTGATGGACATATAGATTGCTTCCAATTTCTTTTTGCTGATGCATCAATCATGCAAGAAACATTGTCATACCTATCTCTTTGAGCATGTGTGTGAGAATTTTTTTCCTAAAGGACACACCTGGAAATAGAATCGTTTGGTTGTGAGGTAATGCATCAGCAATTTTAAAATACATTTCCCAGTTTCTCTTCATGGTGGGTATAACCATTTTCACTCCCACCAAACACCCTTGTCTTTTTCATATCTGCCCAAGACTTGAGGTTGTCTGTTTCTTTTAATGATTATAAATCTGATAGGTGTAAAAATTGCTGATATGTTCAGTCACATTCCTGATTTTTAGTGAACTAGAATATGCTTTTTATTTTTATTCACCATCCAGGTTTCCTCTTCTAGGAATTGCCTATTCATAGACATAAAATTTATCCCTTTTTTTCAAACATGTGTCAAGGTGACCCGACCTGGAAGAGGGACCTGTTTCTACCTGTGGTTAGAATGTGGCACTGCTTTAGCCCCTCAGTGGCCTTTTCATGGTGGCTTTTGTCAGGAATGGCAGCAATGAAATCCTCTGAAGTTCTTCATAATCAGGAGATGTCAACAAGGAAGACCTGGGACAAGAGGGGAGGAATGGGGAGGACTCCACGTGGAGATGATAGCTGGACAGCTGAGGATGCATGAAATGCATGCAGAGACTCCCAGAAATATTGAACAGGGGACCTGCGTGAGTACATGGAGGCAAGCCATGGAAAATGTAAGACACTGGGATGAATGGAGCATTTTCAAGGTAGCTCTTTCTGTGTTCATAGGATGGTGAGGCAGGGGTTTATTTGGATTGTTACACAGTTTAGCCTTTTCTGGACTTGGGGATACTATTGGCATCAGTTAATTCCTTTTATAACTCTAGCAGCATATATGTAAACCAAAAAGAAAAGTTAATCTTCCAAAAACAATGTTGCTTCCCCAGACATGATCTCTCATATCATAAGGTCTCCTTCTGTCTCCTTGATTCATTTCTTCATTTCCTTCATGTCTACAGGAATAAATCATAGAAGGCTAGTTCTGGGGTCATCACTTAGGGATTATTTGGAACCCATGTATGGGAGAGTTTTGTCTTAAGCTAAGCAGAGCTCTTGTAAGCCTTGTCCATCCACATCATCTGGATCCCTCATCAGGTGTTTGTGCGTAAGGACCAGACTCCAAAAGCCATAGCCAATAATCCTGACATTTTTGGAGGACCAGCTACTTCAGAGTGACTTTCAATCTTGGATTATTTAGGTCACTAATTAAAACAACAACAACAACAAACTGCCTTTGTGACCTCAATATCCATCCATCCATCTATCTATCCATCCATCCATTGATGTATTTATCTATTCATTCCCAAACTATTTAATGAGTACAACTACTAAGTACTGGGCTTAAGGTTTGCAGAAGAAAATATTTTGTATTCTCCTGAGTAATGTGAACTTATTCCAGGATTCAATACCCTCCTTTTCATACTTATGCATAAATCATCTAGAAGAAAACCCTTTTGTTTTATTTTATGAAGTGTAAATGTTGTTTTCTGATAATAAAATTGATGTATAATTGTATTAGTTCATCCTTGCACTGCTGTAAAGAAATACCTGAGACTGGGTAATTTATAAATAAAAGAGGTTTAATTGGTTCACAGTATAGGAAGCACAGTGGCTTCTGCTTCTGGGGAGGCCTCAGGAAACTTACAATCACAGCAGAAGATGAAGTGGAAGCAGGCATGTCTTACGTGGCTGGAGGAAGCAGGAGGAAGAGAGAGAATGGGGAGGTGCCACATGCTCTTAAACAGATCTCGTATTAACTCACTCACTCGCTATCATGAGAACAGCACCAAGGGGATGGTGCTAAACCATTCATGAAATTTCCAATCACTTCCCATCCGGCCCCACCTTCAACATTGAGGCTTACAACTGACCATGATATCCAAACCATAGCAATAATCATTGAAAAACCTTCATTAAATCAGATATTTACAATTTAGATAGTGAAAATTCTTTTAAAACAAGATGGAATTATACTATACATGCTATTTGCACTTAAAAATCTAAGGTAGATATCCTAGCCATGAGTCCATACAGATCTAACTCATTATTTTCAAATAGCTTCATAGTATTCCATTTTATGGAGGTACAATAATTTATTTAACACATTTCTTATTGATGAGCATTTAGAACAGTTCCAGTAATTTACTGTTATCAAACAAGGCTGCAATACCTTTGTTCAAATATATTCGTATGGTTTGTCAACAATTCAAAACATGGTAAATGCCTAGAACTAGGATTGCTGAGTCAAATGGTAGGTGTATTAATAGCTATTGCTAACTTCCCTTCTAAAAAGTTTATATGAATTTAAACTACTACTAGTAGTGTGTATGAGTGTACGCATTTCCCCACACGCTCACTCACACTGTGTGTCAGTGACATCTGGCAAGATAGAATAACCTCATATTGTTTTACTTTGCATCTCTTTAAGTAATAATAAGCCTTAATATGTTTTCAGATGTTTATTATCATTGGTGGTTCTTATTTTATAAATTGCCTCTTCAAATTCTTTGCAAATTTTTACAGGGGTGTTCTTCTTTTTCTTTTTTTAATTTAATTTTATTATTATTATACTTTAAGTTTTAGGGTACATGTGCACAATGTGCAGGTTAGTTACGTATGTATACATGTGCCATGCTGGTGTGCCACACCCATTAACTCGTCATTTAGCATTAGATATATCTCCTAATGCTATCCCTCCCCCCTCCCCCCACCCCACAACAGTCCCCAGAGTGTGATGTTCCCCTTCCTGTGTCCATGTGTTCTCATTGTTCAATTCCCACCTATGAGTGAGAACATGCGGTATTTGGTTTTTTGTCCTTGCGATAGTTTACTGAGAATGATGATTTCCAATTTTTAACTCCTCTTTATAGATTGAGTATGGATATGGTTTGGCTGTGTCCCCACCCAAATCTCATCTTGAATTGTAGTTCCCATAATCCCCACATATGTGGGAGGGACCCGGCGGGAGGTAATTGAATCATGGGGGCAGTTTCCCTCTTGCTGTTCTTGTGATAGTGAGTTCTCATGAGATCTGATAGATTTATAAGGGGCTTTTCCCCCCTTTTGCTTGCACTTCTTTTTGCTGCTGCCATGTGAATAAGGACGTATTTTCTTCCTCTTCCACCATGCTTGTAAGTTGCCTGAGGTATCCCCAGCCATGCTGAACTGTGAGTCAATTAAACCTCTTTCCTTTATAAATTACCCACTGTTGGGTATTTCTCCATAGCAGCATGAGAATGGGCTAATACAGGCATGAACTCAGTATTTTGTATATGTGTTCGTGTTTTTTACAGTATGCTTGCTTTAAATATATTGACAATGTCTTTTATCATGAAGGAGTTTAAACTGTTTATATGATTAGGTCTGTTAGTCTTTTCATTCCTTTTCCTCCCTGGTTTTTGGTGTTATGCCAAGGAAAGCTACTGTTAAAGTAAATTAAAATGAAAACCAAGTGGGAAGAATCCCTGAGCAAACAAAGCCAGTTTGGTCTCAATAAGTGACCTTAACCTTGTTTGATGTGCAAACATAAGTGAAACTTAACTTGTGCTATTTCTTATAAAAGACTGTATTAAAGAATAACAGAACTGAAGCTCAACCAAACAGAAGCAGCCAACAAACTTATAATTATATAACTAGAGACTTTTCAACAGTATAGACTAAATAAGACAACTGTGTACTGTAACCAATCAAATATTTCTTTGCTTTACTTTTATGCTTGTCCTATAGAAACTCCCCCTTCCATTTCCTTGGCGGAGCTCCCAAACCTCTTCTGGTTTGGAGTTGTCCAATTCATGAACTGCTGTTTGCTCAAATAAACTCTTCTAAAATTTTGATTGTGACTCAGTTTACCATACCTACACTCAAGATAATAAACAGTGTCTCTTCTCCTTTTCTACAAAGGAAAATATCCCTTTGGCATATTTTCCTTCTTATGTTTAAATAAATTTTTCATGGCTTTGTAATCCATTTTGATCATGTCCTAAATTCCTGCATATATGTCAATCTATCTAGATTCAACCTCCTCATTTTATAGATGGAGAAACTCAACAGAGGAAGGATTTAGTGACTTCACTCAGGTAGTTAATGGCAGGGCTACAATTAGAACCCAGGACTTTCGCTTTCTTAACCAGGGCTTTTTTCAACGTTTCCCCTTTGCCATTAACTGATTTATATCATAAATGCCTTCTTATTTCTAGGACATTTATAGCAATATCTAACCCAGTTGTTTTCAGCTGGTATGCTAAAGAAAACCTCTTAGATCTTCCCTCAAGCTGGAAGCAATAAATATAATTTTATTTCAGCTACAGTTGAAGATGCATACTGTAAATCAATGTGTCTATCAGGCTGGTCACAGTGGCTCATGCCTGTAATCCCAGCACTTTGGGAGGCTGAGGCAGGTGGATCACTTGAGGGCAGGAGTTTGAGACCAGCCTGGCCAACATGGTGAAACCCTATCTCTACTAAAAATACAAAAATTAGCTGGGCGTGGTGGCACACACCTGTAGTCCCAGCTACTGGGGAGACTGAGGCAGGAGAATCGTTTGAACCCAGGAGGCGGAGGTTGCAATGAGCCAAGATTGCGCCACTGCACTCCAGCCTGGGTCACAGAGTGAGACTCCATCTCAAAATAATAATAATAATAATAATAATAATAATAGTAATAATAATAATACAATCGAAGTCTATCAGATGAGTGTGCATGAGACTTACTGTGGAGTAGGCATAACTTCCTGGAAGAAGGAAGTAAGAAGTATAGTGTAACATCATGCTGGTGTCAAAGAAAGACAATGCTTACAATGGTGTATTTTACACTATCTGGAATCACTTTATTACAAATTCAACCAGAAGATCATTAAGTGAACTGTTTGTATTAAAACTCTCAAATAAGTAAAGATTTTGTATGTTATGAATGCAATATATCTTTAAGAAGAACTTAGCTTACTGTGGAGTCATTTACCTCAGATGGTAAAACTTAAAAAATATCATTGATTTCCCACACTTGTCATTATTTTCTGAGTGGAGTAATTATCCGAACAATCTTTGAAAAGCTTTTTAAACAATCAGAGAAAAGGTGTTTAATGTCCATAATATAAAAGTAAAATGTGAAATCTATTAGTGTCAGGATAATTGCTATTTTCATCAAGAAAACTGTTAGTAGCTCAATCAACAATGCCTACTCTATCATGATGTTGGGAACATGTAAACATTTGAACTTGTTTACCATCCTTAAAGGAGAAATTAGTGTTTCTGATTTAAATTCTGCATGAATTAAGAGGGACTTTAAAAATCTTCCCTTGATAGAGATAAGGTTCTAAAATTAACAAGTAAGGTGGAACTGAGTATAACAAAAAGTGCCATTGAAAGTCCATCAAATCATTAATGAAATAGAGTGTGGTATACAGCAGAAGCATCCTCTGTCCTTGAAATGTCAGAGAGAAGCCCTCTAAAAGAAAATGATATTTATTCAGCACATTGCCATGAGAATACACATGCCACAGTTAACTAGGTGTGTATTCAGGGAGGTAAAGGAAGGCAAGGATTTTTAAAGGAAAACTGCAGGAGAACTATGTAATTGTTTTGAGATAATCATCCTTGGCTACAAGGGTCAATAACAAGGGTGATACTGGTCTGAGATTCGACAGACAGTTGCTGGGCAGACGTCCTCACAGAAGTATTTTTTGTGTAAGGCTGCAATGGCGTTTGTGCAAGATTGCAGATTTTGTGGGGTCTTTTGTCCTAGTTTTGTTGTCAGGAATACAAGTGTGAGAACCCTCTCTTCATAGCCTTCCCTGCCCTATTCGTCAGGATTTTTGTTTGTTTTTTTAAACACAAACGACTCCATTTTGATTCTTACAACTTTCACAAGAACAAATATTTATTCAGTTGAGGACCAATTGAAGTAGTTGGCTTGTGTTTAGGGGTCAATTACATGAAAAAACCCATGTTTTCAGGCATGAGATCACTCCAGGTCGACTGAGATGCTCACACTCTGAGAGGCATGTGGAAACAGAGACTGAATCAATTGTAGATTTGTGTGTCCCATTTCAAACTCATTCTCATGTTGCAGAATGCAGAGGGCAACTCTTACTATGTATATTGTTATGATTATCATTTCTGTGTCTCATTTTATTTCTTCCTTTGGTTCAGTTAAATATCGGTTTGTTGAAATTCCACTAACACAGATTTTGTAAGAATTTTACTTTGATAATAGGTAAGAAGGCACAGGTAGGCCAGTGAGTTTCTAGTAAAACACAGCTAGTGCTGAAGGGCCACTAAATAATGAGTTCAATAAATGCAAATGCTGTTTTAATTTTTACTTTGAGATGGAATCTCACTCTACTGCCCAGGCTGGAGTTCAGTTGCGCCATCATAACTCACTGCAGCCTAGCACTCTTGTGCTAAAGTGATCCTCCCACTTCAGCCTCCCAAGTAGCTGGGACTGCAGGCATGCACCACCACACTCAGCTATTTAAAAAAAATTTTTTTTGGTAGAGATGGGGTCTCACTATGTTGTCCAGGCTGGTTTTAAGCTCCTGGCCTCAAGCAGTCTTTCTGCTTCAGCCTCCCAAAGTGCTGGAATTGTAGGCATGAGCCAACACAACCGGCTAGATGCTTTTGTAAAAGGACCAAAATATGACTGTTTTGTAGCAGCAATTGCATTGCAATTACCATTGACTTTTAAAGACTTGGTTTGATTTTGTTAATCCCTTCAAGCATGTTCCTGAAAGTTTTGGTATTTCAAAGTGGGCTGTAAAGAAGAAGAACCTGAAGAATCTCTGCTTTAGATTTATTTTAGTTAATTTAAAATTATCTAAATTAATCTGAAATTTTTCCCCCTGATTAAATTGTCTTCCTCACTCAGGAAGAATAGGTAAAAGAAACAGAGTACTAGCAATAAAGTTATCTGTGGGTGGTGGAGAGAGTATTGGTGCTTGCAGTATATTTGGAAAGAGGCACAATTGGAGAAAAAAAAATGCTAGAGGAAATGTAAGAGTTACTGAAGTCATTTAGATTAGAGAAGAACTCTGCAATTTAAGAACTCCCTGTAAGTTTAGGCCAGATGCGGTGGCTCACACCTGCAATCACAGCACTTTGGGAGGCCGAGGCGGGCAGTTCACTTGAGGTCTGGAGTTTGAGACCAGCCTGGCCAACATGGTAAAACCCTGCCTCTACTAAAAATATAAAAATTAGCCTGGTGTGCATCAGAGTGAACAGGCAACCTACAGAATGGGAGAAAATTTTTGCAATCTACCCATCTGACAAAGGGCTAATATCCAGAATCTACAAAGAACTTAAGCAAATTTATAAGAAAAAAAACAACCCCATCAAAAAGTGGGCAAAGGATATGAACAGACACTTCTCAAAAAAAGACATTTATGCAGCCAACAGACACATGAAAAAATGCTCATCATAACTGGTCATCAGAGAAATGCAAATCAAAACCACAATGAGATACCATCTCACACCAGTTATAATGGCCATCATTAAAAAGTCAGGAAACAACAGATGCTGGAGAGGATGTGGAGAAACAGGAATGCTTTTACACTGTTGGTGGGAGTGTAAACTGGTTCAACCATTGTGGAAGACAGTGTGGTGATTCCTCGAGGATCTAGAACTAGAAATACCATTTGTCCCAGTGATCCCATTACTGGGTACATACCTAAAGGATTATAAATCATGCTACTAAAAAGACACATGCACACGTATGTTTATTGCGGCAATATTCACAATAGCAAAGACTTGGAACCAATCCAAATGTCCATCGATGATAGACTGGATTAAGAAAATGTGGCACATATACACCATGGAATACTATGCAGCCATAAAAAAGGATGAGTTCATGTCCTTTGCAGGGACATGGATGCAGCTGGAAACTATCATTCTGAGCAAACTATCACAAGGACAGAAAACCAAACACTACATGTTCTCACTCATAGGTGGGAATTGAACAATGAGAACACTTGGACACAGGGCATGGAACATCACACCCCAGGGCCTGTCATGGGGTGGGGGAGACGGGGAGGGATAGCATTAGGAGAAACACCTAATGTAAATGATGAGTTGATGGGTGCAGCAAACCCACATGGCTCATGTATACCTATGTAACAAACCTGCATGTTGTGCACATGTACCCTAGAACTTAAAGTATAATTAAAAAAAAAATTAGCCTGGTGTGGTGGTGTGCACCTGTAATCCCAGCTACTTGGGAGGCTGAGACACAAGAATAGCTTGAACCTGAGAGGTGGAGGTGGTAGTGAGCCGAGATTGCGCCACTGCACTCCAGCCTGGGCAACAGAGCAAGACTCCGTCTCAAACAAACAAACAAACAAACAAAAAAACAAAAACCCAAAATAACTCCCTGCAAGTTTAAAGAGGATTCTGAAATAAAGAGCAAGACTGTTTGTTATTCTGTAGAAGAAGAAATAAAGAAGAAACCATTAGATGTTAATGGGTGAAGGTTGGTCTTGCTACTTGGAAGAATTTTTAAGTTCTCATCCTATTCTACTTTCTTTCCCAATACCATTCATTAGTCGTAGCATTGTTAAGTTTTCGTGGGTATTTGTAAGCTAAAATATTGTTCCACAAGCTTTGGGAGAGAACTGACATTGGCTCTGAAGGATGTGTTCACATGTGGTTAGTTAGGGAAGGGCGATGGGAGGAGAGACATTTCTTTGGGGTCTTCTCCAGCCACTTAGGAAAGTGACACATGGCTAGTCAATCTTGAAATCCAATGACCAAGAATCACTGGATACATTTGGTAAAGCTTATCCATCTCAGAAGTATTTAAAGACTCTGTAAGATAATTCTCTCACTTTTGAGAGAGATAAGCCATTACATCTAAGAGTGCTCACAGATAGAATCTTTTGAGGAAAGAGTGATGGGACGGTGGGGTCTAACTCTGTGCTAGATTCACTTTCCCTTTTGGGGGGGTTCCCACTTCAAGGTTGTTTTGGCTTTGGTTGGGGATACCCTCTTATTTAATATTTCAATTCAAGCAGTACAAGATGGATTTTTTTTTTTTTTTTTGAGACAGGATCTTGCTCAGTCAGCTAGGCTGGAGTACAGTGGAGCAATCACTGTGACCTCGACCTCCTGAGCTCAAGAGATCCTCCTGCCTCTGTCTCTTGAGTAGCTGGGACTACAGGCATGCACCACCATGCCCAGCTATTTTTTTTTAAATTTTAATTTCTTTTTGTAGAGACAGGGTCTTGCTATGTTGCCCAGGCTGGTCTTGAACTCCTGACCTTGAGCAATCCTCCAGCCTCCCAAAGCGCTGGGACTACAGATGTGAGTCACCACACCTGGCCCAAGATGGAATGTTTAAACAGGCCTTTACTAAAGCTCTGGGTCTATGGCAGAAAACCAACAAAGAGAACCTTAAAGAGACAGTCAAATTAAAAGTAGAGTTGACTCATCAGTAGGGTTTCAAGAAAAACAGCCAGTTTTCTTTCAGCTCCACCTTTGTCTTATCCTCCCTAGGAAAACTAAAGAAGCAGAGCCCTCTCTCCTACCTTCCAAGGCTCATTTCCCTTTCCCTGTTTGATGACCTACCTTTTCTCTTGATGACAGATACTATGATGACCTCATTCTCTGGGAAAGACCCTGTACTTTCCCTCATGGAGATGGCCTTTCCCTTGCAGACCTGGCTGGGGCAGCCATGTCAGAGCATATCACCATGCCCCAGACAATCAAATACAGTAAGAGGCACACACATTTAGCAACAGGGGGTCATTTCCGTACAGCGTCTTAGAAATCAGATATTTACAAGATTAATTTACAATAACAAGAAGCCCTTGTCTGCAGCTGCAGAATATTTGTGGCCTCTCTCAGAGCCCAGGAGACACACTTGACATAGTGAGGACAGGTCACCTGTATCAACCCTCCCCCACAATTAGGTTGCTATTAGTTGACTCCAGGGATATCACTTACCTCTATCTGATGAGATGGGCAAGTGGCCTTTATGCAGCTGCCATCACATCACCCTGAAGGCTAAAGTTTAGCTCCGGAGACTAGCAGTGGATGAAAATGGAGAGAGAGAACTAAGGTAAAATAGGGAGCCACATTTCATGGTATTGAAATTGAATATGGAGTGACTGATGGTCTGCCTTCTTTCTTCCAAATTCTTGATGTTCTGTCTTCCTCAGGGACTCTCACTGGATGACTGAAATAAGTGATATGCTTTCTCTATTTGGAAAAGAGAGACAGCTGGGAGCATGACATTGCTAAACTCTTTCTTTCTGGGAGTGGCCTTTTCATCTCAAAGTGGATGCAGTTTCTCAGAGAAGTCCCAGAAGAGGCAAGGTTCTTCTTGTCCCTATTAGAGAGAACTAAATAATAAGAGAGTTTATTAATAATGTTTCAGATACTTAAAATTATTATAAATAATTCCTACCACCCCATTTTGAAGTCGGTACTATTGTTATCTCCATTTTACAGATGATGCAATAGTAGCTCAGAGACTGGAAGTGACTTGTCCAACGTCACTCAGGTGAAAAGTGGTGGCATCAGGATTTGAACTCAGACCTGCATGACCCACATCCTTTTCACATCAGGAGCCTGGTTTCAGGAGCTGCAATGCTTTGATTGTGTAACTACTTTGATTTTGGCACCAATTTTTTCACTTTTAGAAGTGCTATTAGGTGTCTGTATTGAGTCAATTACAATTTTATTATTATTTTTTATTTCAGAGCCTTTTGAGAACTGTGTGACAGCTGAGAGAGATGGGTAGGGCAGGGCTGAAAATCTCTGACCCTGAAGATAGAAATATGCTTTTACAGGCACCCAACACCCCTGCTTTGAGGACAGTGAGGTGCTGAGAGGACCAGGAGGATCTTTCCTTGCTTTGCTTCTTTAAGTATTTTAGTTGTACAGTACACCTGACTGTTTGCCTCCATGTGGGTTATGGAATTCCCTGAGCCACTTCTATAAATTCCCTAGGTCATGAGGAGGTGAATGTAGGGGGAACCATATTCTCTTTCTAGTAGTTCTACATTAGCCCATTACTTAGGAATTCTTGTTCTTAATCTTTCAGAAGCATTTGGAAGGTAACTTCTCTCAACTTTTCTCTTTTACTGCACTCCCAATGGAGAATGAAGGTCTTGACTGATTTGTAGAATTGGGAGAAGGTGCACAATATATGTGAATAAACCTCCGTCCCTCCCTATTTCTCAGGCCAGCCTGACCCTAGGAGGCAGGAATTCTTCCTATGCTCCCATCTTCCCTGTAGGACCCAATAACTGGGTTGTGGTCCATGCCTGGCTTCCAAAGGAAGGTCTAGAGGCCCATCTCTAACTGTCTTCACCAACAAGGCTTGATTTGGAGGCAGTAAATCTGCTTGTAACCGTCTCCATAACTGTTTTCTGTGCAGTCCCAGACTATCTCATGGGTGTCTGGCTGAAGACTGAAACTCACTGGGTGGGAAATGCGTTGGCCCTGGGTCCAGCTGAAGTTCTCCAATCCACCCTTACAGTAATAGAGCTTAAAATTGATATCCACCAGCCAACTCCTTCATTTTATTTCTCAACTTGTTCCAACGCCAGAGTGGGGGATAGATGGGTGGGATTTATCAGCCCCCTGAAACCTCAACAGTGAGATGTGCACACACTGTGGACTCTCAAGCAACTGTGAAGAGTCTGAATTTGTGAAATGGCCAAATGACGATTATTTGGGAGAGCTGTATGGTATTTTCCCAGTTAACCAAGTGTTACCAAGTAGCCAAGTGGTTCTCAATCCTGGCTGCGTGTCAGAATCACCTGGGAATGTTTTTAAAAATTCTGATGACTTGGGCTCATTGCTGGAGGTTCTGACTTACTTCATCTGGGAATAGTGTTTGAATATAGGTTTTAATAAAAACTCCAGGTGAGTCTAAAGTGCAGATAAGAGCTGCTGAAGCCTCCTTATTTAACAGATCAGTGTTTCCCAAAGTATAATGCTTGTAACACTGAGTGTGTGAGTCGGCTTAGATAGCACAAAGTTTGGCTTTGATAACACTAAAACATATTGTGAAAAAGTTTACTTTTCTAATTTTCTATTAATTCTTCTGATTAGATTAAAAAGAATCTCTCAGTATGGTAGTAGTAGATGCCTAACATCTATCTTTTAAAAGAGAGTAGATATCAAGTTCACACAATAGTATGTATTGAAAATTATTGATAGTCCTTAATCATTTTTTACAATTTCTGCCTATTTATGGTAGGTGATACTGGCTTTCCATTTATGGTGGGGATATGAAGTTTTCTTTAAAAAATCAGTGGCTCTCCATCTTGGCTTCACATTGAAATCATTTTAGGAGCTTTAAAAAATAATGATACCTGGATTTCATCTTGGGCATTGGGATTTTCAAAAGCTCCCCAAAGGTGTAAAACTGCAGTTTTAAAGTGCATCAGTTTAGTGCTCCTCAAACTTTAATATGTGTATGAATCACCTGGAGATCTTGTTAAAATTCAGATTCTGGTTCAGCAGGCTGGGGTGGGCACTGTGATTCTACATTTCTTGCAGGCTCCCAGGTGATTCTGATGCTGCTGATAGGTGGGCCATGATTTGAGGAGCAAGGCCCTCGTGGAACTTGCCTCTGTACTTTAAATATTTTCATAAAGTAAACAATGCTGTCTCAATTTATTTTTTATGGGAGGAGTGCAAATCTTCTTAAAATGGGTATGAGTCTTCTTGTTCAAAAGTCAAGGCCAAATAGTTTCAGCACCTTGGACAGAAGCACAGACAATTATTTTAAAGGGCTAGTGCCTAAGCTGGAGAAGGAAAAAGAGTTAAAAATCTCTTGTGTATTAAAAGCATTTGTAAAATAATGATGTTGAAAATATTATTGAAGATTGTGAAAGTTTAAAAGTAATTATGCCTCTTTTTAAATGCCTACCCTGCTGGTAGACCCTGTATTATTTTATCTGCCATCTTGTAGGGCTAATGCTCTGCCAGATATCATCAGACACATGAGTTGGGTTATGAAATAGAACCATACAGTATTATGCACTGATAATTTCTGACTCCTCATTAATTGAACTAGAAGATGACTTTAGCCTAAATATCAACCTTGGATGATGAAAAGGCTAATGGGACCAAACTGCAAATTCAGGAGAGGGAGTGTGGAATGTCAACCACAGCATGTCAAAGTGGCCTGAAGTGAAGTGGCTCTTGGAGTCAGACAGAACTGAACTTGAATGCCAACTCATGAATTGCTCACTGTGACCTTGAGTATGTTTAATTTAATCCCCATGAGATTCAGTTTTCTCATCTGGATAATGGAGGTAACAACACGGTCTTTCAAGAATTGTGAAGATTAAGTGACGTCAGAAGATCACATCAGTTTCTTACTTCAAACTTTTCAATGGCTTCCCAACAAATTCCTTTTTAGGGACCACAAAGCTCTACATGTGATATGGTTTGGCTCTGTGTCCCCACCCAAATCTCTTCTTGTAGCTCCCATAATTCTCATGTGTTGTGGGAGGGACCCAGTGGGAGACAATTGAATTATTGGGGGCAGATCTTTCCCATGCTGTTCTCATGATAGTGAATGGATCCCACGAGATGGTTTTAAAAATGGGAGTTGCCCTGCACAAGCTCTCTTTTTGCCTGCCACCGTCCATGTAAGATGTGACTTGCTCCTCCTTGCCTTCTGCCATGATTGTGAGGCTTTCCCAGCTATGTGGAACTGTGAGTTCTCCATTAAATTTCTTTCCTTTGTAAATTGCCCAGTCTCAGGTATGTCTTTATCGGCAGCGTGAAAACTGACTAACACAACGTGATTCAGCTCCTGCCTATCCCTTCCTTCTTTTATTCCATACCACTCTACCCCTGGATCACTAGGTTTCAGCAATATTAATCTTCTAATTGTTCCATGAGCACCCAAGGTTATTCCAATCTCAAGGCTTTTGTACTCTCTGACCCCTTTGCCTAGCATGCTCTTTTTATGACTGTCTGCTTTTAATTTGGATTCCAGTTCTGTTGTCACCTTCTCAATTAGACCTTCCTTGACTCATTTATCTATCTAGTGTTATTTCTGCCTGACCTTAGTCACTTACAATTATTTATTTCCAGCACTTATCACTACTTGAAATTATCTTATTTGCTTTCTTATGTACTGTCTTTCTCATTACAGTGTAAGCGCCAAAAGGTCAGGGGTCTTATCTATCTTGTTCATTAATGAATCACTATGCCTAGAATAGATCTTGACACATAGTGTATTTCAATAAATATTAGTCAAATAAATAAATGGCTAGAGAAGTGCCTGGGACTTGTTAAATGAGTGCCTACTCTCTTGACTCTTTTCATCTCCATCTCTAAAGGTGTTCGAGGTGACAGGCTGGTCATTGGAGAAGCTAAGGAATAATATAAGAAACTTCTGGCCAGGCGTGGTGGCTCATGCCTGTAACCCTAGCACTTTGGGAGGCCAAGATGGGTGGATCACTTGAGGCCAGGAGCTCAAGACCAGCCTGGCCAATATGGTGAAACCCTGTCTCTACTTAAAAAAAAAAAATCAGCTGGGCATGATGGCACGTGTCTGTAGTCCCAGCTACTTGGGAGGCTGAGGCAGGAGAATTGCTTGAACCTGGGAGGTGAAGGTTGCAGTGAGCTGTGAGCTGTGAGCTGAGATCACGTCACTGCCCTCTAGCCTAGGTAACAGAGCAAGACTCTGTCCAAAAAAAAAAAAAAAAGAATAATATAAGAAATTTCTAACCATGAAGGTTTAAAGCAAGCTTGCAGAGGTATATAATCTATTCTGTATTTCTGGGAACTGTACAGAAAGATCATTGGAAAGAGGATCTACTAACATCTAGGTTGTGTAGCTTTGGACGAGGGGCTCTCTTGGGCCTTAGCTTTCTTTTTTGATCTTTGAGTGAAATAGTCTCTAAGATTCTCTGTGACTCTCTAATGGTTCAGTGATAGTAAAAGAAGAATCTAACCTTTGTGGTTATTCTGTGTTTGCTTCCTGTCTCACTTTACTCTTGATCTATTCTTCACTGCCTTATGCCCTGGGATCTTCCCACTGTGGACTGCACTACCTGCTCTCTTTTTCTGGCTGGCTTCTGTTTGAACTTGGCCAGTGGGCGGCATCAGCATGATATCAGAGGTAAGGAAGAAAGAGGCAATCCTTCTGCTCTGGCATCATATCTCTGACTGTGGTGTGGCCCCTTTTTGCTGGAAGGCTTCTCCTCCAAGGCTCTAGACCTCACTGAGGTCCACTAACATCCTTTCCTCTCATTGCTTCATTAGGAGAGGTAAAGCTTCCTGTTATTTCTAGTTCCAAGGTACCTCAACAGCTAATGGAAAGCTTCCTCACAGGAAGCTTCACCTCTCATAAGTTCCCCTAATCTTGCTCAAGCCATTGTTAGCAGTTTTTTGGTTAAAGTCATTTCATGAAACCATCTGATTGAGATTTGTTTCCCTGTAAGACTCTGATCGACAACCCATTTTGAAATATATCCAGAAAAGCAGATTCTAAGAACTCCCACTGAAAATCATTTGTGGTGTTAATAGACATTCCTGTAATGGTTTCTTCTTTGGGTTTAATCTGGAACTCTCATACTGCAGTTGAAGTCTCACATCCTCTTGTTCCATCTCCAGTGGAGAGAAATGTCATGTTACTGCCATTCTCTCAGTAACAAAGCTCCAAAGACATGGCAACTCCTCATGCAGAGTTGATGAGAAGACATGTCTCTTCCCTGTGGCCTTATTTACTCCTTCTAAATAAGAACATTCCCCCCATCTGCTTTTTTTTTTTTTGGCATGACAGTGACACATTCTGCCAATAAGCCCAGGAAATTCACAGTATCTATTTATCCCAGTAGACACGAGCCTCTTATCCCCCTTGTTGTGTCTGGCAAGTACTTGGGATTAATTGCACACTCTCCAAAGAGGCCGGACTATCACATTTAGCTGAGTGCACTAATAAAAGGATTATTATTTAATGGTTCAACCTCCTTCAACTCTCCTTTGTCCTGCCTCCCTGAATTGGAGAACAAAATTAATGAGGCTGCTGTGGCCATGCCCAAGAGCTTCTGTTTGCCACCCTTTCAGCAAATTCTTCGCTTTTCTGCACTTCCCCCTCAACTCCTAAGTCACTTTTATTCTCCAAGTTGATGCAAAGATGGATTGTGACAATAGTTTGTGGGTGGCTGTCAGAATTGATGGTGGTTTGTGTGGGAAAATGCATAGCAAGTTTGAGAGCTATGGTTAGGATTCCACATAGAGTCAATTAAAAAAAAGTTCTACTCACAAGGAAAGGTCAAGCTGAGAGTTTTAATTATGAGGCTGTTATAATATATATCATGCCTGAATGATCTGGGTTTGAAGAGTTGCAAAATTATGCAATGCACCCAACTCTAAAATGGGCATAAAAACAATGTGATATTTTGGGGGAATGACTTAGAATTTTGCAAAGAAGATAATGAGGTGAAGTGAAAAGGATGGAGTGTTGAGTGACCTGGGTTCCATTCAGGCCCAGATCATTCACCTCTTTGGGCCTAGGATCCTCACCTATAAAATGATGTACAATTGGAGGATTTTTAAAAAACTCTGCTACTAATAATCACTTTATAAGTTACCTACCGGAATTATAATTAGCTCCATTTTGTGGAGAGAAAATTGAGACTCAGAGAGAGAGAGATTGAGAACATTGCTCAAATTCACATAGCCAGCAAAGTTATAGCCTGTAATAACTGACTCCAAATCTTGGGTTCCTGACTATAAGAGTTTCTACATACCTTGAAGACAACTGGAAAAAATTTAAATTGTGCACCGTTTTCTAGATGAGATAGTCCTTAGGAAATCTCCAAGGACTTGCTCAAGGCCATTCATCTAGTAAATGGTGGAGCTGGGACATGAACTCGTGACTGTCTGACATCAAAGCCCAAGCTCTTAGACATGATGCTGGATTTCAAGTTATGATTATTAAAAAATCATCCTTCACTGTCTCAAAGATGTACAGAGGATGTGATCAGAAGAGAATTCAGATTTATACCCAGTAAACTACCTAAATGAGGATTGTAGGGAGCACAGTTCAGTGGTCTTAAATTCTGAACTATATCTGCTAACCAGGAGGCAGATGGAACTCTGGTTTTATTCTAGCACCCAGCACAATGTATAAGAAAGATGTCCACTTAAATGTGAAATGTTTAAACCAGCATTCTGCAATTTGGAGGATATCATGCTTAGTGAAATGAGCCAGGCACAGAAAGACAAATACTATATGATTTCACTTATATGTGGAATCCAAAAGAGTCAAACTCATAGAAGTAGGGAGTAAAAAGATGGTTACCAGAGGCTGGAAGTAGGTGAGAAGCAGGGAACAGGAGATGTCTGTCAAAGGGCACAAAGTTTGTTAGATGGAAGAAATAAATTTTGAGATCTATTGCATAGCAGGGTGAGTGGAGTCAGTAACAATGTATGTTTCAAAATAACTAAGATAATAAATTTCAAATTTCTCACCACAAAAAAATGATAAGTGAAGTGACAGACATGTTAATTTAGCTCGATTTAATTATTCCACATTGTATACATATATCAAAACATCACATTGTATCCCATAAATGTATACAATTATGATTTATCAATTAAAAATAATAGTAATAAAAAATCAGCATACTGCAATTGCTTGAACATAGATGCAAATACCAAACACCAAGTGTGCACCATATTAGAATTTATTATAATACAAACAAGTCCAAACACAATATATAATCTAATTAAGAAAATATGAACATTTGCTTGTTTTCTATGGTAACTTTCTATTCCATTCTCTGAACTGGAATAGCCAGCATTAGAGTCTTTTATTCACTTCGGGTAGGCTCCCCATGTTGAACCAGGAGGTACCAACTGTGCAAAGTGATCTTTTCCAATAGCAGGGTGTTTGCAACACACAAGTTCATGCCCACTCCGGTCTGTCTTTTATGGTTTGTCTGTCATTCCCCTCATTTCCTTCCCCATGAGACATTTCAGCCATCAAGTTGTTCAATAAAAAGACACAGCATGGTGGTGCGTATCATCATTGCAATGTCCAACCAAGGACACAAATCATCTAGCAAGAGAGAAGCTAGTTAACTGTCTTTGAAAGAGGCACCACAAAAACCCACGATAAAGCAACTGCTTTAGTGCCACCAGCAGCAGCCGTTTACGTGACAGGCTTCAAAATTCAAGGCTTTATTGTCAAAACTGGCCTGAAAGAAAAGGCTTACAAGTTTTTAAAGTTTTAAAGTTAAAAAAACCCATTTCATGATGTCTATAATTATTACTATAAATAATAATAAATTAAAAGTCCTTAGATAGTCTGAAATAAATTTTAAAAGATATGAATCAACCTAACCCAATGGGCATTCATTTGCATTTTAAGCAGAAGACAGCAATTCACTAGCGTACCTTCAAGAATTGGACCTCTTTTAAATATCATTTAGCAAAATATAAACTATATTCAGAGGAAAAGAGATCACAATACCATGTGGTAGAGCCTCTATCGTCGAGAAGTAATAAATTAAAGTATCTGAGGAAAATGTTCCCAATGCACACCCAGTTTTTAAACATCAACAATTAATTGTTACACACAATTAAAAACATGGAGCAGAGAGCATGGAGAGTCACATACATATTTTCCATCTTATATACATTCTCAAAAAGGAATTGCTTAACCTTTGTAGATATTGCACTTTGACTCATTCATGTATAGCTCAAACTAGCATTTTTCAGAGCTACATGTTTAAAAAATAAATAAATAAATATATATATATTCAGTATAGGTAGCCTTTGGTCAATGACCATTCATAAGGGGGTGTGGTGGAATTGCATCATACACACATTTAATGAACACATGTTCAATTACACGTGCTTGGCAAAAAAGAGACAGAGAGAAATGCAATTTAAGGGAGGCGAGGGAATCTGCTTACCATTCCACTCAATGAGCATACGCCCTGTGGAGCGTGGGAGATGGGAGATCTGTCCCTCAGTCAGACGACTTCCATGAACTTCTTTGAGTGGAAGCATCTTGATGCACCAGGGTGGTCCTAATGTTCTCAGATACATTAGAATCACACAATATGGTCCCTAAATGAGAGCCAATTCTGTCTTGTCATCGACCAGAGAAACAGCAACTTGTTCCAATGCTAGAGAAAAACTTAGCTGTGTTAGATTTTGAAAGCAATGGAATATAATCTCCAACATGGCTCTTTTTTGAGGATCTTTTGCAAAGGTAACTTTGGCTCTGTAAGGTTTTATCATTTGCGCTGACTTTAGAATCTAATCCTTGGCTCTGATGAGATTCTATTGCAATCCTTTAAAAGGGGTAAGAATTAGGATCACCAGGACTAATATGACCTAAGTTTGTATTGAATTAGTATTGAGAGCATTGGCTGAAGTTTAGGGTTTGTGTTGCCATGGGGCCTTTTCTTACCCCATTCATTTATTGCAAATTCCCTTAAAAAAGATAGACATGTCTTCCAACTTAGGGACAAAATGCAGTAAAAATCCAGCCTGAGGAACTAAATATTCCAGGTGGACTGTCTGCTGTTTTTTGGTCACCAAAAATGTCATGCAATTTCAAAGTCATTTTGGCAAATTTATTCCAAAACAGGGATGAATTCGAATACTGGGAATCTGAGATAGAAGTTAAAAAAAAAGAAAAAAAAGAAAAAAGAAACGCTAAATAAGAGGAATATAATCGTGTGTGTGTGTGTGTGGTGCACACATAAGTAGCAATTTCCAGGGATGCCCCTATTCATTACATCCTGAAATGTTCTTGCCTTGGACAGGCAAGGGTAAAATAAATAAACACACTTATATTTTATCATTTTACAAAAGATCTGGGTTAAATAGCTTTACCAAGAACTGGCACCACCCTTTTGAGCCATGTGCGTCAAAGGGCAGACGAGGCGTCAGCATGGGCACCTTTTGTGTCTGCGTTTGTGGCGAAATGGCAGCGCCAGCTGGGCTGTGAGACAGAGCTGAGAACACCTCCTCTCATACCCGCAGAGCTGCAGTTCCTGACCCTTGAATATTAAATTCAGTTAGGAAGTCACTTCAAATAAAACAATTTGGTGAGGGCCTCAGCAAGCAAGGAGGCAGGGTTGGCAACTTGACACGTAAAAAGGCTTCTCTTGGAAGCTGGAGTGATACTATAACAAGAAGCAATTTTGAGTAACGGGATCGTATGCAGCTGACACAGGGATGGGTTGAAAGAATGGCAAGTGTGGGCTTGTTTTTTTGTTTTTCTGGGCTCAAGAATTCCTCCTTTCCCCCTGCACACCAGGCAGGGTCTTTGTTTTGGAGGAGATAGAGAAAATCTATACATAATGATAAATAGAAAACTGCCTTTTAGACCCCAGGTTTGAGGTCACAGCTATGTGGGTTTGGAGATTTCCTGAAGCAGCTCTGGCCAGAGTTTGGATGGGATCCAATACTCTTCTATTTCCACAGTGTCATTCTGAAGCTAGGAGTGCCAGAGCCAATTCAAGACCACAACCCTCTCTAGGGCAAAGGGCACCTTGAAAAAAATCCTGAAATAGTCGTTATTGTTAGCTCCTGGGAACAGCAGAAGGAAGTGATGAATGACCTCAGCTCTTGGAAGAAGAGTGTAGGCTGAGCTACGTGCTACTGGGGCTTGGTAAGTCACATAAATAAAGGGTTCCCAGTGACTGTGGATGGTACCAGGGCGAAATCACAGACTACTTCTCTACTTTGTGTCCTAACTGTTCACAGGATGATGACACAAGCTCCAATGGCATCTTCAAACTGGTAGGAACTTTTGCTGTCATTGCGACTCTGTGGAAATAAATGCATAAGTAAAAACAAGCTTCATGCTCTCCTTTCTTCTCTTCCATCTCTTCTCATCTACTAGTCTGAGAATTGCCCAGTCTGCGGGAGACAGGAAATCGGATTAGCATTCCTAAGGAGAGCTGCTCAGCCATAGGATGGGACACCTTCCCATCTGGAAATGGATTAGACAGAGGCAGTAGTTGCCACACCTGTGGAATCACGGGGATACTTTTATAGGTTTTCCATTTTTGTCATACTGGTACACCAGCATCTTGATGCAGTGTGAGTTTGCCGGCGAGATCCAGGGGCTACTTGTTATGGAAAAGTTATGATTGGTGTAGAACTGTACAGGTTGCTTCTGGCACTTGAAGAAAGCCTTGAGCGTGGCGGCTGCCATGGTGCGGAACCGCTTGCTGATGAAGCAGTAGAGGAAGAAGTTGATGGCTGTGTTCAGAAGGGCTAGCATGTTGGCAATGTCGGACATGATGTGCACCAGCCAGCGGTTCTGGATGGGCGCCCCATAGAGGTGGTAAAGAATCATGATGATGCGGGGGGCCCAAAGTGTGGCAAAGATGGAGGTAATGGTGAACAAGATGGCGGTGGTCTTCCCCGTGGAGTAGCCACGGAGACGAAAATTGCTCTTCCTCCTGAGCTTGTACACAATGATTGAGTTCAAGATGAAGAAGATGGAGCAGGGCACCAGGTAGACGGTGAAGCAGTGGATCCAGATGAGGACGTGATGCACAGAGGTGCTGATGTAGTCTTCAGTCCAGATGTTGGGCCACCAGTAATAGGGGATGCTGGTCAGGAAGCAGGTGATGTAAACACTTACAATGACTTTCCGGGTGCGGGCTGGGTATGAGACCGTGTGGTACTTGAGTGGGTGGCAGACAGCGATATACCTGTCAATGGTTAATGGAACAGTAATCCATATGGAGGTGTGGATGGATGAGAATTCCAGCACTTCTATGATCTTGTCGGGGACCTGAGGCATCTGCATGTTTAAGATGAAATCTTCCAACAGGAAGTCCACAAACACTATGAAAAAGAGGACCAAGATGTCGGCAGCAGCGAGTGCCAAGAGATAGTTGTAGGAGGACTTCTGCCTTCTTGCCACCAGCTGGGAGAGGATGATCACTGTCAAGATATTTGCTGTGGAGAGAAGAAAAACTGGTTTAGCTCTGAAGCAAAGATGACTTCGTTGGCTCCTGTGGGGGCCCTAGGCATATGTTTATTTTGCACTCCCATGGAAGTGAAAATGATTGAATCAATGCTTTTGAGGGACAACCTCAACATTACAAATAGCACCTGATACAATCAGTGGATACTATTTTAAAGTTAAGCTTATATTCTAACACAACCATGAGAGGCGGTGCGTCCATTCTCCTCATCTTAGAAATGAAACTGGGGCTCTGAGAGCCTCACACAGCCATGAGAGGCGGTGCCGCCATTCTCCTCACACAACCACGAGTGGTGTTGCCGCCATTCTCCTCACACAACCACGAGTGGTGTTGCCGCCATTCTCCTCACACAACAGTGAGAGGTGGTGCCACCATTCTCCTCACACAACCTTGAGAGGCGGTGCTGCCATTATCCTCATCTTAGGAATGAAGCTGGGGCTCTGAGAGCCTCACACAACCATGGGAGGTGGTGTTGCCATTCTCCTCACACAACCGTGAGAGGCGATGCTGCCATTCTCTTCACACAACCGTGAGAGGTGGAACCACCATTCTCCTCACACAACCGTGAGAGGTGGTGCTGCCATTCTCCTCACACAACTGTGAGAGGTGGTGCTGCCATTATCCTCATCTTAGGAATGAAACTGGGGCTCTGAGAGCCTCACACAACCATGAGAGGTGGTGTTGCCATTCTCCTCATCTTAGAAATGAAACTGGGGCTCTGAGAGCTTAAGCAACTTGCTTAGAGCTACACAGTTAATAATTCGTGGTGATAGGATCCCCTGATCCCAAATCTCATGCTTTTTCTTTTGTTCAATTGCATGAAGAATATGGGGCTGAGGTGGCATTTCCTGCTGTATGTGTTCAGGAAAGAGACGGGACTATATAACCTCTTAAGAACCTCTTCAGAGCTTGGATTTTAGGATCTTTCCTTTTTAAGTAGATTTATAATTGGAGGTGCAGAGAAGATCATGACCTTCAGATTAATTTAAAAGTAAATTACATTTGTTTTTGGAATAGGTAATCTACATACACGGTACATAATCAAAAATAATAGCAAGGAAAAGTACATTTTCATTTTACTCTTATTCTCCAATCATCAAAGTTCCCCTCCCTCAGGGAAATTACAGTTAATAAATAATCTATGCTTATATATGTCCATATAGTGTGCCTGTATTAGGTTGGTGCAAAAGTGATTGGCAAAAACTGCAATTACTTTTGCACCAACCTAATATATAGTTTTTGCATAAACAGCAGCAAAGTTTTATTTTTTATGGGGTCAGATTTGTCTTGAAAATACATCTATATAATTTCTGATCAGTTTTTTTTAAAGTCTCCCTGAATTAAGCATATTTAGAAAGTCATTAGGGACTCACTCTGAAATGATATTCCAATGGATAATATCTAGAAGTCATTTTACACATTTATTTTCATTCATTCTCACAGTCAACCCTGAAATTTGAACACCAATAATGCTATTTTGCAAGCTAAGTTCTCAGAAAGTTTACATTCCTTGTCTGACGTCCAGTGGCAGAGCTAGAATCCAGATCTCTCTCTCAGTCTCTCTCTGTCTCTCTTCCTTTCTTGGTAGCCATTTAAAATGTTATACAATAGTTCACATGTAAAAATTCTTATAATAAACACACCTGCAAAACCTGGTGTGCTCATCACTCAGATTTAATACATTTTAACATTTTGCCATATTTACTTTAGCTCTCTTTAAAGAAAGAAATGACACTATAGATACAGTTGAAGTCTCCTCTGAAGAAGCTCTGTTCTCATTCTTTTCCATCTTCTTTCTCTAGAGGCAACCACCATGCTGCAGGCTGTGTGCAGTGTCCAGTGCCATGTCTGCATATTCTTTCTTTCTTTCTTTTTTAGAGACAGGGTCTTGCTGTGTTGCCCAGGCTGGAGTGCAGTGGCTATTCACAGGTGCAATCGTGGTGCTTTACAGCTTTGAACTCCAGGGCTCAAGTGACGCTTGCACCTTAGCCTCCTAAGTAGCTGGGACTACAGGTGCACATCACTGTGCCCAGCCTTTTGCTTTCTTTTATACTGAAACTGCCATTCTATACACTGCTTTTGTCATTCAACATTGTATTTTTGAGGCCCAGTTTTGTTGCTACATGAAGATCTAGTTCACTCATTTGAATGACTACATAGCATTTTGCTGTAGGAACTTACTGATTTATTTATTTATTTATAATTTATTATATTAAATATGTTCATTCATTTAAATTGGTTCCAGGATTTTGCTGTTATAAACCAAAGTTAATATCATGACATGACTCTCCATGGGAAGTACTTATATATGAAAATTTCTCTGGGGTAATGTATACATGGAAGTGTGTTTATTATGTTTTAGAGTATGTGCATCCTCATCTTTAACAGACACTGCTGAATTGCTTTGTAAAATTTTACTAATTTAGATTCCCAATAGCAGAATGTGAGAATTCCAGTTGCTCCATATCCTCTCAGTATTACCAGTTTTTTTTTAAGTCTATGCTGTTCTTGTTCTTGTCCAAATCACTTTGAAATAACATTTTGAAGTGGTAGAGAGTTAAGTTACTGATTAAATTAATTAGCCGGGATTCAATCCTAGGACCAACATCCATGCTCAAAACCAGTCTGCAATATTGGTACTTATTCCCAGTGGGGTGGGGGTACCATGAAGATATGCTATACTGCACACAATGTAGAGAAAAATGGTGAGTATGTCCTACTTAAGTCACTACTTCAGAAAAGAGACCCACTAAAGGTCTTTATATTTGTAAACTTGATATTTCAAAACCGCATTAATGCATTCATGCATTATGTACCTATTCTGAGCTGTTCCCTTGAAGGGGATGGTGAACAAAACAGACATGGTCTGTTTAGCCCGCGTGGAGCTTAGATTCTGTTAGGCAAGAAAAACATCAGCTGAAGAGCCATGGAAGAAAATGCATTAACTGCAAGCTGTAGTGAATGCTATGAAGGAATGTTTTGGAGTAGGAATCAGAAAAATCTTTGCTGAAATTTGGAAGACCAGGAAGAGGTTAAAAGGCAGAAAAGTTGGAAGGAGAAAGTGTTTCAAGCAAAGGAAACAGCATGTGCAAAGGTTCTGAGGGGGAGAAGTATGAACTGTTGGGTTTATTAAGACAAAGAATACTTATATTGAGTTCTGCTTGCTTTGTAAGCATCCTTGCATTTTATAGCTCTCTTTTTATTAAACAGCCTTGCTGTGTTCTGTTGAAAAGCATTTCAAAATGTTTTATTCATCCAGAAATTTTTCCAAAAAGTATTTAGCATCTGCTTTCTGTGGGCAAATACCTGTGCATAGGCCTAATGTGGATATACATTGGGTACTCTGGTGGATACACATAAAGTCTCTACTCAGAGAGTGGAGAAACATCATATAAGTGGCTAAGTATTAAAGAGATAAATGAGAACACAGTATACAGGAGCTGCTGGTGAATAGATACAGAAAGAAGGACAAAAGCTTTGGTGAAGGGTCCTGATTAAAGGCTTGGCTTCCAATCCCTGCTCCTCTGACCTAATTACATATAGTCAGAGCTTCATGGAACCCAAGCTGTAAAGAGGTTGAGGTCTAAAGGTCTATTGAATCAAGGATATAGGAGCTCAGTTGCTAAGAGTGTGGGATCTGGGGCTGGGCTGCTTGGCTGTTATTACCACCTTGACTTTAAAGAAGTTTATTCAGTATTTCTGTGCCTCAGTTCCCTTCTTTATAAAATGGGGTTATTGGTCTCTTCTTACACTGCCAATAAAGACATTTCCAAGATTGGGTAATTTACAAAGGAAAGGGGTTTAATTGACTCACAGTTCCACCTGGCTGGGGAGGCTTCACAATCATGGCAAAAGGCTAATGAGGAGCAAAGTCACGTCTTACATGGTGGCTAGCAAGAGCTTGTGCAGGGGAACTCCCCTTTATAAAACCATCAGATCTCATGAGACTTATTTACTATCATGAGAACAGCATGGCAAAGACACAGCCCCATGATTCAACTACCTCTCACTGGGTCCCTCCTATGATACATGGGGATTATGGGAGCTATATTTCAAGATGAGATTTGGGTGGGAACACAGTGAAACCATATCAAGTGGTTAATAAGACTATCTACCTCATAGGGTTGTTCTGAGGGTTAAGTGAGATAATTTTAATAAAGTGGTTTAAACAGTGTCTGGCACGTGAGAAGTGTGTAATGGATGGTAGCTATTGACAGAGGGTCCATTCATGCAGCAAATATTAACTGGGCATTGACTATGCCAGGCATTGGATGAGGCTTTGGAGATACAGGTATTAACAAAGTGGACAGGTTCCCTTTTGCCATGGAGTTTATAGTATAATGAGGGAGACAGACAATAAATAAACACACACGCAAATGCACAACAGAATGTCAGATGTGATACTAGGAAGAATAACACCAAGGGATGAGACAAGTTTATGGGGTAGTAACTTTTAGATTAAAAGCGACATTTCGGTCCAATCAAGGATGAAGAGAAGGGAGGCCAGGCACTGTGGCTCACGCCTGTAATCCCAGCACTTTGGGAGGCTGAGGGTGGTGGATTGCTTGAGGTCAGTAGTTCCAGACCAGCTTGGCCAACATGGTGAAACCCCACCTCTACTAAAAATACAAAAATTAGCCAGGCGTGGTGGTGGGTGCCTATAATTGCAGCTACTCGGGAGGCTGAGGCAGGAGAATCACTTGAACTCGGGAGGCGGAAGTTACAGTGAGACGAGATCACACCACTGCACTCCAGCCTGGATTACAGAGTGAGACTCTGCCTCAGAAAAAAAAAAAAAAGGAAAAAAGAAGGGATCTAGGGAACTGTCATGCAAATATTTGTGGGAAAAGGATTCTAGGCAGTAGGATTGGCAAGTGCAACAGCCTTGTGGTGGGACTCAGCTTCTTATGTTCATAGAACAGAGAGACATGAGAACAATTTCCTGTTTTACAGATGAGGAAACCAAGGCTTGGATTTTTAGATAATTTGCTCAAAGTCACAAACAGAACAAGTAAGGGAGCCAGAGAGAAATGAAAATGGTGACCCCAGCTCTGTCTGACTTTCTGGCTTAATAGATTCTGCTTTCTTTATTTTCGGTCACAGAAAAGGGTTCTCAACATAAAGAAGGCATTTCCTGTTCCTTAGGTTGCCCCTGACTTAGAAAAGTGCCGTATTTTCTTGCAACCTCTTTTTTCTTTTTGTTGAGACTGAGTTTCGCTCTTGTCGGCCAGGCTAGAGTGCAATGATGCGATCTCGGCTCACTGCAACCTCCACCTCCCAGGTTCAAGCAATTCTCTTGCCTCAGCCTCCTGAGTAGCTGGGATTAGAGGCACATGCCACCACAGCCAGCTAATTTTTTTTTTTTAAAAGTAGAGATGGGGTTTCACTATGTTGGCCAGACTGGTCTGGAACTCCTGACCTCAAGTGATCCACCAGCCTCAGCCTCCCAAAGTGCTGGGATTACAGGCGTGAGCCATCATGCTCAGCCACAACCTCTTTTTCCCCCCCATCCATTAAACAATGCTCACTTTCCCTTTCAAATCCCTGCTTCCCAAGGAGGCAGGATGCATAAATGGCGGGATGTCCCCAGAAAAAGTGCTATATATACACACACACACACACATACATACAGGTTTAAGTTCCTGGATTATATATATATGTGTGTGTGTGTGTGTGTGTGTGTGTGTGTGTGTATACATATATATATATATATATTCTATAGAGAGCGACTCTCCCACTTTTTCTTCCTCCCCAGCTGAACCCTGTTTGAAGTGTGGTGCTAAAAATTCTCCATATCGAAGCTCTTTAAAAGTATTCCAACCCCATCTAATTAATGCTTTAAGTCAGGCAAGTCATCAACTCCAAGTGAAATTGCTAGGTATTCATATTTGACATTTCCTTAAGTTTCTAGTGATTGCCTCTCTTGAGAAACTAACCCGCAGACACTGAGTTTCCCATTTCTTTTGTACAGGTAGATTTTCCCCCAAGGCAACATCAAGAACATGTAGGAGATCCCTGGGGTGGGGTGGGAGAAAGAAGTGTGAGCTGAGGAGACCCAGAGGGGAATGGTGCGGTGCCTGTGTATTGATTTTCTGAAAAAGAAATGAAAAGGTAGAGCCTTCAACTCTTAAAAGCTTGACATTTGCTATAACTCCCCATATTTAAAATTTCTTTCATTTCTACAGTGGCACATTTTCCCTAAAGGGAAAGAGTGATGTTGACAGGGTCTATGTGTATTTATAAGGGGTGAGTAAATGAAGAAACCGAAGTTCTCACTGCCTGAAATTCCATTTCTGAGCTTTCCTGTCAAACTGAGCCAAGGATTCCATTGTTGAGGAAACCCAACCAATCCCATCCAAGCAAGCCCCGCCGAACTTCACGACCAAAATGTCAATGCTTCTAAAAAGCAAATCCTTTCTGTCAATGGTGTCGTCGGACAGGTTTAAGTTCCTGGATAATATAAAGCCCATGTTTTGTGACTGCAAATCTTCTTGGTTATATTCTTGAAGGAATTCATTTCCCGCATTTTGCAGCTTACTGTGCTCAAGCTTGGGAGGATTTGGGGAGTGGCTGAGAGAACAACACAGGTTTTGTTGTCAGACCACACCACTGAATCATCTGCTGGCCCAGAGAGAAAGGGTCAAGGTCTTCTAGAGGTATTATCTGTGTCTGTGATGACTAAGGGGTCTCTGCAGGTTCCTTGGAAGAAGCAGCTGGACTGGGACTTCTGAGTTTATATCTTTTAGTTCTGCTACATTGCCTTTTTCTTGTCTTTAAAAACTGTTTTTTCAATTACAAAAGTAATACACACTTGTCAAAAATTAAACATTATGTCAGTGTCTAATAATAATAGTAATAGAATTTGTCTACTTTTATTGTGTATCCACTGTGCTCAGGGCACTTCTAAGCATCTTACACACAATATCTCACTTAATCTTCACAACTACCCTGTGTAGTGGGTACCATGATTTAAAAGCCCTGAGGTTCAGAGAGGTGAAGTAACTTGTTTGAGATCACACAGCTAGGTGGTGAGCCAGGACATTAAACCAAACTGTTAAATGTGTAAACTCAGGAGAGTTTACACATTTAATAACTACATTAGAAATTAGAAGGGGAAAGTCAGTCAAAACCCCGTCTTCCATGGATAATGTGTCAGCTAGCCTTATAGGTGAACCCTTGTGTGCTATGCCCCCTGGTACACATGCCTCTATGTAGTCTCCATGCCTTGAGTTGGAGCTGGCCCTCTAATTTACTTTTGACCAATACATTATGGCAGGACTGATACTGCATGACTTCTGAGGTTAGGTCATAAGTGGGTCTTTTGAACATATGCTCTTGGTATGCTCCTTCTTGGAACCCAGTTGCCTTTCTGTGAGAGGCACATGCCACTTAGGCCATGTGTAGTGCCTCTGGTTGAAAGCCTCAGTGAAGCTCATGGCCAATATCCAGCATCCACTGTCACCCATGGGAATGAGCCATCATGGATATCCAGCTCAATAAAGCTCCCAAGTGGGTGTAGTCCCACTGCTCACTGGCTGCAAATGCATGAGAGACCAGAAGCAAGAACCACCCAGCAGAGCCCAGTCAGCCCAGGAACCATGACAAATAATTGTAAATTGTTGCTTCTAGCCTCTAAGTTTTGGGGTTTGCTATGCTGCCATAGATAACCAGAAGTTTCTTGGCCACTTGGTGTTTATATCTCCAGGATGCTTATATGCCCACAATAGTAGTACAACTAGTAATAATAATTATCCCCACAAAATGAGATTATACAATAATATTGTTGTGCAACTTGATTTTTTTTCACTTAGACAAGAATCATAGATTTTTCCATATGTCAATGATATTCATGAAATATTCACCTATTTCTGGACATTACTTATTATGACTATTTTTGTTACTACAAGCATCAAGTTCATAAAGCATTTTTGTGCATTTCTTCTGGATAAATTCCCAAAAGTAGAAATGCTGGTTTAAAGGGTAACACCATTTTCTTCCCTCTTTCCCTTTCTTCCACTTCTCTCATATTCTCACTCCCTCTCTCCCTCCCTCCTAAAGGCAGCTAAGAGAATTTGTAAGACGGAAAAGAGCTCAAGTTGGAGGCTACAAAAGGATTTAGGTTAGAGGTCAAGAAGAACTTTTTTGATTGCAATGGCAGTTATGTGAAGAAGAGCAGGCCACTCTTGAGCACAGTTGCTCAGTCCACAGGGGTCTGAAGAATAGGAAAGAGAATTGCCTATTTGGGATCATTAGATTCCTGGAGTGACCTTCTACAAATCCTAGTTCTCTGCATCCTAAATTTCTGAAAAAAGAAGCCACTCACCCCTTTCAGTCACAATCCCTTATGACTTAAAAGCATCTCTCCCTTTGCTTGAACCAGGGAGGCAAAGGTTGCAGTGAGCCGAGATTGTGCCACTGCACTCCAGCCTGGGAGACAGAGTGAGACTCTGACCCGAAAAGGAAAGGAAAGGAAAGGAAAGGAAAGGAAGGGAAGGGGAAGGGGAAGGGACGGAAAGGAAGGGAAGGGAAAAGAGAAGAAAGGAAAAGCATCTCTTTCTGACAAAGTTGCCATCTTTTGCATCAGAAGAGTCAGCGCTCATGTTATGCAGACTCCTGGCATTGTGGACAATTGCAGCGGTGTTATTTTACCTCCTTCTGGGAGGTGCTCCAAGGATGGATTTTTAGGAAGATCAATTTCTAAGACTCCTACATAAGAAGTCAGCAATGCCCTTGTTTAGATCAGCTGAGGGGTAGAGACCGAATTGTATGATGGGGCACTGCCTCTGGTGGCTGCCACCTCCCTCACTGTTACCTGCCCCACTCTGGACCCTGGGATGGAAGAAGGGTAAATAAAAAAGATGATGCTGACAAGACTTGGTGGTCAGTCTTTTAGCTTCTGCAGAAGGTGCTGGGAGGTCTCCAGGAGGTTTGGTGTTGAGTGGTCTCCTAGGAGAGAAGCAGGAAAAAGTTCCCCAGGGCTGCTGTCCCACCATATGTCTCCAGTATCAGGCACTGACAGCTGGCCAGTGGCCATCCTTGTTTCCTGTTGTTCCTCTTGCCCCAAGGCAGAAACCTGGGAATGTGGAGCTTTCTTCCTGCAGTTGGTTAGTAGAGGCACGAAACTGGTTGTAGACTAGCGATGTGGAGGTTAGGCAGTGGTACCCTCCTACCATGGGAAAGACAACCCCTTTGGAGGATGGCTTTCTGGTTCCCCAAAGGGCTATTTTTATTTTTTTGCTGGCTGACTCTTACCCAAAATATTTGGGTACCTAAGAACCTATCCTAGTTGGGAGCATAGTGGCTAAGAGTACACTCTCTGGAGGCAGCCAGCCCAGGTTCAAATCCCAAGACAGCCATTTACCAACTGTGTGATGGTGAGCAAGTGAGCTGATGTCTCTGAGCCTCAGTTCTTACATCTGTGAAATGGGCATCGTAATAAATAGTACCCACATAGGATATTATGAGTATATATTAAATAATATAGGCACAGTAGGCACAGTTCCTGGCACATAGTAAGCATTCAGAAAACATTAGCTATTGTTACTTTTTAACATTTGGCTAGTTCAGTTCAGCAGACAATTACTGAGCATCTTCTAGAGGCGGGAACCTGCACTAGAAGCAAAGATGAGCAGGAGAGAGTCAAGCTCTCAAGGAATCCCAGCAAAGATTCTAGCTTCTCCCCATGGCTCATTCCAGGCACTAACAATCCTGTTAGCCTATCAGGAAATTCTTCATTGCCTCTACCCTAAGCCCTCTAGTTGCAGCTGTATTCCAAACCTTACCCTCAACTTTGTTTCTCTGCTTGGTGGAGAATAACATTGATCATTATGTGTAGAATCAAACCCTTAAAAGCCATTATTGCATGATGATTCAGTTGTCTCTTGCATCCTCTGAAATAGCCTTTGTTCTCTTAAAATTTTAGTTCCCATTTTGATAGCTCTTTAATTTTCTTTGTAGCTTCACTATCATCTCCTCTTTATTATTTTTCTTGTGAAGTCCTCTTTTTTGTGTTTTTCTTTTTCTTTTTTTTTTAAACTACATTTTAGCACTTGAGTGGATTCTTTTCAAAGCTAGAATCGCATTTTCTGTTTCTTTGTATCTCCCTTTATAAGGGATCATGTTTCATCTTCAGTCTATTGGTAATGGCTGTCTGGGTGCCATGTTGAAAAGTATTCTAACACCATGCCTGGGCTTAGTGGTGCTTTGATGGATTGGTGATGTCTGCCAAGATGGAACATATGTTGTGAATTTGTCCTTGGGGTCTTGGGCCCTGGATCCGTGATGCAGCCTCTCTGGCTTCTCCCAGAAATTAGCAAAGCAATGGTTTCCAATGTAGACCAGAACAGTTGAGACCTAGCAAGTCTCCTCCTTGCTGATGAGTAGGCAGCAAGAGATAAGACGGCTGCTATCCCAGGGCAGTCTGACTCAGAGCAATGGAGAAAGGTGAATCAGCAGCCGGGCTGCAGGGCTGGAGTCAGCCTTGCCAACCAATTGACCTCCTCTTGATAGCAGAATTGGTTCTGGCATTTTGACCAGGGACAGCTTCATTGTGTAACCATAATAACTGCCAGACCTCGATCATGAAACCACATCCAAGCCAGCCAACAGACCCTACGGTTTCCAAACTGTGTATCTCAGTACCAAAGTTCATTTTCTAATGACTGTCCTATGTTGAGCAGCACCTACTATGTGCTGGGTGGCTTTGCATAGATGAGATGATTTTACATGATTCACTGATGAACATATTTATTTTTAAAATTATGCATCTAGTTTTAATGGTATTAGAGGAATGTTATTTCTCCATGTAGGGTAGTGACAAAGACATGCTTATATAATAAGGTCAGTTTATTTAAAAAGTGAGTTGATTAAAAAAAAAAACAACTACAAGGAGACGGCAGTGCAGGTAGAATACAGGCTTCTGGTCTTCATTTTACAAATGAGGAAACTGGTATTCAGAGAGGGTAAGCCACCTGCCAAAGATGGCACAGCTGGTAAGATGAAGTACCTTGAAAGGACTTGATGGCACTATCTTGGGTCAAGTTTCATACCAAGTGATGAATGCAGTGGTGTTTTCTCAGTTCTGGGAGTTTGTCACAAAGACAGATGGGGTCAGGGCTTTATAAGAACAAGTCCTGAACATGCAGGTGGCTCTCCAGCAAACAATGAGCAGAGGAGTTACCGGAGAGGAGAGGATACTTAAAACCAGAGACATGCATTTTGGAGCCTGGCAGATCCAGATGAGCCTTTTAGATCTGCACTTTTTTAGCTGGTGCTTTTGGACAAGTTGTGTAAACATAATGGGATTTGGATTCCTTACCAATAAAATGGGAATAAAAATGGTACCTGGTTCAAAGAGATGCTGTGAAGATTAGAGAGAATTGTGCACACAGACCTCTTAGCACGGAGCCTGGCCTAAAGAAACCACTCAATAAGCAGTCATGTTATTAAGGACACATAACAATCAGTCCTGCTAAGGTGATAAATTGAACCAGGCAAAGGCTCAATGAGAGGGAGGAAGAACTGGCAATTCTAGGAACAGTCTTCTGGTATATTTCTTGATTTGTGAGAACTAGCTCTAGAAAAGACCCTATTTCTCAGACTCAATCAATGAAAATGTCCTTAGACTTCCCAAGTTTGTCAGAAGATGCCACACTGTTAGGTTGGGCTCTGATATAGACCCTTATCTGCTCCTGGACAAGCCATCTTCCTTCTTAAGACCTCAGTTTCCATATCTGTAAAATGAGCGAGTTCATAATAGGCAATAATAATGATAATGACAGCATCGTGGCTGACATCTAGGGAAGATGAGTAGGAGTTTAACAGGCAGATAAGACACAAGAGGGCTCTCCAGGGAGAGTGAACAGCAATGTGCAAAGGTAAAGAGGCGTGAAACGAGATCCCTACTGTTCCCTCAGAGCAGCTAATAGCTATTGAGTGCTTATATCGTATTAGGCACTGAGTTCACATCTTCATATACACCAAGTATACTGCATGTCTATAATATGATATATTACCTAACATTATAATATCAGGCAATACCTAATACCTACTGTGAAATATTTAGTACTTAATCCTTACTAGTAAAGTAGGCACTATTTTCATCTCCTTATAGATAAAAAAGACTCAGGCTTGAAAGAGTTAGGAAGTTGACTAAAGTTGTATGCAATGGTATCAAATGCCTCTTCCAGCTTTCCCACTCTCCAACACCTGAGCAAAGCTGGTACATTTAACAATAACAGTTCCCTTTATTGAGCACTGACTGTGTTTGGCTCACTTGCCAGAGGTTTCACTTGCACTACTTTTTTTTTTCTTTTTTTTTTTTAGACTGAGTCTTGCTCTGTCACTCAGGCTGGAGAGCAGTGGTGCAATCTTGGCTCGCTGCAACCTCGGCTCGCTGCAACCTCTGCCTCCCAGGGTCAAGCAATTCTCCTGCCTCAGCCTCCCGAGAAGCTGGGATTACGGGCTTCTGCCACCACGCTCAGCTAATTTTTATATTTTCAGTAGAGACGGGGTTTCACCATGTTGGCCAGGCTGCTCTCAAACTCCTAACCTCAGGTGATCCACCAGCCTCGGCCTCCCAAAGTGCTGGGATGACAGGTGTGAGAGACTGCGCCTGGCCACTTGCACTAAATTTTATCCTCATACGACATCATGAGATAGCTACTATTAATATCCCTATTTTAAAGACAAGAACACTGAGGCTCAGTGAGGTTAAGGAATTTGCCCAGATCAGACAGTAAGTATGTGCTAGACCCAGGATTCAAAAACAGTTTGTTAGACTCTAGCGTGCATTTGATGCACTTGCTTGTCCAGATACCTCCATAATCAGCTCAGGGAACTGACCATTAAATAGAAATGGGCCAGTTGTTTTCTTTTGTAACATATTATTATTATTTTTAAACAGTGTCCATCAGCTGGCACGTATGAGGCATGAGGGAAATTGAGAGAAGAATCAATTTCAGAGCAGTCATATGGCCTTTGAGAATGCTCACCACTCCCAGCTCCTGGGAATCAGTGGGGATAAGGAGATCTGGGGAGCCAATCACCTCCTCAAAATCCAGGGCATACAACTGAGCTCCTGCCCATTGCCCCTTTTCAATGGCGAATGATGCTCCCCACTGGCTGATTCTCCATTGTTTTTGCCCCACGTGCTCAGCTTCTGCCAGTCCTGCCCATCTACTGACTTCCAGCTAGTGACTGCCTTGGCCAGGGGATACTTATTTGTTTTTGCTGTTTTGTGGACCCAGGGGTGATGGTTATTGGGTGCGAGGGGACCAACAGGAAATCAGAGGCTTCTGTGATCTTCATCTGGAGTTCGCTGGGGTGTCAGAGGCTAATTGAGGCTCTGCCTTGGTTGTCGCTGTTTGATTAAACATCTTGTGCTAAGCATCATCCATCTGCTTCTCCCAGTGGCTGCCAGAGGTAGGTATTTTTAGCTGTGGGCAAATAGCTTATCAATTGTGCATACAAAATGCAGCCAACAGAAAGCCATCATTTTCCATTACCTTGCCTCATTCTCCCACGAAGACAAGGGCAAAGGAAGAATTAAATAAGATGGGCATTCTCTTATTCATTCAACAAATGTTTACTGAGCTGCTCACTGTGAATCAGGCACTGTTCCAGACACAGAGATGCAGCGATAGACAAACACACAAGTGGTTTGCCTCCACAGGGAGCTTACAGTCCATTCTGACCCAGTAGAATTCTGCTCTGCCTCCAATAGCTCTGTGGCTTTGGTAAGTTTCTATCTCTCTGAGACTTCTTTTATTCCCATAGCATGTGCTGAGTGTGTATTAAGTGCCATTTTCTGTGCTGGGACTGCAGGTGATGGATGGCGCATCTATTTCACCCTCTAGTGAGAGAGGAAGAGAGGGAAAGAGGCTACATGACCAAGTGGTAAGTGTAAGCCAGGAGGCCGAGGCATTTTCTTGGGCACTTGGAGAGGAAGCAGCAATGAGTTCTGGGTTCTGAGTTTATGGCGAGGGAAGGTTTCAGAGAAACATGCAGGGAGAGATTGAGGAGAACGGCACTCGAGGATCTGGGAATGGTAGGGACTGTGAGTAACACAGTGAAGAAACAGAAACATAAAAAAAAAAAAATGGCCAGGCTCAGTGGCTCACACCTATAATCCCAGCACTTTGGGAGGCCGAAGTGGGAGAATTTCTTGAGGCCAGGAGTTTGAGACCAGCCTGGGCAACATGGTGAGACCCCATATCTCCACAAAAAGTTAAAAAATCAGCTGAGTGTGGTGGTGCAAGCCTGTATTCTCAGCTACTTGGGAGGCTGAAGCAGGAGGATCGCTTGAGCTCAGGAGTTGGAGGCTGCAGTGAACTATGATCATGCAAAACAAAATAAAACAAACTTTAGTCAGTGACTCAAGCTGTCTTTCTAGTCTTAAAACTTGTCTTCTTAGGGATTTTTTTTTTTTTTTTTTTTTTTTTTTTTTGAGGCGAAGTCTCACTTTGTTGCCCAGGCTGGAGTGCAGTGGCGCCATCTCGGCTCACTGCAGGCTCCGTCTCCCAGGTTCAAGCGATTCTCCTGCCTCAGCTTCCCAAGTAGCTGGGATTACAGGCACACACCACCATGCCTGGCTAAATTTTGTATTTTTAATAGAGATAGGGTTTTACCATGTTGGCCAGGCTGGTCTTGGACTCCTGACCTGGGAGGCCTGACTTGGCCTCCCAAAGTGCTGAGATTACAGGCGTGAGCCACTGTGCCCAGCCCTTAGGGATAATTTTCAAGGGACAGCTGACCTGCGTGTCCTGCAGCTAAGGCCATGTATAAACTGCAACCAGTAACTATTGACTTTGCATCCTCTAGCTCCTTTCTCATATTAGGTCTGCATCCAGTGTCTCCAACTTAAATGAAGAAAAAGCAATAACACGTGACATCAGGGGGAAAAATGAACTAGTCTATATCAAGGTTCTGGGACATGTTTTATGGTTCATTTAGATACCCAGGGTTCCATGGCAGCAGGTGTCATGAAAGCTGACCACAGTTTTAATGACTACCACTTTAAGGATTCAGAAGGCATGTCAGGGGCTCCTAGCGTCATCTCGGAAAGACAGGTGGCAGAGTACAGATTCTGTAGCCAGGTTGCTGAGTACAGATTCTGGAGCCAGGTTGCTGGGTTTCAAACTTGCCCCTGCAGCCTTCTAGCTGTGTGATCTTGAGCAATTTACTTAACCTCTCTGGGCCTTCAGTTTGCTCATCTATGAAAAGTCTGCTGATATAGCACCTATCACAGGTTTTTATGAGGATTAAATAAATTAATACAGGGAAAGTGCCTGGTACTAGGCATGCTATACACTTTTTATCATCATTACTATTAGACAGGGTAAAAGTTTGGAGGGGCAGGAAGTGTGCCTGCTTTGCTGATTATTATTAATATATTGCCAAGCTCTTACACAGTTCCTGGCATACAGTAGGTTCTCAATAAATACCTGTTGAATGAATAAATGAATGAATAACTATGAATATAGATTAACTTAACATTGCAGACAAGCAAAAGGCTGGTTAACAGTTTTGAATGTACTTAGGGTTTACTGCAGAAAATGAATCAGGTGCTGTAGTCCAGGGTAATTGGAAATTAATTGGAAATTAATTTGGTGTTCCGTGTGTGGGAGAGATCTTTTTGGGACCATTAGCTCCCTGAGAAGAGGGTTTGTGCCAGAATCTTCCACATAAATCCAATTCAGTTCAACATAAATTTAGTGATGCCCAACCGTGTGCCAGAACCTGGGTCAGGCTCCCAGAGTACAAGATCCGTTCCTTAGGCTCAAGGTGCTGAGAACTTACTAAATAGATCATCCCAAGGCAGCATGAGGCGTCATTTCAAACGCCCTGCTCCCTTCAACGTCTCTGCGTTAGGTTTTGCAAACTCAAATGATGACAGGGCCTGGGCAGGAAATATAAATCTGTGGAGTGGGCATGCCATGTGGGCACCTCCGGTGAGCAGGATATCGCATGCCCCATTGCAGGAAGATGGTCACCGTTTAGCTCCACTTGGTAGTTTCCCATGAGGGAATGACAGCCAACTGTGGTCAGGTCTTCCAGTGTTTCAGGAGAGGCTTGCAAGCAACACAGTTACACACCCCATCCCAATACACAGGGTGGTCCATGGGTTGCAGGTTTGAGACCTCTGCTTTACCAGCCAACATCCAAAATCTTTGCACAACCCACAAGATACCTCCCGCACCATCAGCTCCCTTCTGCAAGCCCTGCAAATACACCTTGCCACTTCATTTTAGGAGCCATTGCCTGAACGCGCAACACACTTTCCTACCTCCATAGCATTGCATGGGCTATTTCTTCTGCCTGAAATACCTTCCCCACCCACAACCCTTTGCCTAGAAGACTTTATTTTTAAAGGCTTCTCTAATCTCAATGCATTGAGTTAAGCACCTCACTGGCCAGAGTATTTAACAGATTTTTATGATGATATTCTTCAAGATCTTTATCACCCATTCACTGGGAGCCCCTGGAAAGCAGGGACTGTATCTCTTTACTCTAAACCTTGAGGACTTATCACAGGGCTGCCAAAGAGTATGCACTCCATCAATGTTTTTGGGATGAAAGAGTGATGGATGGATGGATGAACGGATGGCTAGATGGATGGATGGACTCCCCAAGGCTCTCTCTGTGTGACATCAGTCTGTTTGCTGTCATTTTCATGGTGTTCCCTTATATATGTGATGACTGATCACACCCCTTTCCTCTGCTTTTTTCTCTCTAAATCCAGTGTCTATGTAGCTTCTTGGGCACTCCTTTCTGTTACCTTCTATAATAGCTATTGAATCAAATTCCCCATTTACTGACTTGGGCATAACACTTAAGTCAGTTTTCTCATCTGTGCAATGGGGACATCTCTCCAAAGCGCTGTTAGAAGACTGAGTAATTTAATGTGCGAAATCATCTGTACCATGCTTGGCATGGAGTAGATGCTCAGAAATAGAATTCATTTCCCTGTTGAATGTGATTGACAGTGTTGCTCTTAGAACACTTTTCCCTTGTTGAAATGAGGAAAGATTAAGAGCTCCGAGAGTGAAACCAGACTTCATGGGGTTGAATTCCAGGTTTGCTGATTCCTAGTCTTGTGATCGTGGCTAAGTTACTTAAACACTCCATGCCTCGATGTTCTTTATCTGTCAAGTGGGGATAGTAATGCCTATCTCATATGATTCTTGTGGGAATTAAATACATTAACACAAATAAAGTGCTTAGAAGAGCACCTGGCACGTGGTGACGCTCAAATGTTATTTTGGTTGTTCACCAACCCAACCTAAGTGAGGAGGATTTTGCATTTTCATCAAGCCCACTCAGGCCAACTTCCTTCACTTTCTTTCCATTGCAAATAGTGACTCCCTAATGTGTTCAGGCACCTTGCCACAGGTTGCAGATGTCAGTAAACCTGAAGAACCAGTTTCTGCCCTCCTGGAGGCTCTAGCCTGGCAGAGAAGCCAGATGGATACTCAGAGAGAAGCTCCATGATGGAATAAGACAGTATGCTATGGGAGCACTTAGGAAGAGGGAAGAAATCTAATATAGAGGATCATGGAAGGCTTCCTGGAGGAAGCAGCATGTGTGCAGTGATGGGAGCGGGGAATAGAAGCCAATCAAGTGACTGGGAAGCAAAGCATGCCAATAGGAGGGAATGAAATGTGCAAAGGCCAAGAAGCAAGAGACGGGATGGCTGTTGAGCAGGTAGAAGTTCAGCATAGAATAGAGGTCACAGACCGACTGCTTGTGGGGTGTATTCTTTGCAGGGGTGGGTGGGGCTAGGAGACAGATGCATCTGTAAGGTTTCTGAATTAGTTGCTGTATTTATAAACTGGAGTATTTCATATCCAGTCCTGGATTTGAGCTTCTTTTGAAAATCAGAAAGGAAGGCCATGCTGGACTCACATTTCCACATATGGCTTCCGTCCAGTTCACATCCCCACGAGGCTTCTCTCTTTTATGTCATCTGCTCACCCTCACCCAAGAGAGAGTAGGGAGGGATGCCTGGCTGGAGACAAGATAGAGAAGTAACAGTCCCTGATTTCAATGGCTTTGCAGCCCTATTTGGGTTGGATCTGTTGGGAGGCAATAGGGAGTCATTGAGGGGCATCAAACATTAAAGGGTTTTACTAACAAGAAACTTATTATTTGCCAAGTGCAGTGGCTCACGCCTGTAATCCCAGCACTTTGGGAGGCTGAGGTGGGCAGACAGCTTAAGTCCAGGAGTTCAAGACCAGCCTGGGCAACATGGGGAGACTCCATCTCTACAAAAATACAAAAAAATTAGCCAGGTGCAGTGGCACGTGCCTGCTGTCCCAGCTACTTGGGAGTCTGAGGTGGGTGTATTGTTCGAGCCCAAGAGGTCAAGGCTGCAGTGAGTGGAGATCATGCCACTGCTCACCAGCCTGGGCAACAGAGCAAGACCCTGTTTCAAAAAAAAAAAAAAAGAAAGAAAGAAAGAAATAAATAAACTTATTATTTTTTCCCCCAAACCACAGACATCCCTGAAGGGACACAAGGTGGGAGGTGAAGAACAGAGGGTTCTGTATACCTCACTGAAACTCTCAAATAGGGATTGATATGGGAACTTTTTCATTTATAAAATTTTACAAGAGACAGCAGAAATGCTGAGAGGTAACAATCTCCCACACAATGCACACCCTCCTCCGCGTCTTGGGTTAGCAGAGGGAAGGTCCCACGGGATCTGGATGTCCAAGAACATTAGAAAATTCTTTGGTGCAAATGGCCCAGCTGCCCGCTCCACAAGGCCACCTCCCTAATGGACATTCTGTTCCACCATGGGACCCGCGTTCTCTCGGCAGATACAGGGTTGAAGTGGCAGCATCTGTACCAGGAGACGTGGACAGGCAGGGAACAGGCCATGCCCAGAGGACAATGTCTAATTACCCAGGGGCCTCGGGAAGCAATTTTCTGTGGTTGGAGAAATTGTTTTTTGTACCTCCAGCCCAGCACACAGCCAAATGACATGTAGGTCAAGGAGGCGTAATTATATGGAAATGGAAATGGTTTTATGTTTGGGAACTTCTAAAAACCCACCTCTGCACCCTGGGAGGAGGCACAGAGAAAGTGGCTTCCAACCTGCTCCAGCTGAGTTCAGCAGGTGAAGGTAGTTTTCTTCCTCATGACTCTGGAGGAGTTTGCTTCTTTTCTGGTTTCAGGACACGTGCCTGCGTGTCACAGAGAAAAAGAAGCAATGCCTTCTTGGCTCAGTGGTAACGAACGTGGGCGCTGGATCCAGAGCTGATACATACTTGCTGTGTGATGTTGGGCAAGTTACCCACCTTCTCTGTGCCTCTGTTTCCTCACCTCTAAAACGAGACTAGTATTGGGGTACATAATAAGCACCACTGGAATCCTGGTCCCCGTGCCAGTCTCCATCCCATTTTACTCACCCCTCCTGCCCACCATATGTGGGCTGAAAGAAAACACTGTCTTTCAAGCTCCCTAAACAAACCACACTCACTCCAGCCTCTGGGCCTTTGCCTACGCAGTTCTCTCCTCTTCTAACACTTCCCCCATCCACTCTGTCTGGATGACTCTTGTCCATCATTCATGAACCAGCTTGTCCAGCCACCAGTGATGATAGGTTGATGCCCCCAGCCTTTGCCTGTAATCTTGCCTATGACAAACACACTAACTTCCTTTTTCCTCTGCAATACTGTTTCCAAGACAGGACAGAGAAAGCGTCAGTAGAAAAAGCCAGCAGTTCTCTGCCCCACCTTAGAAATAAGAGAACATGGAAATCATAATAGCAGAAGCAGCAATCATAGTGATGATGATGCTGCTGCTGCTGATGAGACATGATTCTATAACTTTTTCTTCCAGAAGGGAAGTAATCTTTATGATAAAAAATAATAGCGGCTGGGCGCGGTGGCTTACGCCTGTAATCCCAGCACTTTGGGAGGCTGAGGTGGGCGGATCACAAGGTCAGGAGATCGAAACCATCCTGGCTAACACTGTGAAACCCCACCTCCACTAAAAATACAACAAATTAGCCAGGCATGGTGGTGGGCACCTGTAGTCCCAGCCACTCGGGAGGCTGAGGCAGGAGAATGGCGTGAACCGGGGAGGCGGAGCTTGCAGTGAGACGAGATCGCACCACTGCACTCAAGCCTGGGTGACAGAGCAAGACTCCATCTCAAAAAAAAAAAAAAGCTTCCATTTAACAATCTCTTATTATACGCTAGAAATGGGAATAAGTGTTTTTAAAAATTATTAATTTTAAGTTCCAGAGTACATGTGCAGGATGTGCAGGTTTGTTACGTAGATAAATGGTGCGTCACGGTGGTTTGCTGCACCTATCTAATCCATCACCTAGGTATTAAGCCCAGTATGCATTAGCTATTTTTCCCAAAGCTCTTTCTCCCCCAAGTGTTTTATAAGCAATAGTCATTGCAGCTCCTCTTGCTTTGAAGGTAGATGTTAATGGACTCTATTTAGGAGGGGATTTAGGATTGGGTTTAGAGACTTGCCCAAGGTTACATAGCTGGTAAGTTGAAGAGCTGAAATTTGAAGCCAAGTCTGTTCAACTCTAACGGGTCACTTGTTGGACTTCTATAAGAGGAGGCATGGGAAGCGTTGTTTTCACTGACACCCAAATCAGATGCAGGACAGAACTTGTGCCCACCGGCCTGCTGGTCTACCCCTGACATGGGCATCATTGTTGGGTGCTCCCTACTCCAAGGTGCCCAGACCTTCCTAGCTGCCCCAGGAGGAAGAGGATCTTCCCTGCCTGCCCAGGGTTTCCTTGAATAAATAGGACACTCCTTGGATGGGCAAGGATGGGTTTCTTTCTTGGCAGAGGGAGCCGCAAGTGCAAAATCAAGGAAGTGTGAAAGCATGCTGTGTTTGCAGAACTGTAAAACGACAGGCTTGGCTGGCGTGTGGACTGCAGGGAAATGAGGGATGAGAATTCACGAATCCAGTGTGATAACCTCAGTGAAATTGCTTTGCAAATTCCCAAGGTTGTTGTGGGGACCTAAGGAGATAACGCATGTGAAGCGGTTTTGCAGAGTGGATAAGCATTAGACAAACGTTAATTATCACGAGATATTTCAGAGGTAGCCTGATTGGTATCAAGAGCGAGATAAGAGAAAATTAAAATATTTGCTAATTTCTCTTGAATTTGCATTCTCAAAAGCATTCATAGATGAAGAATTCTAATTTCATTGCTCTTATCTTTTTTTTCAGATGAATAGATTGTAATAGATTTCAGGAGCTAATAAAAATTTAGCCAATTTCCTGGTCATTATCAATTACACAACCAGGTTTTGAGACGTGGAGTAATATTTTGTTGCCTGCCTGTAAGATCACATCCAGAAAATTATTCATCAAATTACCTCTCAGATGCATTCTGTCTTGTCTCTTTCTGTGGTCATCCTGACTCTGGGGGCTTTGGGAGGGCAGATGTGTGTCAGTCTTGTTTAGGGCCACATTCTTAGTCCCTAGCACAGTATCTGACACACAGTAGGAACTTGACAAATATTTGTCTAAGGCAGCATCTGAGTCTAGATGTCATCATTTTATACTTGAGTCACTTCAGGGACTTCTTAGCTCTGTGTTACCAAAGTCATTCTGTTTGTGCTGAAAAACTCAGTATGTGTTCCTTATTCTAGTAAAATACTATTGGTAAAGTTAACTAATCCCAAATACTAATGCTACTAGTAAAGAATTCAAACCTACAGGTTAGCCAAAGCCATAAGGTAGGAAACTAAAATAAGAGGTCTGTAGCAATTGGAGAAGGCATAATTGTTCTTATCAGTTTTTTTTTTCCAGACAATATAATCACATGCTTAGAAAACCCAAGAGAATTAACTGAAAAGTTATTAGAGCCAGCAAGAGCATCATCAAGAGGACCAAAGCCCAGATGTATCAGTAATGGCTAGTTAGAAAATAGAATGGGAAGAAGATTCCATTTTACAATGCTCTTTTTTTTTAACTTTTATTTTAAGTTCACGGGTACATCATGTGCAGATTTGTTACATAGGTAAACTTGTCATGAAGGGTTTGTTGTACAGATTTCCTTCCTTCCTTCCTTCCTTCTTCTTCCTTTCTTTCCTTTTCTTTTTTTTTTTTTTGACAGAGTTTTGCTCTGTCACCCAGGCTGCAGTGCAGTAGTGCGATCTTGGCTCACTGCAGCCTCGACCTCCCAGGTTCCAGTGATTCTCGTGCCTCTGCTTCCCAAGTAGCTGGGACTACACGTGCGCACCATCATGCCTGGCTAATTTTTGTATTTTTAGTAGAGATGGGGTTTTGCCATGTTGGCCAGGATGGTCTCAAACTCCTGGCCTCAAGCGATCCACCCACCTCAGCTTCCCAAAGTGCTGGGATTACAGGTGTGAACCACTGTGCCCAGCCCCAGATTATTTCATCACCCAGGTATTAAGCCTAGTATCTATTAGTTATTTTTTTCTGATCCCCTACCTTCTCCCACCCTCCACACTCTGATAGGCCCCAATGTGTGTTGTTCCCTTGTATGTGACAATGTATTCTCATCATTTAGCTCCCACTTAGAAGCGTGAGCATGCAGTATTTGGTTTTCTGTTCCTGTTTTAGTTTGCTAAGGATGATGGTCTTTCCTTTGCAGGGACATGGATAGAGCTGAAGGCCATTATCTTTAGCAAACTAACACAGGAAGATTTACAACATTATTAATGCCCATAACCAAGACAGGCTACACTTGGAGCAGAGGTGGGGAGAATGGCCTCCTTTCCAACTCTGGGCTGTGCACTCTGTCTGCTGGGTCCCCAGGCAGCTCTATATATGTCCGGAGTATCACAAGATCTCCCACACAACTGTTCTGCCAATTTCTGGCTCTTTCCAGTGTAAAAAACAGAGCTCAAACCTAGTCCACCCAATGGAGAATTAGATGCCACTCTCATTAACAATTTCAACCTCCTCTCAGAAAAAACAGTTACTAACTGGTTTGTGGAGATGTACCTTTATCTCCAACACAGACAGCCTTTACCATTCTATCTCCCAGAAGTGGGTGTCTCAACCCCACATCTCCATTTCAGAAGACAGAGATGACTGCTTTCATGAAAATACTCACTTGACTGAGCTTAGAGCCAGAGAACTTCCTTCCCAAAAACACTATTAAAATCCTCACCGCCACAATGGTTGAACTAGTTTACAGTCCCACCAACAGTGTAAAAGTGTTCCTATTTCTCCACAACCTCTCCAGCACCTGTTGTTTCCTGACTTTTTAATGATTGCCATTCTAACTGGTGTGAGATGGTATCTCATTGTGGTTTTGATTTGCATTTCTCTGATGGCCAGTGATGGTGAGCATTTTTTCATGTGTTTTTTGGCTGCATAAATGTCTTCTTTTGAGAAGTGTCTGTTCATGTCCTTCGCCCACTTTTTGATGGGGTTGTTTGTTTTTTTCTTGTAAATTTGTTGGAGTTCATTGTAGATTCTGGATATTAGCTCTTTGTCAGATGAGTAGGTTAGTGTGGCGATTCCTCAGGGATCTAGAACTAGAAATACCATTTGACCCAGCCATCCCATTACTGGGTATATACCCAAAGGACTATAAATCATGCTGCTATAAAGACACATGCACACGTATGTTTATTGCAGCATTATTCACAATAGCAAAGACTTGGAACCAACCCAAATGTCCAACAGTGATAGACTGGATTAAGAAAATGTGGCACATATACACCATGGAATACTATGCAGCCATAAAAAATGATGAGTTCATGTCCTTTGTAGGGACATGCATGAAATTGGAAATCATTGTTCTCAGTAAACTATCGCAAGAACAAAAAACCAAACACTGCATATTCTCACTCATAGGTGGGAACTGAACAATGAGAACACATGGACACAGGAAGGGGAACATCACACTCTGGGGACTGTTGTGGGGTGGGGGGAGGGATAGCATTGGGAGATATACCTAATGCTAGATGACGAGTTAGTGGGTGCAGTGCACCAGCATGGCACATGTATACATATGTAACTAGCCTGCACATTGCGCACATATACTCTAAACCTAAAGTATACTTATAATAAAAATAAAAAAAAATCCTCACCTCTTGTGTTCAGCAGATGGGAGCATAGGCTCTAGCACCTGCTGCCTGGGTCTGAAGCTTGGCTTTGAGCCATTTAGTAATTTGCCATGTGCCTCATTTTTCTCATCTGTAGAATTGGGTAATAGCATCTACTTCATAGGGTTAGAAGGATTAAATTAGTTAATTTGGGTAATCTGTTTAAAACAATATCTAACATGTAGTAGGAACTCAATGTTAATTATAACTATGGTAAATGACTATTAGTTTATTGTCTATCATTAAGAAGTCAGCAATCTTACTATCCATGTTTCAGCCATGGATACTGTGAAATGAGGGGATGTGGTGGTGGAAAGGCATGAATGCAGTATTTGGCCACCGACTTGGGGCTATGCCATCATGCTGTCAACCCCACCTTTTCCCCAGCACTGCTCCCCAACCCAAGACTGCGGTTGATGAGCTTCCATTTTTATTCCATGGTAAGCTGGGCTTTCTTTTTGCACATCACACATCAATCTTCACAGTAATGTGATTTACTTCTGCATCTCTCCAACTAGACTCTGCCCTTCCTGAGGGTAGGAACCCAGATTTATTTGCCTTTATGGAACCAGTAGCTATCACAATTTACAAACGAATGAACAATGGAAGGTCCTAGTAGGATTCGGAGGGGGGACTTCATTTTGGAGGTCATTCCTGCCTTCGACAGCTTTGTGTCTATAAGGGAATGATGAGCCCTGGGTTTGAGATCCAAGAATGTAGCTTTGGTTTTCAGTCCTGCCTACTAGTAGTAGCTTGGGAGAGTCTCTTAACTCTTCTGAGCTTTCAGTTTCATAATGGATGAGCTCTTTGTAAATTTTAATTCACTTTGCACATTGGTCAGCACTTTATTAACATTAATCGTTATAATTGATGACTCTTTTTAAGCATTAGGAATAGAGTCTGGCACATAATATGTGGTCAATAAACATTCACTACGTGAACTGGATTTGGAATTCTAAGTACTCGACTGAAATTGAGCCCACTTAAGGCTGAGAAAGCAATCCTTGGAAGGAAGGATCTGGAAGAGGAGAAATTTTTTTCAGGGGGATTTTTTCATCACAATATTCTTTTTAAGGAAGAGGGAACTGAATTTCCATTTTGTAGGTTAGGTGTGGGGTGTAGAGGAAATTCACCTACCTGTCCTTGATTAAAAATAATCTCAAGTAATTAAAACATCTACTTGGGGAGAGGGTAATGGGGATGATGTTGGGAGAAACTTCAATCGGGAAGGAAGACACAGTTCCTTGAAACAGCTGCAAAGACCATGCTGGGAGGATGAACCAAGGCAGAGTGGTCTGTAGACACAGCATTTTTCTTGTCCTGTGCCCTGAATACCAATGTCTGCAGTGGGCCCAATGGCAAGCACAGAACATAAGCAGTGACATGCAGGCCGGTCACATCTCAGCTGTGCTGCTCACTGCCTGAATTACCTTGGGCAGGCCACTTTACTTCTCGAAGCCTTAGTTTCCCCATATGCCAAATGAGCATGATGGAAGTATCAATCTCACGGGCACTGCTGTAAAGATTAAATAAGGCAACATGGAGCAACATTTTGGTCTAGTGCTTGGCTCAGAGTAAGTACTCAAATGGTAATAGTGGTGATGATGATGATGAAGATAGTTATGATCAAGACGTTGTCTTCAGTATTCTTGGAGGCTAGTATGAAGATTACATTTATGGGATTAAGAAGGTAGTCATCTATCCATCTATTCCATCCATCCATCCATCCATCCATCCATTCATCCATCCATCCATCCCTTCCTCCCTCCCTCCCTTCCTCCATCCATCCCTCCACCCATCCCTCCATCCACCTATAAATCCACCGATCCATCCATCCAATACCTACCAGGCCCCCTACCATGTGCCAAGGCCCACCAGAGGACACTGGAATCAAGAGTTGACTTAGACTCCATGCCTACTGTCAAGGGTACACAGTCTAATTCAGCATCTTTTCAATGTTCCTATGCAGAGATAAGCCCTTCCTCCAGTCCCCACAGGAATTTAAATGCCCTCACCCCTCACCACCCTCACCTCATTGTAGAACTAGTCTCATTTTATTATGATGATCAATTTTCCTTTCTACCTAACTAGAGCGTGACTTCTTTTAGGGCAAAAGCCATTTCATGTGCATCTCTGTCTTTCCCTGTAGTCCCTGTAGTCCCTGGCACAAAGTAGGGCCTCATGAAATGAAACCTGGTCCTTGATAATGCAGGCTAAAGGGCCCAGGGGAGGATCCACTAGGAAATCCTTGTCAGTTTTTAAAAAAGGAACTCTTCTATTGGTTAAATGCCTACTATGTGCCAAGCACTCTATGTATATTACATTACATATTCCCTTCAGTAAGATGGGCACTCATCCTTATTTTATGGATATGTAGAGGTTCAGAGGATTTAACTATACCCAGCAAAAAAGTCCAGGTGGAACTCAAATCCAGGTCTTACAGCCCTTCTTTCTTGCAGAAAAGGCATTTAGAATGGCTGGAGAGGAGATAAGGCAAATAATGTGATGGTGTAAATGGATGTGGAGTGTGTGTGTGTGTGTATTGCATACATAGTCAAATCTGAGGAAGGCATGAACATAGTAAACTCAAATTCCTACAGGGGAAAGGCAGGGAACAGAAGCGAGAGAAACAGATTAGGTGTAAGAAAAATCTTTGTGTTGGTGGAGGGAATAGGGACAGGCAGAGCCATCCTTCTCTGGCCTGAAGGTCTGTTTTGAGAAGATCCAAGAAGCAACCAACTTTTTCTTCCCTCTTCTGTGAGCTATGTCTGCCATTTTCAAGATGTCCTTGGAATCTCCACCTTGGACTCGGGGTCATTATTCCCTTTTCCCTGCTAGACACTATGTTATCAGTACTGAATGCAGTCACAATGACAATGTCCCTCCGTCACGCTGGCCAGAACTCAATCCTTTTTATTTGTCAAACGACAGTGCTGAAGGTTACCTTTTTCTTCTTGTTCGCCTCTGTCGGACAGCAGCCCAGCCCAGGCCCTTGTTTTCTCTCTGTTCAGGATTCTTACAGCTGACAGCTAGGTCATTAGCAGGATTCGCCCACTGCCCACAGCTAGGTCATTAGCAGGATTCGCCCCTGCATTAGCAGGATCGCTCTCCACTGTGCCGCGGGCGCTTCCCACAGCCCTCGAGAGCCAGGCACAGACGTCCTTGGTGTCTGAGAACATCATTATCCTGCTCATTTCTCTGGGCTGTCTATATTTTATGTGGAGACTGAAGGTGATGGTGGCTGGGGTGGGAGGAGAATGAGAGAGGGTGGATGTGAACATGACCTCTGAGCCGCACTCCTATTGGGTGCCAGGCCCTGTTCTGGGCACCCTGGTGATGCTCCTCTCTCTGCCCAGCACCCGTTAGAACCTTCCTACTGCCACAGCCACCTCCCTCTCTTTGCTAAGCCCCTCTCATCTCTACCATTTACTCTTTTCATAGCAGCCAGAGAGACTTTTGGAAAACCCAAATTAGATCACGTCAACCCTTCAAAGGGCTCCTGTGCCTTCTTGCAGCATGTAAGAAGTCAAATCTCAATTCCCCACCATCACCCACCTAGCCCAGCCTGTGCCTATCTCTTCTCCATCATCTCCTGCCCCTTCTCCCACTTTTTCATTGTACTCTAACCTCACTGGTCTTTTGTGCCAGCTCATTCTCACCTCTGGGTTACCCCGGCTGTTCCCTCTGCCTGGTATGTCCTTCCCCCTACGCCTACCCTGGCTGATTCCACCTCATTATTCAGGTCTCTGCTCAAACATCACCACTTTGGAACACCCTTTCTTGACCACCCAACCTAATGGAGCTCCCTATCACCTTACCTCGTATGGTCTCCACGGCACATGTCAGTATCCGAAATGGTTTTGTGTGTACATTGACTTCCCTGCCTGCTGCTTGTCTCCTTGCTTATGCAGGGACTTCTTCGTATTTTTCTTTGTTTTCTCCCACTGCCTAGAAGAGTGCTTGGCACATGACAGGGGCTCATGCATATGAGCTAAGTGAATACAGTTGATCTTATCACCCTCATTTCCAGATGAGGAAACTGAGGCTCGAAGAAGGGGAAATTACCTGCTCACAGTCTTGCACCTAACAACGTTGCAGCACTGAACTCAAGCCCAGGTGTGCCCCATCCCTAAACCATTGTTGCCTCCATGACATCCTCTGCCAGGAAGAAGGGGTGTTCTGGAAGGGTCGTGGGTGCAGAGGGAGGACACAAGGCGGAACCATGGTCTGTGAGGGTCAGGAGTGTGGGTCCCTGATTCCTTTAAGGGATGCCCACCGTGACCCTCTTTATGACTCCAACCCTCTTATGCTCTCTCTCCAACCACTGCCCATTCCACCACATTCCAGGGAAGACACTGCTTTCTTTCAGGAGGCAGATGATGGTTCTTGTTGGCAGCTCCGTGGGGCTGAACTGTGGTGAGGCTGGAATGCTAAAAGTTAAAAGCTGCAGCGAGAACAGAACCATGGCCATGCTACACCTTTGGCTGCAGGGTGTGTGTGTGTTTGTGTGTGTGTGTGTGTGTGTGGTGTATGTGTGCATCTGTGTGTCTATATGCGTATCTCTGTGTGTGGTGTGTATCTGCATGCACGTCTCTGTGTGTGCATCTCTATGTGTGCTTCTGTGTGTCTATATGTATGTGTGTCTCTGCATGTGGTGTGTGTCTGCATGTGTGTCTGTGTATGCATGCCTGTGTGTGTGTCTGTGTCCGGGTAGAGTCCCCCAGTTGAAATGATGAGGCTGATCCCTTGCTTTGCACTTAGCTGAAAATAGGAAATGTCTGTGGCTGAAAAGCAATTCCCCCAGCTCTACCCATGTTTGCCAAACAAGCGGGGAAAGAAAAGAAGTCACTAGTGGACACATCAGTTCATATTCTGTAGAACGTGTTGTCCCAACTCAGGGTCAATTTACCTGCTTTTATAAGGTGCTGGCCTCCTGTTTCACTCTGCTTGCATCTGGCACCATGCATCCCCCTTCTCCTTTTTTGGTCACTCCAGACACTCTGACCCTCTTGCTGTCCTGATATGTGTGTACCAGTGCCCTCCTGCCTCAGGGTCATGGCACAGCCTGCTCCCTTTGCCCCCTCCATTCCACTCTTTCCTTCCGTGTCCTTCAGATTTCGATCACTCCTTCTTGAGGGGAGCTTTCCTTGAGTTCTCTTGTCTGGGTCAATTTCTTCAGTAATAAGCTCTCACAGCACCAAGTAGCTCTCTTTCATGACATTTTCCCAGTTGAACTTTTACATTTATTTGGGTTTCTGATCAAGCTGGTCTTTCCTCTCTCTCTCTCTGTGTGTGTGTGTGTGTGTGTGTTGTGTGTAAATGCCAAAAGGGCAAAAAAATGGGTCTTTTTTGGCTCACCGCATACCTAGCATGGTGCCTGGTACCTAGCAATGCCAGGCCCAGAATGGATGGATGGATGGATGGATGTGTGGACGGATGGACGGATGGATGGATGGATGGATGTGTGGATGGATGGATGGATGGATGGATGGCTGTGTGGACAGATGGATGGATAGATGCATGGACATATGATGGATATATGCGTGGATGGATGGATGGGTGGATGGATAGATGAATTGATGGGTGGATGGATGGATGGATGGATGTGTGGGCGGATGTATGTATGTATGTGTGAATGGAGGGCTGGATAAATGAATCAATGAATGCAGGTGCATTGTCTGATTGTGCTCTCTGATTTCTCTTCTCATCCTTTTTGCCATGGGGCAAAATGAAAACACACATTTGAGGTTAAAATTCCTAGCTTCCTCTCATGTCCAGCAGGTCATGACCATCACTTAAGAAAAGCACAAGCCATTCTGCTTCCACTTCAGAGAAAAACAAAGATCCTGGGTCACCCATACAGTAAAATTCCCTCCCTTTGAATTGTGCTAGGATCTAAAGTAGTCACCTCCTCCCCACACCTGACCCTACCATCGTTACATTTCCCTTGGTAGAGGTGGAGGCAGGAGGCTGATCGCTTGCTTTGCACTGCTGCACTGCTGCAATGGCCAAAGCACACTGGATTTGGAATCCCAGAGATTTGGGGTCAAGGCCCAGCTCTGCTGCTAATTAGCTATGTACGCATCCCTGGGGAACTTCCTTTCCCTCTAAGCCTCAGTTTTTCCATCAAGGGTATTGTAGGCCAGGTGCAGGGTCTTGTGCCTGTAATCCCAGAGCTTTGGGAGACTGCAGCAGGAGGATTACTTAAGGCCAGGAGTGTGAGATCAGCCTGGGCAACATAGTGAGACCCCATCTCTAAATTAAATATACTTTTAAAAAAGGACATTGTATTAGAACAGTGTTCCCCAGACTTTAGTGATTGTCCTACTGCAAAGGATTGAACGTGTTCCCCACTGAACTTGTATTTTGAAGTCCTAACCCCCAATGTGATGGGATTAGGAAATGGGGTTTTTGGGAATTGATGAGGTCCTGAGATGGAGCCCTCATGAATGGAATATTGATTCAACCATAGTAAAATAAAGCTCCAATTGACTGGGTGGAAAAAAAAAAAAAAAGGGACTCCAGAGGGCTGTCTTCCTCTCTTTCTCCCGTGAGAGGATACAACAAGAAGTCAGGAATCTGCAACCTGGAAGAGGGCCCTTCCCAGAGCCTGACTGCTCTGGCGCCCTGATCTCAGACTTGAGGGGCACGAAAAGAAGTCACTAGTTTATAAAGCCACTAATTTATAAAGGCTTCAGAACTGTGAGATGTAAATTTCTGTGGTATATAAGCCCCCTAGTCTATGGTACTTTGTTACAGCAGCCCAAACAGACTAAGACACCCACCAACTTTGTGATTTTTGCTGCATTCTTGTGTCACGAGTACTATCATTTATTTAGCATTTTGTTTGAAAGTGATTTGCCTTTTTTTCCTTAAATTTATACTTTATATAATCGTGCTGACCAATATAAATGTGAGTCACGTATATAATTAAAATTTTCCTAGTAGTCACATTAATAAAGTAAAAAGCAGGAGAAGATAATTTTAACAATATATTTTATTTAACTATGTACATCCAAAATGTAATTTATGTAAACTATTGATGAGATATTTAACTTTTTTTCATGCTAAATCTTCAAAATCTGCTGTGCGTTTCATGCTTCCAGCACATATCTCTATGGATGATAAATTTTCATCAGAAGTCTCTGACCTCTATTTAGATGTCATAAAATGTATGATTGAAAGAGTAGATTCACATACTCAAATTGTTCCAAGTATACAGTTATTTTCTACTAACTGAATTGAGTATGCGATTTTAGTTGTAAATTAATTGAAATGAAATGAAATAAAAAATTCAGTTCCACAGTTGCACTAGTCAAATATCAAATGCTCAGTAGCTACATGCAGCTAGTGGTTATTCTATTGGACGGCACATGTATATAACCACCCCAGATCACAAATCGGCCTCCCTTCCCAGTTGTAAACAGGAGGTAGTCTTAAATAGAAATACAATGACAATACAAGAGGCACATTAAACTCCAGCTAGGTGCTGCTGCCTGCCAAGGTCTGGGCCCAAGGCCTGCTCTGTGTCTGTTCAAAAGAGAGATTTAAACTGAGTGCAGTGGCATGTGCCTGTAGTCCTAGCTACTCAGGAGGCTGAGATGGGAGGATCACTTGAGCCCAGGGGTTCAAGGCTGCAGTGAGCTATGAGTGAGCACTTCACTGCACTTCAGCCTGGGCGATAGAGTGAGCCCCTGTTTAAAAAAAAAAAGAGGGAGATTTAGCACATATTTAAAAAGGTGTTAAACATACACTAGCACCAAGCTGAAACTTTCCCTTTGATGGAATCAGAAGGATTAAGACAGCTGAAAAGAGATTCAATGCTACAGACTCGTACCACCTAAAATAATCCTGTATACCAACAAAACAAAGCAAAAATATCTAGGCAATCGTTCTGAGCTCTAAAATCTCCCAGCCTCTTTTTCCTTTACTCCTTTTGCTTCCTTCTAAGAGACTGCTAGCAGTGTGATTTCGTAAAAAGTGAACTGAGACTTGGGAAAAGTAAGTTCCGGTTAAGACTCTGCTATTCTGTATAAGTACATTCTCACACTGCTATAAAGACATACCCGAGACTAGGTAATTTATAAAGGAAAGAGATTTAATTGACTCAGTTCCACATGGCTGGGGAGGCCTCAGGAAACTTACAATCATGGTGGAAGGTGAAGGCAAAGACAAGACCTGCTTCACATGGCGGCAGGAAAAAGAGCTAGCAAAAGCAGGGAAAACTGCCTTATAAAATCATTGGGTCTCATGAGAACTCACTTTCTATCATGAGAAAAGATTAAGCACCCCTTAATCTAATAATTTTCCACTAGGTCTCTCCCTAATCCGTTGGGGATTACAATTCAAGATGAGATTTGGATGGGGACACAAACCTCAACCATATCACATTCCTAGCTCTGCAAATCCCTCATTTCATAAAATTTGGATGTTTGGACTCATAGAAAACACAGCAGCCATTACTGCTCACACCTGTAATCCCAGTACTTTGGGAAGCCGAGGTGGGCGGATCACTTGAGACCGGGAATCAAGACAAGCCTGGCCAACATGGTGAAACCCTGTCTCTACTAAAAACACAAAAAATTAGCTGGGGATGGTGGCTGTAATTCCAGCTACTCGGGAGGCTGAGGCAGGAGAATCACTTGAACCTGGGAGGTGGAGCTTTCAGTGAGCTGAAATTGCACCACTGCACTCCACACTCCAGCCTGGGTGACACAGTGGGACTCTGCCTCAAACAACAACAACAAAAGTTAAATAAGTTAATGTGTTTGAAGTGTTTTGAAGAATTCTTAGCACACAGTAATGGCTAGTACCAGACATTGTGCCCCATGCAACCCTGAATTATCTCATTTCAGCTACACCACGAACCCTGTGAAAAAGGGATTCTTATGCCCATTTTGCAGATAGGAACACTGAGGCTCAGAAACAGTGAAGCCACTTGCCAGAGCCCCATTAACAGGAAACGACGAGGCTGGAATTTGAACCCAGGTCTGGGGACCACAGAGCCTACATCCTGATCCACCATGCTGGCAGGTTCTAAGGACACTTCCTGTTCCAAAACAAAATGGTGGATTTGTGTTTCAAGATGTTGTTAGCATGCAATGTGTGATATTTTTTGGAGCTCTTTATTCCAGCTTATCCCAAATCCCTGGTTTCATGGGTTGGCATGCTTTTCCACTTTAGCCACATATTTCTCTGTGTCTCCATCCCTGTTTTCCCTCGATCCTCCCTCTAGATTCTTCTTTTTTTTTCTCCACCTGCTGTGACCCCATTGGTGTTTTTTGGTGCTTCTTGCAGCTTTCCCAACCCCTGAGTTTGTGAATTGGCAGCGTGGTGGGCCATATCAAGCCTGCAGATATGTTTGGTTTGGCTCACAAAGTGCTGGCTCACATAGTGTTTTTGAAATTTTTGAATTAGTTGCCAACATGTGAAACAACGGACATTTAATATAAAAATCTGGATTTCTAGATTTTTTGAACAACTTGGCAACACTGAACCACCGGCTGGAAAGCGGAGTGGCAGTGGCACTTTCAAGCTCCCTCAGTCCCTGTCTTTCCTGTTGTGGTCACTCCCACTTCTCTCGACCTGGTCTGAATGTTGGTTATCATTGAGGAGTGTTTGCTGCTGTTTTCTTATATGAAAGCTGAGAAGCAGTACTGAATTCTGCCCTGTCATTTCTTCACTGTGTGACCTTGGGGAAGTGTCTCAAAGTTCTCACCTGAAAAATGGGGGTAATACATGCCTCAAAGAATTGTCAAAGAATCATAAGTTAAATGAGGCCAGGCGCAGTGGCTCATACCTGTAATCCCAGCACTTTGGGAAGCTGAGGTGGGTGGATCACTTGAGGCCAGGAGTTTGAGAACAGCCTGGCCAAAATGGTGAAACCCCATCTCTACTAAAAACACAAAAAAATGAGCCGGGCATGGTGGCGCATGGCTGTAATTCCAGCTGCTCGGGAGGCTGAGGCAGAAGAATCGCTTGAACCTGGGAGATGGAGCTTGCAGTGAGCTGAAATCGTGCCACTGCACTCCACACTCCAGCACGGGCGACACAGTGAGACTATCTCAAAAAAAAAAAAAAAGTTAAAAAAGTTAAAAAAGTTAAAAAAGTTAAATAATTTAAAAAAAGTTAAATAAGTCTTTGAAGTGTTTTGAAGAAAGCTTAGTACATAGCACTATAAGTGTGTTAGCAATTATTAAGAGAAATTGTTTGTTTTTTTGTTTTGTACATCTGTCTCTATAACTGAGAAAAAATAAGAGATGAGGAGAGCCACAGCCTTTCAGAAAAACAGCAGAGAAGCATGATTCTTTGGGTAAGTGAAGCACTTCTTAAAAACTAGACTACTTTGTTCATTTACATTATCTGACTGCTCTGTTTAAATATTTGAATTCAAGACACCTGGCCACTGTCATTTCATGGTGCCCTCTGCAGGGCTGGCATTGGCTATCACCATTTGCCAATATGTTTCGGATCCACATGGAGGTTCAGTGGCAGGACCCTTTCTGTTCATGATTCTGACTGCATTATCCAGGACAACCTTGCTGGTGGTGTTTGTCGGTCTCTGCCAGCTGTAGCTGAAGGCCATTTCGTGTTCTGCACTGATATTATTTCTAGGAGTTTCACTGAATCACAAGCAACTCTTTTAGGGGGACAAACTCCCTAGGCTTATGATGGAATTGATTGCTTAATCCATTGGATCATTCTCTTCTAGTTTGCCAGGGCATGTTGTTTCATTTCCACTTTGAGTGAAATTGTGGATTCATGGAAAAGACCTATGCACAGAGTGATGTGTGGCTACAGGGCATTTACAAGGCTTGAGCACGTGGACATGTTAGACGATAAAACAATGCGAGTTACTATTTGCCGAGCTCCTACAATGTGCAAGGCACTGTGAGAAGCCTTTGCATATTTTATTTCTAATCGTCACAGCAACCAATCCAGGGCACAGAAGGTTAATAGCATTTATTGAACTCTTACTCTATGTGAGAGTGAACACGTGCCAAGAATAGTGCTAAGCATTCTTGTAATTTCATTTAATCCTCAGAACAGCCCAATGAGAGAAGTATTGTTATTCCATCTCACAGCTGAAGAAACTGAGGCTCAGAGAAGGTGAGAAATTTGCCCAAGGTCACAGATTAGCAGTCAGGGGCACAGGATTCAAACCCAGTCAGTTTGACTTCAGAGACCACTGGGCTTAACTGCTAAACTCAACTGCTTATTTGCTTGCAGATGGGAAAACCAGGGCTCAGAGAGGTGAAGCAAACATGGTTTAGATACAGAACTTCAATCCACACCCAGTTCCAAAGCAATGTATTTTACACTCAATCTCACAAAGCAAAACTAACATGATCGTTACAGAAACTAAGCAGGAGCGAAAACTACAAAAATGCTGTACTGGATCCCAGCCCAAAGCCAGCCCAGGCAGCCTCCAGCATGGCTACATCATTGGTCTATGCTCATGTCCTGTCCATGGGGCCATGTCTCCAACTACAGCAACATAGCAGAACCTGGCTCACCTGGGCCTTTGAGAGACCCATTAATAATAACTCGGCCAAGGTCACACAGTGAGTTACTGCCAGAGCAAACCTGGAATGATGAAGTGCTCTTTTTCTCACTGCTATAACAGGAGTCCTATGGTCAAATATGCCTAAGGATGAGCCATGCAGGTTACAAAGGTCAATTAGGCACGCCATTAGGGACTATTCAGAATTGGAGTGCTGGCTGGGCACAGTGGCTCTTGCCTGTAATCCCAGCACTTTGGGAGGCTGAGGCGGGTGGATCAGCTGAGATCGGGAGTTTGAGACCAGCCTGACCAACGTGGAGAAACCCCGTCTCTACTAAAAATACAAAATTAGCCAGGCGTGGTGGTGCATGCCTGTAGTTCCAGCTACTTGGAGGCTGAGGAAGAAGAATCGCTTGAATCCGGTAGGCAGAGGTTGTGGTGAGCCGAGATTGCACCATTGCACTCCAGCCTGGGCAACTAGAGCAAAACTCCATCTCAAAAAAAAACAAAAAACAAAAAAAGAATTGGAGTGCCTATGTGCTTTTGAAAGGGGCAGCCAACCAAGAAACTATGATTCAAATACACAATGGAATACAATACAGCTGTATAAAAGAATGAGAAAGCCATCATGGATGATTAATATATTAAGTGGAAAAAGAGTAAATGTGGGGCAGTGTGTATAATGTGCTCATTTTGGGGACAGTGAAAAAAAAGGGAGAGTTGAAATCCATAATTCATATTTTCTCGGATATGCATGAAGATACCCTGAAAGTATACATAAGAAACTAAAACACTAATAACAGTGGTTACCTCTGTGATGGTGGGTTTGATAAGTGGTGAACAGGAGAAAGTGATGGAAGGGAGACTTTCCAATGTGTGCCTTTTTATATTTTTAGGCTTTGAGTCACATGAATATCATTATCTATTTAATACAAAAAAAAAAAAAGAAGAAAGGAAAAATAAAATAAAGCAAGCGGCTATTCCTCAGCTCAAGAAAATTGCTGTCTTCTGGGCATGTGAATCTAATGTCAATTCTTCTGGTGTTTTTAAGGGAACTTGGAAATCTATTTTTTAAAATTTCCAATTTTTAATTTCATATTATTCACTGGTAGTATATAAAAATACAATAGGTTTTTACATACTAACCATGTATCCTGCAAACACGCTGAACTCACTTATTAGTTCTTAGGAGTTTTTTTGGTGTGGAGTCTGTGATTTTCTAGGAAGGCCGTTGTATCATCTGTGAACCGAAACTACTTAATTCCTTCCTTTCTGTATAAATTTTATTTCTTTTTCTTGCCTTATTGCACTGGCTAGGACTTCTTCCAGTATGATGTTTAATAGGAGTGGTGAGAGCAGTCATCCTTGCCTTGTTCTAGATCTTAGGGAAAAAGCATTCAGTTTTTTCATCATTAAATGTGTTGTAAGACGTAAGTTATTTATAGATGCCCTTTATCAAGTTAAAGAAGTTATTTTTCTTTTCCTAATTTGATGAGTTTTTATCAAAAATCGATGTTAAATTTTGTCAAGTGCTTTTTCTGCTTCTATTGAGATGGATCATATGCCTTAAAACATTTTTTTTTAGTTTGTTAATATGATGAGTTATACTGAGTGATTTTCACATGTCGAACCAGTGTTGTATTCCCGGGATAAACTCAAGTTGATTCTGACGTGTTATTCCTCTTATATATTGCTGGATTAGATTTGCTAATATTTTGTTGATGATTTCTGTGTCTATGTTGATGAGGAACATTGGATTGTAGTTTTCTTTTTTTGTAATGTCTTTGTCCAGTTTTGATAAAGCTGGTGTCACAAAGTGAGTTGGGATTTTTTCCTAATTTTTAAATGATGAAAAAATAACTTATAGAGTGCTTACCATGTTCCAGGCATTGTGCTCAGTGCTTAGCCCATTTAATCTTCACAGCAACCCTACGAACTGTAGACTATTCTTATGATCACCCCCAGTTTAAAGTTGGAGAAACTGAGGCACAGACTGGTTAAAGTCACTTGCCCAAGGTCATATAACTTGTAAGCAGCACAGCCAGGACTCAGACCCCAGAGATCCAGCTCCAGAGTGTGTCCTTTTAACCTGTTTATTCCATTTTCTCTCATTAGAGATGTTTACAAGGTAAAGAAAACATATCGGCAGGCCTCAGTCCAGCTGACATATCACCAGTTTTCTACTTCTAGTTGACAACAATGGTAACTACCATGTGTCAGGCTTATTTACTATCTGCCAGGCTACAGACTCATCATCTGCCTTCATCTTGCACCAACTCTCAAAGGCAGATGTTACAGATGTTATCATCCTCACTTGGCAGTGGTGGAAATGCACCCTTCTGCTGGGCGGCATGCAGTTTCAAGCTATCATCTCTTTCCTCACCTTGTCTTTCTGCACATCCATGGCACTCTTTAGAAGGTAATTTTTTTTAAATCTCTCAAATCTCAGTTTAATTTCACACTGCTCCTTCCTTATCAAGCTGGCCCACCCATCCTCCCTCTCACTGTCTTCTCCCAGGGGCTCAAGTTCATCATTTTCTCCTGCATTGCTGTCTCTTTTGTACTGTCTCATTCCAGTTGGCCCAATGAGTGTCCCAATCCTTCCTTTTTGGCTCTGCTGACTTACTTTGTGTGTCTTGAGAAGTGAGAAACATCTTGCTTACTTAAAAAGGAGGAGGAAAGAGGGAAAGAGATGGAGTTTTAGGAACAGGTGGGACACTGATTTTCTCCACAGAGCACAGAAAGGAGGGACAGAGGTTAGTTCAAACAACTGCCTGGCAGTAATGAAGGTGAAGCCATACAACAAAATTGTACTGTTTGCCTTATTGCACTGTTTAATAAGGCAGCATGTTTGCATGCTGGCTTGACTGTGAGACAGTAGATAAGATGCTTCGTTTTTCTGAGTCTCAGTTTGTTCATTGTAAAATGAGTTCAAAGACAGGTATAGGTCGCAGAGGTGTGGCAGGGATTAAGTGTAATAATATAGGTGACAGAGATCCAGTGTAGAGAAGGCACTGAATGAGGAATAAGTGCTTTTCTTGGACAAGGCACTGTGCTAAGCCATTTTTACGTAGATGATCTTATTTCATATATACCACCTGTGTGGGTAAGAGGTACTACTGTTGCCCCCATTTTGCAGATGGGGAAAATTATGATGAAGAGAGGTGAAGAGTTCTTAAGTGGCAAAGCTGTACCCATATTTCACATTAGAATTCCTTCGATCCTACACCAACCAGTTAAAAATTAGACTGTCTGGGGCAATCCCCTAGCTCTTCCTCCCAACCTAGGGACTGAAGGTAGTCAGAGACATCCACCACTTTCCTGTGACACTAGCTCTGCTGTTGCTAAACATTCAGGTGCTCCCCATCCATCCCTCAGTTCCCACCCACGTCTCCAACCACTACTGCGAGAATTTGGGAAACTTGGGGTGAGTCCACTGCCAGGAATAGTGATTCAATTAAAATCTCAGTTTTCAACAATATGAGCAAGACCTGCGATCTGTTACTCCACACCCAGGAAAGCTGCGTCTCCCAGTCAGTGGTGGAGTAATGAGAGTTTGCTAATTGCTGGTGGCTGGGGAAGGGAGGTGATGGGTGGGGACCACTGTGGTGAGCTCAACACGTGGAGTTACATGCTGACCTGAATGCTTTCTTCTGTGTATCTCAGTCCCTCCTCTGGTCACTGGTGGGGCTGAACAAGTAGACCCCCCTCCTTACAACTTGATCGACTTCATGATAACTATGACTGCAGCAGTGCAGTGTCAATCAATGAATGTCAGGCACCAAGGCGAGTGTTTCACTTGTGCCATCATCTGCAGCAACATCCTTACTTGTCAACACCACTCCAGGGGATAGCTACCCTCATAATTCCCATTTTACAGTTGTGGAAACTGAGGCACAGAGACATGAAAAGCTTGCAACCTCACCCCAGCAGAACCTGGATTAACATTCACTCTTCATTGCCAGGACATGCTTGTCTCCCTTTACGGTTTTAAGAGAATGACTTAAAGAATTCCCCTTTGAACCAGCCTTGTGGGCTATTAACAAAACTGCTAACAGACCAAGACTTTCGGATAAGCTTGGCCTCTCCAATCATTCTTCTCTAGGTTGCTTGGTCCTTACGCATTCATCTGCTGTCTTTGGAATCATGCGCTTGCATTTGGGAGCTCCTGGAACTCAGAGACTGCATCCTAGGAGTCTTTGTGTCCTTTTGACACCCAGTTAAAACTTGGCATACCATAGTGGCCAAAACTATTAGTTGAGGGTATGAAGACATCAACAACAGCTAAATACTAATCCTAGCTTCATCCTTTTAAGTTCCCAAACTCTGGGCTAAGCCTGTGGCTAGCACAGTGCCTGGCATACAGTAGATGTCAATGCTGTGTGTCAGGAAGGCCCTAGCTGGCATAGGAGTTGGGATGTGAAGGTGCAGGGTACCTTGGCTTCCACCTTGAGGTCTTTGAAGGCCTAAGCTTTTCCTCATTTTCTCCATCCTCTTGTCTGTGCTTTGAACTCTTGAAGGGTCAACCTCTGCTTGTCTTTGTCTCTGTCCCTTAAATGATTTCATTAGAAAAGCCTGGGATAGTGAGTGAGTGAGTGGCTACCTCACTCAGTAGAAGAGGTGCAAGGGTGGGTGGATTGTTGGGGGACATTCTGATGGGAAGGCTGAGGGAGAAAGAGGTTCTGACACTTTTCTGGTTCAGCAAGCATCATCAAATAACCAACCTTCTCAAAAACTCATTTCCCAAAACAGTGCTCTGGGGAGAGAAGCTCCAAAGGGCTGAAGGGGGGAGGTGGAACCTGGACTGAAATTAATCCCAGCTCAAGGTAATTACACGACATGTGCTACCACCCCGGCAGGGCAAGTCAGAGGCTGAGCTGCTCTCCTAGGGCAGCCAGGGCGACTAGTTAGGAATAAAAGCCTCATCACTGGCTTGGGGAGAGAGGCTCACACATTAGTAAACTTGCGCTTTCTCATGCCTGCCAAATTTGGGAGGGGGGATTTATTGAAACAATCTCATCAGGGGCCCTGACTGCCAAGTTGAATGTTTGGGAAAGGAAATCTCAGCCAGGCTCTCAGAAATCCAGCTCCCAAGTTCCCAGGATCGCAAGATGCTAAGGTTCGCAGACTAAGAGATGACTAGGGAGATGATGCTAAGATTTTAGGCTGTACACTGGATTTTTTTTTTCTCTCTTTCTCTCTGCTTCTTTCAGTCCCTCTCTCCTCTCTGCATGCAAGTAATCTTTAGGAATCTATCTGCCACCGAGACTGCCTGCAAGGAGGGTCCACCCAAAGCTGGAGCCCCAGGAAAAAACCTTTCTCTCTCTCTCGCTCTCTCTCGCACACAGCCCAGGCAAGCACTCCCTCCTTCTCGGCAGCTCAGCTCTCTTCAGGAATTCAGCACAAGTCTCAGCCACACTTTGGAAAGGACATTAAGATGTGGGACCAGCCAGACATCCGCAGCAGCCGTAAGCTGCCCAGGGTGGGTAGACCTGGAGGCCAAGTCAGGGGGCCAGGCATGTACTCAAGGGGACTGTGACCCCCTGAGGTGGCAGCCACCGCAGGCTGCCCTGTGTGTCTCTGCACCCTTGCCCTGGCCAGGGCATTGTCCGAGAGCCAACCCCTGATTCTCCTTAGCCAGCTGGGAGACCCTTTTCTTGCTAGGCATTCTTTTTCCATTCCAGTGCCCCCCCGAGCAAGAGAGTGCTCAATGTCAGGGTCTCCAGCTTCATCTCGTGTCAGGCGGGGACACGCAGAGGGGCAGAGGTGCCCCAAGTGGGGTGGACGTGCAGGGGCCTCGGGAGAAGGGAAGCCTTCACGAAGCCTTCTGTCCAGAACATGCAGTCAAGCCAAACACACACAAAGCCCTCTACGCCCCCACCCCATGAAAGCCGCCCCCTCCAGAAGCGCGCACAAATGCACCTTCGAATCCGTGCTCACATGCCCAGCCCATCGCCCGCCGTCACAGTCATGACACACACACGCGCGCTCACGCACACACACACACACACACACGGTCCCCAGCTAGGGCACAGCAACTTCCTTTCCCCCCGTGTGGAAATATCCATAGTTGCCCTTAAAGCTTAAACTTTTTCCGAGGGGGCGCCAGGGAACGCACGGGGGAGGACGAGGGATTCTGGGTAGCGTTGCCCGGCACTCGGGGTTCCTGGCTTCCCTCCCTCTCCCCCACGCCCCTCACCTGGTAAACCGAGGCACAGCAAGAGGCTGTAGTAGACCACGGGCACGAAACCCAAGCCGCAGGCCGAGCCGGGGGACCACCAAGACAGCGAGCTGTTGGCTGCGAGGTGGGCGTGCGTGTGCTCCATGAGCGCGCCCCTCGCTCCCCTTGCCGCTTCGCGCCCGGCCTGCCAGCCCGACTCTGGTCGCCGGCTCGGTGGTGGCGGCGGCGGAGGCAGCAGCAGCTGGAGCAGCAGCGCCTCTCTCCCCGCAGGACTGGCTCCTACCCTTGGCCGTGATCCCCTCTGCTCGCTCCGCACCTGCCCGCCTGGAGTCCTGGCTCAGCCCTCCCTCAGGGCGCGGGGCGCAGGGTGCGGGGCGCGCAGCGCGGAGCCTCGGGAGGGGCTCCCGGAGCCCGTCTGTGCGCCTCCCACCTCGGACCCGCTCCACTCCCGCCTCAAAGCCGGGGGGCTGGGACGCAGCTCCCCGCAGCCAATCAGCTGCTGCCTGGACGCGGAGTGTGTGTGGGGTGGGAGGGATGCGGAAGAGGAGGGGGTCCCAGCCGCCTCGCTTGGCTCCACTTTCAGGGGGGAAGATGCAGTTAGACCTGGGAACCCCGAAGGAAGACCAGAGTGGAAAACAGGCTACCCCCCATCTCCAACCCCGAGGGAGGGGCGTGGTGTGGGTAGGATCTGCCTCTCCCGCAGCGGCTCCTCACTGCTCCAGCGTGTCCTCAGTTTGCCTTTCTCCACTATCCTCGCAGCCACCTCTCTTGCCCCTCGCCAATGCTTCCAGTCCATCTCCAGATAGAGGATTCTATACCTAGGGCAAAGAACGGGGGAAGGGGTGGGGCTGTTGGAGCAGCGAGGATGCTAAAGCGTTGTCGGTCTTCCTGGACAAGGGAAGCTGAGCTTGCTGGCTCTGGAAAGAGGAGTGCTTGCATCCCTGTGCGTGTGTGTGGCGACTCTGGGGGTGGCCGCCGGTGAACTGTCCCCTAACTGGAGTGCGTTTGAAGAGGATACAGACTGGCTAAGAGAAGCCCCCACTGCATGCCGCTCTTCAATCAGGAATAAGGATGTTGCAGACACTCAAACACGCACTCGCCCACGCTCACACAAAGACACACAATACCCAGGCATGCGGTGTACTCACACGCTCACTCAGGCACACGGATGCCCTCCCGTCCCACACCCAGACCCTTGAAAACACGCAGGCATCCTCATCACCGTGGACAAGACCACACTCACAGGGTGCTCCAAACATACAAAAACGCACGCGGGAGTCATGGGGGCTTGTCTAGAGTGCTTGAAGGTTGTGTGAAGGGTAGCATTGGTAAAGCAGGTGGGATTCAAACAATATGTGGGTGGGTGGTCCTTTCTCCTCAGGGCAGGCAGGTGGAGGGTTCTGGGTGTGGCCACCACAGACTTGAGGAGAAAGAGAGGTGGGAGAGAGAGAGAGAGAGAGAGAGAGAGAGAGAAAGAGAGAGAGAGAGAGATAGTGTGTGTCTGGGGCTCAAGAAAATGAGTGTGACAGAGTTAAAGATTCTGCAGGAATACCCCAGGAGCAGACTGTAGCAGCTGCCTATGCAAAGAGCTGTGATGGGTCTGAGAAACCTAAGACCCCCCGCCCTCAAACCTCCCACCCCCGCTGCTTCCCAACGCCCCTCACCCCTCTATCACATCCATTCCTGGAGGCAAGGAACTGGCTGAACTTTCCCCAGCCTCTTCCAGGTCTCCCAAGGTGGAGCAGACCCCTGGCCCTCAAGACCAGCAAAGAGCATGTATCCAGTTCTTGTCTTTGTTAGGGGTTACCCCAGGCAGGGATGGGGGACACTCTAGGGCAGAGTGGAAATCTCCAAAGCATACAGAGTCAGGCAGTCTGCATAAGGGGGGCATCTACTGGATCTAGCTGGGTCTGTGGTAAGCAAGGAGGCACGTGGCCCCACAAAAGGGCAGATTACAGAGTCACATGGACCCAGCCCAGTGAGGCCAGGTCTGAGATTTCAAGCCCCATTAGATACTGAAATTTTATTGTGACTTCTCTCGATTAAATATGACTACTGCAAACACAAAGAAAACAAGAACACCGCTGCATTGATGAATAAAGCAGTGGCTGGCCATTGTAGAAGCTCAATAAATAATTGTTAAAAAACCTATAGTTTGGATTGGTTTGCAGGCAGCTAGACTGAGATGAGAAGTTGGGGATAGCCAGGGGCGGGGGGAAATGTATGTGATCTGACAAAGCCCTTCTAGTCTCTTCAAAGATGCCCTCTGCATTGGGAATGATGGATAAGGCTTTTGGGCTTTTGCACTGGCCATTCCCTTTGCCTGGAATGTTCTTCCTCTGCACAGCTGCAGGAAGCTGTGTCCTCACCTTCTTAGGGTCTTTGCTTATACGTCCTTTTCTCTTTGAAGCTTTCCCTTATAATCCTATTTACCATTGAAATCTCTACTCCCCGCCCTATTGAAATCTCTATTCCTCTCCCACCTCAAAGTATTCACATCCTCTGTCCCTCACTGCTTAATTTTTCTGCATAGTGTATAGCGCCATCGGCAGACCATACACGTTGTATTTATTTACTTTACTTTCTCTTAGAAAGGCAGGGCCTTTTGTCTGTGTTCCTGGTTGCATCTCAGCTTCACACGGTGCCTGTATGCTGCAGACTCTCAATAGACATCGAAAGAATGAAAGGACTCAGCACCCAGGGCCTGCAGGGAGATGAGTTTATCTTTGCTTGTCTTTGCAGGCCAGGGTCTCAGAATGCTGTTGGGGTTAGGGGGATTTAGCATATAATGATCATGTATGACTAGTCACTCCAAAAATGATTTGAGTGGTTTGAATTCACAGAACTACAAACTTGGTTAGGCAGAGGGACTGGACTGCATGGGAAATCTTGATGGACCTTATTGTGTCTGAACCTTTATTTCTCCATGTAAAATGGGGATGAAAGAAATCAGGTATGCCTTTGTCCCAGGAATGCTGAGCTGGGAGAAAAAGAGGGGCGTGGTGTGAATGGTTCAGACTGCAGTTCTGGAGAATGGGGAATTGGATTGGGTCCTCTGCTGGCTCCATCAGGAACACTGGCAGTTTGTCAAGGTCCAGGTTTCCTGGAAAATGGATAGTTTGGATGATAAGATTTTTTTTTTTTTTTTTTTTGAAGAGATAGGTCTCACTATGTTGCGCGGACTTGTCTCAAACTCCTGCCTCAGCCTGTCAAAGTGCTGGGATTATGGTCATGAGCCAATGCACCTGGCCTGGATGAGAAGATCTTTAAAGACTTAGGTCAAGCTTTGAGTGTTCCTGGGTCCCAGGGAATGGGCAGGATGAGTTAACAACAAAAGTCTGTTTAATTTTGCTTAAGGGGCTGATCCACTTGATTGGTTCTGTATGACAATGGCAGACTCAGTTCAACAACAGTGGTTGGCTGAACTCATTCATTTATTCATTCTTTCAACAGAATGTTACTGGACACGTAACATATGCTGGTCAGGACCAGCCACATAATTTGCAAGGCCCAGTGCAAAATAAAAATGCGAGGTCTCTTGTTCAAAAATTATTAAGAATTTCAAGACACCAAGAGTAGAGCATTAAATCAAGCATGGAGCTCTTCCAAGCACAGGACCTTGAGTGACTACATAGGTCACACATCCATGAGGCCAGTCCTGCTTAGGAGACACAGGTGACTGATAAGAGTTAACATTTACTGAGGGTTTGTTAAGAGACAGCCACGACTTAAGTCATTGCATCTTCATTATCACAATGGAAGGAAGGTACAATTATTAGCCCCACTTCACAGATGAGAAAACCAAGGCAGAGAGAAGTTTAGTAATTTGCCCAAGACCACTTGGTTGGAATTGAATCCGAGGCAGGTGGCTCCAGAGCCTGTGCTGAAACCATCAGGAGCTCAGACTAGTGGAAGGATAGGTAAGTGATAGGAAACGTCACACACTGTCATATAGGCTCTTTGTAACATGAAGGCAGGATCTTCATCTGTCTTATCCTTCACTGTATCCTTAGTGCCAAGAGCAGTGCCAGGTAGGTGTCCAGAAGTAAATCTTAGATTAGTTAATAAATAAATATGATAGAAATATATACAGAATTTTAGAGGAGGAGTTTCACACTTGAATGCCTGTGAGCCTGGGCAGGTAATAAATATTCTTCACTGTCTTTTTCTTTTCTTTTTTTTTTTCTTTGAGTCAGAGTCTTGCTCTGTTGCTCAGGCTGTAGTGCAGTGGCATGATCTCTGCTCACTGCAAGCTCCACCTCCCGGGTTCACGCCATTCTCCTGCCTCAGCCTCCCGAGTAGCTGGGACTACAGGCCCCTGCCACCATGCCCAGCTAATTTTTTGTGTGTTTTTAGTAGAGACGGGGTTTCACTGTGTTAGCCAGGATGGTCTTGATCTCCTGACCTCATGACCCTCCTGCCTTGGCTTTTTTTTTTTTTTTTTTTTTTTTTTTTTTTTTGAGACAGAGTCTTGCTCTTGTCACCCAGGCTGGAGTGCACTGCAACATCTGCTTCCTGGGTTCAAGAGATTCTCTTGCCTCAGCCTCCCAAGTAGCTGGGATTATAGTCACCTGCCACCATGCCTGGCTAATTTTTGTATTTTTAGTAGAGATGGGGTTTCACCATACTGGTCAGGATGGTCTCAAACTCCTGATCTCAAGTGATTCACCTGCCTCGGCCTCCCAAAGTGCTGGGATTACAGGCGTGAGCCACTGTGCCCGGCCACATTCTTCACTCTCATAAGAAATATGCTATCTCCCATTTTTCCTGGAAACTCTTGGTCCTCTTGGTCTAGATTCTGTTTCTCCACCCTTTGATAGAGGCGGCGGTATGAAGCGATAATTCTTTAAGATAAACAACAACATAAACGTAACTTAAATTGCAACTAACACTCTACTCAGAGTTGGAAAGGCAATAGGGAGTAGTGGGGACTGTAACAAACTAGATGTGTGTACGCTAGTCACTGTATGGGGTTCTGGGTATACAATTGTTTTTAAAAGTTGACATGGTCTCTGCTTTCCTGGATCTTTAAGTCAAGTGCAAGATACAGGCATGAATCAATTCATACACACACACACACTCACGGATAATTTGCTCAAGGGGCTGGTCCACTTGGTTGGTTCTGTATGACAATGGCGCACTCAAGCCAACTGTGGTTGGGGCTTGGATAAGGGCTATAAAAAAAAAGCGAAAGGAATGAGCCAGCATGCACCAAGGAGTCAAGGAAGATTCTATGTAGTCTGGCAGTCAGGGAAGGCCTTCTCTGAGGAAGTGATATTTGAGCTGAGATGTGAAGGATAAGTAAGGATTAAGAGATGAAAGATAAGTAGTGAAGGGATGTTGGTCTAGGGGTGAGGGGAGCATCCCAGGTGGAAGAAAGAGGCAGTGCAAAGGCCCTGGGGTGGGAGTGAGAAGAACTCTTTGAGGAGGTGGGAGACCAGGGACTGTGTGTGTGTGTGTGTGTGTAGGTGCAGTACAAGCAGATCCATGCAGTTAGACAGTGGGTGGGGTCTTGTAGGCTACAGGGAGAAGTTAGGTCTTTATCCATGGTTTTAAGCAGGGGAGTGCTGTGATTATATTTGCATTTTCAAATACTTACTATGTCAGGGAGGTGGAGAATTGATGGAAAAGAGGCAAGAATAGAAGTGGGTAGACGAGTTTCGAGGTTGTCATGTTGGATATGTGAGAAATGATAGTGGCTTGGACTAGGGTGGTATTAATGATGGAGTGGGCTGCATTCCAGAAGTTAGGAGAGTGTGTGTGCAAAGAAAGAGGGAGAGGGAAAGGCAAAGTGAGAAAGGGAGTTAGGAGGGAAAGAGAGTAAGGAGTCAGCTAGAGAGAGAGGGAGAGACAGAGATGTGGAGAGAGACACAGAGAGACGGAGATAGATGAATAGACAGATAGACTGATAGGAAGTGAAATGCAAACACACAGTGATTATGACTAAGGTTGTTCTAGATGGAAGGGCTGATGAAATGGGGCTTGTAGCACCCTGGGTCCACTTGGCTGAATCCTCTGTCCTCCCACTTCCTACAGACTATAGCTTGCCCTCTGGTTTCTCCCTGCTTTTCAGGACTCTTTTAAAGGATAACTTTGACCTCAAAATCTTTCCTGACCTGCACATCCCCGTTTACTTCCCACATGGACAGTCTTTCTCCTGAAACATCTTACCACATTGTGTTGCCACTCAAAGGTTGTCTGTTATCTGCCCTTCCTGCATTTAGATCACCTCCTGGCAAGGGAAGTGTCCTTCATCCTGGAATGTTCAATACAGAACCTAATTTCAGTGCAAGCAGTGTAACTGTCAACTGTTGAGGCTTACATCCAGACCTGGGTTTGAATCCCAGCCCAGCTCCCTTAGTAACCATGTATTCCCCAGGACTCTTTTTATTGAAATTGATGAAGAAAAACTTAAACTAGTTTAATTTTTAAAAAGGAAAGTATTGGCTCTTATAACTGAAAAGTATAGAAGTTTGCCTGACTGCAGGCCTGGCTGATCCAGGTGCAAAAGTATACCTGGCTTTTTCCATCAATGGCTTCTGCTTTGCCTTGATTAGCTGCATTCTTAAGCAGGTTTTTACAATATAATAAAAAGATGGACACCATCATCCCTAGATTTATCCTATCAGATTAATAACCAGAGCTGAAAGAGAATTGGAACAAAAGTCCTGGGAAAGACCACTGATGAACCAACCTGGGTCAGGGGCTCATCTCAATTAAACTCACAAGTTTGAGTTAGATTTCTATAGCCAACAAAATATATATATATATACTGATTGCAACGTATGTCTCATGTGTCCAGTGACAAAGCCAAGAGAATGGGTAAGTTCTTCCCAAACCACATTGACTTTGAGAGGAGGTGGACCATTTATTCAAAGAAAAGTTGGGATTCCATAACGGGAGGAATGGAAATAAATGATGGGTAGGCTGCATGTTTGTGAGCTGAATTCAGCCCAAGGGATACCAGTTTGCTGGTCCTGTTAGATTTACACTGTATGTTTTATTTTAAAAAATTAAATAGATTTTGGTTTTTAAAGATGTTTTAGATTCACAGCAATATTGAACTGAAGGTACAGAGATTTTCCTAATGCCCTCCGTCCCCACACAGGCATAGCCTCCCCTATTATCAACATCCTGCACAAGAGCAGTCCATTTGTTACAACTGATGAGCCTATGTGAACACATCACTATCACCTAAAGTCCATAGTTTATGTTAGCGTTAGAGTTTTCGGTGTTGTACGTTCTATGGGTTTGGACAAATGTATAATAACATGTACCCACCATTATAGTATCATCCAGAGTAGTTTCACTGTCCTAAAAATCCTCCATGCTTTACCTGTATATCCCTTGCTCTGTCCCCCAACCCATGTGTTTTATTTCTGGGGGTCAAAAATATCTTCTGTGTGAACAGAAGATATTTTGTTCTGTGTGAACAAATACAACTCTAGTTCATGCTGAAGTTTTGAGTTGAAGTGTACTAATGCCTGCCACTTTAAAATGCAACAAAAATTAGGCCAGGAACGGTGGCTCACGCCTGTAATCCCAGCACTTTGGGAGGCCGAGGCAGGTGGATCATGAGGTCAGGAGTTCAAGACCAGCCTGGCCAACATGGTGAAATCCCGTCTCTACAAAAAATACAAAAATTAGCTGGTCATGGTGGTGTGTGCCTGTAATCCCAGCTACTCAGGAGGCTGTGGCAGGAGAATTGCTTGAACTGGGACCCAGGAGGCGGAGGTTGCAGTGAGCCAAGATTATGCCACTGCACTCCAGCCTGGGCTACACAGCGAGACCGTCTCAAAAAAAAAAAAAAAATAAATAAATAAAAAAATTAAAAGGATTGATGGATAGCTGGAAGAATGGATAGAGGGGTAGATATACCTTAAAGCAAGGAGATGTTAATGGTAGAATCTAGGTCATGGGTAGATGGGTTTTCAGTGGAAACATTTTTCAACTTTTATGTCTGCTTGAAAATTATCATAATAAAATGTAGGAAAACGTGTCTTGTGCAGTGTGTCTTGGCCAAATATGTTATTACAAGCAATTGTTGAAACTAACATCTCTTGGTGGTGTTGCAATTCTTTGGAAGCTCAGCCTTTGGAGTTGGTGCGGAAGACAATTGCTTCCCTGTGATTAGGCTGTCAAAATGGCACCTGATATTTTCCTCTGATGCTCCCAGCTCTCCACTGACCTTGGTCTGCTCTGCTAGAGCTTTTACCAGTTTGTCTTTGACGGCGGGCTCTTGTTTGCTTTCCAATAAGAACTATAGCATCGTGTTTTTCTGCTGTTTGTTTTACTCCACACGTGTGGCTTCTTGTTGAGGATGTCTTGGTGAACAGCTGAGGATCTCTTGTAGCAATCACTCACAACAGTTCTTTGAGGTGCAAGACAATTCTTACCGAGTTTGGATAGAGCCTTTTGTTGCTTGTCACTGACTTTTCAAGGTGGTCAGGGGCAGCCGCAGACAGGATAGAAATATTTCCACAATTGCTTGCCTGCCTGCCTCCTAAAGCCCGGAGAGGGGGAAAAGACAAAGAATCCAAGCTGCACCTGGGTAAATTTCATCAGGATATGAAGAATGATCATAGATGAAGTGAAGGAAATGGGGTCCTGAGAGGAAGAGGAAGGCAAGAGTTAGGGGTATGACCAGGTTGTTGATGTATCACAAAAAGTCTTTTCTTTCTGGTTCAGAGAGATGTGAGAGGCCTCTGTGTATCCCTTAAGACTCAGTTTGCTCCGTAAAGTAACAGGAGTTGGTTGGGGAAGAAAGAAAAAAGGGGAAGGTAAGAAGGGGAGAAGAGAGGAGGGAAAAGAGAGGAAAGAAAGGAGGAGAGACGGGAGAATAAGAAAGGAGAAGGGGAGAAGAGGGACTAGAAGAGGAAGAAGAAGAGAAAAGAAAAGACACAGCAATATGTGTCACCAAATTACCTGCTTCCTGTTGGGTGGGGAAACGGTAATGATGAAGAGAAAAACAAACAAAAACCTTGTCTGAGGGTGACACATTGTGATTATTTAGCATTTAACTAGTCTCTGGGCAGTAGTTATTTTGCATGTAGGGTTGTCCAGAATCTTCTTCCCCTTCCTAACAGATCACGGTTTCCCTTTAGGGAGGAATTCTTCCCCACTGGGTGTGGTTTTGGATAAAGAGTATATTCAGGTGCCTGTCACCCCATTACAGAAGCCAAAGGGGAGAGATCCCTTGGCCCAGGGCAGTCAGAGGTGGATGGGTAGGTGTCCTGTGCGTGGTCAATTATAGGCTTTTTTTTTTTTTTTGAGATGGAGTTTCACTCTTGTTGCCCAGGCTGGAGTGCAATGGTGCAATCTCAGCTCACCACAAACTCCGCCTCCTGGGTTCAAGCGATTCTCCTGCCTCCGCCTCCTCCCAAGTAGCTGGGATTACAGGCATGTGCCACCACACCTGGCTAATTTTGTATTTTTAGTAGAGACAGGGTTTCTCCATGTTGCTCAGGCTGGTCTCGAACTCCTGACTTCAGATGATCCACCACATCAACCTCCCGAAGTGCTGGAATTACAGGTGTGAGCCACCACGCCTGGCCCAGGGCTGTCATTTTGAACTTAGAACCTTGAGTGAAGGACAAGGGCAGCAGAAGAGTTTGGATTTCCTTCATCTTGGTGGGGATGGCTGCACAGGACTCATCTGCTCTGGGGCTATTGCTGTGGTTCTTGCTTCCTGAGCATTTCCAAATCCATGGCTTCCTCTTCCTCTGTGAGCTCCATGTCCTCACTCCACATTCACTGCAGCGCTATGCACAATAGCCAAGACCCAGAAACAACCTAAATGTCCAGCAGTGGAAGAATGGATAAAGAAAGTGTGGTATAGACACACAGTGGAAAATTATTCAGCTTTAAAGAAGAAAGAAATCCTGCCATGTGCAAAAGTATGGGTGAATCTGGAAGATATCACGCTACGTGAAACATAAAGACAGTCACATAAAGATGAATATTGCGTGATTCCATTTATATGAGGTATCTAACATATCCAAACTCATAGAAGCCGAGAGTAGAATAGTGGTTGCCATGGGTTAGTGGGAGAAGGAAATGATTGGGTAGTTGCTAGTCAACAGACATACAATTTCAGTTATGCAAGATAAATAAGTTCTAGGAATATGTTGTACAACATTGTACCCAAAGTCAATAATACTATATTGTACACTAAAAAATTTGTTTAAAGGGTATATCTCAAATTAAAAGTCCTTACTACAATTTTAAAAAATCCATAAAATGAAAACACAAAAGGACTGTCCAGAGAAGGGTCTGCAGAGATTTGAAGGGTACTTAAAAAAAAAATCCATTTGTTTACATCAGTTAGGTCAGAGAAGGTTTCTGTTGCTTGCAACCCAAGGACATGCATTGATCAGCCAGTGATCCTTGTTCCATAGTAATATGTCACAATTGATAGAACTTTACTCTGAACAAAGTATAGCCATGTACACCATTTAATTTTAATCCTCATTGTTACCCATGTAAAGTGGTCAGGGCTGGCATCATAAGCTTGTTTTATAGATGAGAAATTTACAGCACAGAAAAAGCCAGCCATGTATCCATTATTCCCTAGTGTTTAAGAAATAGGGACTCACAGAGATTCCATTCAATCCCCCCATTTTACAGGTGAGAGAATTGAGTCCAAAAAAATGAAGTGAAAAGTCTAAGGTCACACACAGTGTCAAACTGGAATGCAAATGCAGCTTTTTATAGCTCAAAGTCTAATGCCAACCATTACATACATGAGAATTGGCCCCAAAAGAGATAATAACAGTAACCTATAGTTGACATCAGAGCCATGTTTGAATAAATAGTTATCAGATGTCATTTTCCCCTTAATTTGTACAGCATCAGAGGCCAAGAATTCTCACATTCTGTGTATTACACCTTAGAGCATTCCAGGCACTAAATTTATCAAGCTAGAAAAAGAGAGAAAGTTTGAATATTCTTTCCAACTAGATAATCATGAGAACATTCCCCTCATCTCTGAGCATTTTTTTTTTCAACCACTATACTCCAACTGCCCAAAAGTTCAATTTTCTTTAAGAGCCTCAGAAATAGTCCTAAGAGGGCGGCATGAGGAATTAAGACCGATGAGAGTGAAGGTACTTACCAGAATCCTCCCTGCAGGGATAAAACATTGAAATGTACAGAAAGCATGACTCATCAATGTACAGATAAGGCTGGTTCCGCCAAGCAGCAATGATGACAAAAGCAGAACAGCCAGGAAGGCCAGCAGGTAGGCAATCCAGTGGCTGGGCCAGACTAAGTGAGGCAGAGCAATGAGCTGTCCTGCTCAGGAAAGTTCCAGAATGTCCCTAATACCTGAGCACTGAAGGCTTCATTCTCTTTAACAGCCGTGTGTTCCTGGGGACTGTGTATCACTGCTCTAAGAGACCAGTTTACAGTGCAATGTGGGGTTATAGTACCACTCTGCCTCTCTCCGAAGCCAACACTGTCAGGGGAGAAGCTGTAGGAGACTTACAAAGAGGCTTTAGGGCTTTGCTCAACGTTTGCAGGTGAAGGTTAACCATACACATGGCAGCAAATTCCTAAAGCCAGCAGGTCATTGGCGCCTTCTTAAGTGAGGCACACAAAGATTTTTAAAGTTGGATATTTTCAAATCTGGAAACAAACACTATGATTTGTCAGCATAAGATTCCAAACTCTAGAGCCTTGGGTTAAGAGGCCCATGTGACCTTGACCAAGTCACTTCTTGTCTCTGTGTCAGTGTTTCCTACCCGTAAACTAGAGATAAAAATGGCATTTACCTCTTAGGTTTGCTATTAGAATAAAAAAAATAACGGTTCCTGAAGTTTGGCCATTTTGGTACCATGTGCATGATTTTTGTCACTTGTACTATTATTTACGGGATGTCTCTGTTTAAACTGCCTCACGTAAAAATCCCTCTATTTAAAAAAATTGTATATTTAACATTTGTTTAAAAATTAAAATTTACCATATATATGCAAACTAGTGTCTCTTGCTGTATAAAGAAGGAAACCATTTAAAAAATCATGGGGGAGGTCGGGCGCGGTGGCTCACGCCTGTAATCCCAGTACATTGGGAGTCTGAGGCGGGCGGATCACCTGAGGTTGGGAGTTGGAGACTAGCCTGACCAACATGGAGAAACCCTGTCTCTACTAAAAATACAAAATTAGCCAGGTGTGGTGGCGCATGCCTGTAATCCCAGCTACTCGGGAGGCTGAGGCAGGAGAATCGCTTGAACCTGCAAGGTGGAGGTTGCAGTGAGCCAAGATCGTGCCATTGCACTCCAATCTGGGCAACAAGAGTGAAATGCTGTCTCAAAAAAAAAAAAAAAAAAATTTGTGGGGAGAAAAAGCCAATGCCATTAAAATTCTAGCTAGTGCTGTTGCCTGCGAAGGCTCTTAGAGTGAGGCAGGTTCATTCTTTGCTGAAAGGAGGAATTAGACAGTGTTAGAGAGGTGTTAAAGACATGCTAGCACCCCCCTGAGACTTTCCCTTGATGTTTTTAGAATGACGGGAAAGAGATGACCTCCTTCACCAACTGCTTCAATATTATTTCATATAGGATCTGAGAACCCTAAAAACAATCTCCTCTATGGTCTCTACTGACTGTATTTGGAGAGACGTTGCATTATTGTATTACACAGTACTTGGCCCATTGAACACAATCAACATGAACTTATTTTTTTCCTTTTCTCTTTTTTCCTGCTTTTTGAGGGACTGCTGGAGGTTTAAATCTGGTAGCAACATCTCCACTGGGGACTACATTTGTTTTTAATCAACTGCCAGGGCTGATTTGGTTTGTGGACGGTGTATGGGAAATTTGTTCTCAGTTTAAAATGCAGGTCAACACCCATCTGTTATAGTGTGTTTTCTGGTCTAAATGTGGCTTTAGAGGTCAAAATGTGTTGGAGCAGAAATGAGAAAGAAGGAACATTTTTGAGGACTTCCTACATTTTCTATTCTTTCCACATATTGTATAATTTATTTCTCACAACTCCTCATAATAGAAAGCATTGCCCTCATCTTAGAGGTAATAGCTATCAATTATGGAGAGCTTGTTTTGTGATACACTGGTAAGAACTGTCCTGTTGAAAAACATCCACCAATGCCTTCCCTTCTGAAGTACAGAAAAATAAAAAATACCAACAAGGGTGACAGGGCCTCCCAGGATCTAGTCCCAGATTGGCTCCAGGACTGTCCCTCACTTTGTTCAGTATGTCCAGACACACTGGCCTTTTATTTGCTCCATGCACACAATAAACTCTGTTTTTTTTTTTGTTTTTTTTTCTCAGGGCCTTTGCACTTGCTATTTTCCCTGCTCAACCATCATGCCGGTCTGTGCTCAAACCTCACCATCTGCCTCCAAAGCAGCTCTAGTTTGATCACTGCTTGACATTATTTTGTGATTTTAATAATTGTTTATCCTCTATTTCTTCCTACTTTAATGTGAGGTCCATGAAAACAGGGACCTTGTCTGTCTTGTCACCATCAGAACATGCCTGGCTTATAGAAGGTTCTTAGCAATGATTCATTGAATATATGACCTATATCATTTCATTTCCACCATCCTAACAGGTAGGTAAAACTGCCTTCTCCATGTTACAGATGAGGGGACAGAGCCTCAGAGAGCTTATAAGTAGCTTACCTTAGGTTACACAGCTAATAAATGGCAGACCCAAGATTTAAACCTGGGTAGTCTGACTTCAGAACCATTATACTGAGGTCCCAATATTGAAGTTGTATGCTTAAGGTCACCTAGATACTAAGCATTCTAGGCCAGCCCTGTCTGATCCCAAATTTCCTACTGTAGCCACTAGATCATGTTGTTTCCTGGAATAAGAGAATCTGAGATTTCAGAGCATTGATTGCTCAAGTGCTTGAGGTCAGTTGGTGCCCATGTTGGTTGATGAGGAGGTGACTGAACTGCAACCACTAGTCACACCTCATAGATTTTTGGTGACAAGCGTGCGTAAGACAAGCCCTATTAGTTATCATTAATGAAACTACCTAGGTTTGCAATCCCATAGCTAGCCTCTCAGGGTTTGTCCCCAGAACCTAGCTGCATTTTTGTCCATTGAGTTTCACCCACTTTGCAATCCACCTTCTCTTGTTCCCTACTGCCAACTCTAGACCATGCTGTAGCGTCAACCTACAATGTTAGTTTATTTCTTCCACTCTATCACATATCTACAAACTGGAATTAAAAATAGTATCTACTTTATGGGTTTGTTGTAGGAATAAGTTATCAAATAAATTTCACCTTGGCTGACATGTTCCTCATGTTTCTTGGCAAAGCACAAAGAGTTCTTTATAATTTGTCCTTAATTCATTCTTCCATATCTCTGTCCCAGCCCTTGACCCAAATGGCCTAATTCTTTGCCAACTCTTTGAAACTCAAAGAAACATAGTTAGATTTGAATCTCAGAACCCTTGCTTACTAACTGCAAGGAGTTTGGCAAGTAGTTTAACCTCTTTACACCTTAGTTTCCTCATTCATAAAAAATGGCAGCGGTATTTCCTAACTTTGCAAAATTATGAGTATTACATTAAATCATGCACAAAATATGTATTGGTTGAATGATCTCATTTTATCTCAATAAGATGGGTGGATGCAGTTATCATGTCTATTTTAAAGATAAGGAAATGCCAAAAATTGAATCAGTTGAGCTCATGGGCATAGAGAGTAGAAGGATGGTTACTAGAGGCTGGAAGGGTAGTGGGGGGTTGTCGGGGAGGTGGGATGGTTAATAGGTACAAAAACTTAGAAAGAATGAATAAGACCTACTATTTGATAGTACAATAAGGTGACTATAATCAATAATAACTTAACTATATATTTTAAACTAGTTTAAAAAATATAATTGGAGGCCAGGTGCGGTGGCTCACGCCTGTAATCCCAGTACTTTGGGAGGCTGAGGTGGGCAGATCACCTGAGGTCAGAAGTTCGAGACTAGCCTGGACAACATGGTGAAACCTCATACCTACGAAAAAATACAAAAGTTAGCTGGGCGTGGTGGCACATGCCTGTAATCCCAGTTACTCGGGAGGCTGAGGCAGGAGAATCCCTTGAACTCAGGAGGTTGCAGTGAGCTGAGATCATGCTACTGCATTCCAGACTGGGCAACAGAGGGAGACTCAGTCTAAAAAAAAAAAAAAAAAATATATATATGTATATATACACACACACACACACACACACACACATATATATACACATATATATACATATATACACACACATATATGTACACATATGTATATAATTGGATTATTTATAACTCAAACAGTAAATGCTTGAGGAGAGGGATACCCCATTCTTTATGATGTGATTATTTCACATTGCATGCCTGTATCAAAACATCTCATGTATCCCATAAATATATAAGCCTATGTACCCCCCAAAATTTTTTTAAAAATTAAAAGATGAGGAAATGGAGGTTCAAAGAGAATACCTTTGAGTACTTGCTTGAGGTTGCATGGACAATGGTAAAACTGGATTTGAGCATAGCCAGGCTTCACTCTGAGCCATTTCATTGATGTACCAAGAAGTTAAATATCATCAAGCTACAAATAGCTTTCTTTCTTTTACTCTATCATTCATCCGTAAAATGGAATTAATAATAATATCTACCATATGGGTTTATTGTAGGGATAAAATATGAAGTGAAATATAAAATCTAAAGAGCTTAGTATGTTATTTGGAATGTAGTAATTATACAATGAGTCCTATTAGTAGTTGTAATGGTATTACCATGCTTGACTGAATCAGGATGCATTTGACTGCAACTAACAGCAAATCTGATTCAAATGGATGAAACAAAAAGGAAATTTATTTTTCACGTGACAAGAAGTCCTGAGGTTGAGCTGCTTAGGGTGTTAAGTCAGTGATTGAGTGTCAAGGGCCCAGATTTTTCTTTTTCTGTCTTCTGCTCTGTTATCTTTGATGTTTCAGTTTTCCTTTCTATCTTGTTCTTCTCATGGTTGCAAGATTGTGGCAGCTACTTCATGCATATTGCACAGAAAAAAGGCCATTTCTTCTCTTGTTCATCTTTATTTATTTTTTTTCACTGAGGAGTTTTCCCCAAAGCTCCCCTATTCCCTAAGACTTCTTAGATTTTTATGGCCAGAGTTATGTCACCATCTCACACCTCAACCAGTTGCTAGAATTGCACAAGAATGAGTGGCAGAATTTCACAACACAAAACCAATAGTCCAACTCTACTCTCAGTCTGAGTGATGGTGGGCAAGTGACTCTCTAAGTCTCAGATTTTTTTCATCTGTGAACTGGAGATACCATTGACTAATTCTCAATATTACAGTGAGATTAAGTAAGACAATGGCAAGTACCAGACATCTTAGTAGGTAATCGGTCTTCATCCTCTCTGTCACTCTCAGTCATCACAGAATGGTCAAATGGCACTGAATATTCAAACGTTGAATTTAAAGACCTGCCTCATCATTTACTCCCTGTGAGTCTATGATTACATGACTTAATTTTAATTTTTTCTTAGAATTTAAGTGATAACAGGGATTACTATAATATATACTGTTGCCTTTTATTATGTGCTTGCTAAGTGATAGGTATCATAATAGTTACTTTACATGCATTTGGCAACGTAATTCTTATGAAAACTTACATTACTTAAGCATTGACTCTATTTTACAGGTAAAGGGTTAAGTAACTTGACAAGATCAAATAACTAGTAAGTGGCGAAGCCAAGAATTGAAGCATGATTTATCTGTATTAAAAGCCCCACACTTTTAATGCCTATATGATAGTGCCTCCATTTCCTATTATGGATCTCAGTTTCTTCATCTGTAAGTGGGCATAACAAGATCTTTCCTTGCCCACTTCACAAGGTTTGGAAGACAATCAGATAATATTGAGTCTGCGAAATCCCAGAAAAATAACTGCATAACTAGAGACCACTCTTGTTAGTGTGGATAACAACTGGTGCTTTACCAAAGAAACACAGCCCAGCACCCTCAGGTTATAGCCGCTGATGCTGAATTACCACCATCGACCTCCTCTCTTAAGGAGTCTGAATTCTTGGTCTCTCCTTCCCTTTCCACACTCTGAGGTATCCATATGTCTCATTCTGTTTCATATGCCCTGGGGCTCTAGCTCTTCTTCCAAGGTGAAAACGAGATGATATGGTAAATTAATCAGTGCCAAGGGGCTAATGGGAGGATGATATAGGAGGTGCTGGAGGCACTATTAATATGGTCTCTACCCCTGTCTCCCTCCCTCTTCTCCCTCCCTCTATTCCTCTATGTTTTTCTGCTTATTCCTGGCACTCCTCAAGATGTCTACTTTGGTAATAGTTTCTGGATAAATGCCTTCTGTTCTCCCATCTCATCTTCCTCCACTGCAGTGGCTCTCAATCACAATCAATTTTACTCCCCAGGTGACAATGTCTGGAGATATTTTTGATCATTACAGCTGGCATCTAGTGGATAGAGACTGGGGTGCTGCTCAACATCCTACAATGCACAGGACACACCCCTATGACAAAGAATTATCTGATCCATATTGTCAGTAGTGCTGAAGTTGAGAAATCCTATTATCAAATTCCTTAAGGATTCTGTGTTACAAAGATTAACTCATTGGAAGGAGATCAGTCAAGGCTTATTTTGGTTTTAGGTTTTAAAAGCAAATTCATGGGCATAAAGCATTGTTTTCCCAGGATCCAAAACTCTCTTTTGCAAATAGATTCCACCCCGATCATAGGAATGAATATATATTATCTCACTAATACACCTGGTTTCAGAAATTGGTCAAAGGAGAAGAAAAGACCCACATGTGACCAATCAGAGTTCTTCCAGGGGATTTTTTTCAAATGGGAGGTAGAGGAGAAAATTCTTTTTCTATTCTGCACCCAGGGCTGTTCAAATGGAAACTCAGGGATACATGTAGCAGAAAAAGCCTAGAGAGGAGATCATAAAATTGATGTTCAGAAAGAGACAGCACAGATGAGATAGAGATGTTGTCTTAGTTTGTTTTGTGTTGCTGTAACAGAATACCACAGAGTGGGTAATTTATAAAGAAAAGAAATTTAATTCTCACAGTTCTAGAGGCTGAGAAGTTCAATATCAATGTGCTAGCATCTGGTGAGGGCCTTCTTGCTGTGTCATCCTGTGGGAGAAGGTGAGAGGGTGGAAGAGCATGTGAGAGAGCGAGAAAGCAACAAGGAGCTGAACTCACTTTTGTAACAAGCCCACTGTCATAATAACTAAACCACTACCACAATAACAAACCCACTCCCATGATAACAGCATTAATCCATTCATGAGAGAAGAGCTCTCATTACCTAATCACCTCCTAATACGCTTTGCATTAGGGATTAAGTTTTCAACACATAAACTTTGGGGACACATTCAAACCACAGTAGATGTAGACAAACCGATGGCATTGGAGACCCTGATTGTAGCCATTTCTTAGCACCAGCTCTGATCCTTTTTATATCTATTCTCTTTCTCCACTTGTTTTGGGACTCCAATAACATGAATGTTAGATCTTCTGTTCTAGTCCCCCTGAGGATCTGTTCACTTTTCTTTTTTTCAGTCTCCTTTCCCTGCGTTGTTCAGATTGGGTAATTTCTATTGTCCTATCTTCCAGTTCACTGATTGTTTCTTCTCTCCCATTCATTCTGCTGCTGAGCCTCTTGGCTGAGTTTTTAAAATGTTGGTTATTGTATTTTTAAGTTTTAAAATTTTCATTTGGTTCTTCTTCCTGTCTCCTGTTTGTTTGCTGACACTTTCGATTTATTTACTAAGGTGTTCTACTTTTTCATTTGTTTCAAGTCTGTTCGTATTTGCTCATTGAAGCATTTTTTTTTTTTACAATGGCTAATTTAAATTCCTTGGGAGATTATTCCACTATCTCTGGCATCTTGATGTTGGCATCTGTTGATTGTCTTTTAAAAAAATTCAGTTTGAAATATTCCTGGCTGTTGGTATAAGGAGTGATTTTCTACTGAAGCCTAGACATTTTTGTATGTTAGGAGACTCTGGATCTCATGTAAGCCTTCTATTTTAGCTGGGATTCTCTAACACTGCTCTGGCATGGGAAAGCATGGTGGTGTCACCTGTTACTGTCAGATGGAGGTAGAAGTTGTATGTATGTTTGCTTTACATGTAGTATGCAGGACTTTTAGTTGGACTTAGCAAAAGGTAAAAGGATATCTACTTAACTTTCTGGAAAATCAATTTCTTTTATTTATAAACATCTACTAAGGGGCAGAATGTAATTCAAAGTGCATACATATTGCAATCAGATCCAGCCAAGTCAGAATCCTGAATCGTCTACTAATAGAGTGTTCTGAGAAGCAAAGACAATATACAGCACTTCTTGAAGTACTTTCCGTACATTCTCACTTAACTTTCACATCAAATTGGTGAGTTGGTCTTAGCAGCATAGTTTTACAGATAGGAAAACAGACTTGGTGAGGCAAAGTAATTTTTTCAAGAATATTTTGTTCTGAACTTTCCACCACATCATGGATGAGATACAGATAAAGAGAAACCTGAAGAAGACTATGAGTGGCAGCTTAGTGAAAAGTAGCATGGAAAATCGAAGACTGGGCAGCATGGTAGTCTGGAAGCAAGTTTGGGATAGGCACCACAAGACCTTGAATCTAGTCCCAACTTGGTCATCGGGTTAGTTGAGTAATCTTGGACAAGTCACTTATTTCATCTGGATCTTGCCTTCTGGCAAATGAAGAAGTATAGGGTTACATGGTATCTAAGACACTTTTCATTGTTATAATTTTATGATAAATCTAAGAGACATGAAGTGCCAAGGACATTCTAGACACTATATAGGAGAATGAAGATCTATTAAACTCAGAAAGAGACACAGAACATTAGCACATAACTACAATGCTGAAAAATACTTTAGCAAAGACCTTGGTCAAGGGGAGAAAAAGGGTTATTATCCATGAAGTCATTTTAAATGCCTCAAGGTCATCAAGTAATTCAGGCTGACTCTTCTCTTGGAGGAGATGCCTTTTTTTTTTTTTTCTTTTTTTTTTTGTGAAAAGGAGTTGGAAACTACCTCTTTCTTGAGATTTGCCTTCATGCCCCAGGCTGACTTCAGCCACCTCCCACTGCTTTGTCCCTTATCAGATGTCTTACTTTATTACAGTGTTCCTCCCAAATACATTCTGAGTTCCTCTAGGGCAGGAACTGGTTTTATAATGGCAATGCCAACTAAGGGAGTTTAAACACTCACTAAGGGCTTTATCTTATCTTCACTTCACAACCCTATGAGTTATGCACTATACTCTCCTCATTTTATATAGAAAGAAACAGGCTTAGAAAAGCGCAGGAATGTGTCCATCCTCTCAGTGGCAGAGCCTAGATGTTAACTTTGTTCTCTATGCCTACTGACCCTTATTCTTGACCCCTGTCTTATGTTGTATCCTGAGTCTTATTCATATTTTAACCCTAAAACCCACTAGTGTTGGGAAGAAAGTAGTTGGTCAATAAACGTTTGTTGAATGCATGTGTATGAAGAAGGATTGAGAGAGGAAGGAAAGATTAGTAAAAGGGTAGATAAAAGAAAGTGTGCCAGGTGGCTAGATTGATTGATTGATAGATTAAAAAGAATGGGTGGATAGACATATGCATGGATGGAACACCCTGAAATACGCAGTAGGGGCATAAGATATGTGAGGGAGCCCAAGTCACACTTAGTAGAGAACTAATAGTCTCCAGTGTGTCCCTTTTTTCCTTCCCCCAACCACTTATACAGCTAGAGAGCAGCAGAGCATTGGAGCCTGTTCTGCCTGACTCAGCAGCTCACACTCAGCCCCTCTGGTAGAATTCTGGAGAGTATTCCCCACATCCAAGAGGCCTTCTCTAAAAGTGGAGCTTCCTTGAAAAAATCTTTGAGCATTGGGATTCTTGTAGTCAGTTTGGGGAGGCTCATGTTTTGGGATAGGTGGAGAAAAGGATTCCGTCAGCTTGGGATAGATACAGAGACTGGGTCTCATTCTCGGGGGAGGAAGCTGGCAAGTGTTAAGTAACTCAGAGATGACAAACTGACTATTTGACAGTGAATAGCTAGGTGACCTTAGGCAAGTTATTTTATCTAATTGAGCCTCTGTTTCAAAATGAGGGTATTATTGCAAGCAGCTTACAAAGGTATTTCAAGAATTAAATGAAATAGTATATGTATAAAAGAGACTGATATGAATTCTCAACATATAGTGCTGGTATTGTTATTACTCCTGTTGAAAGGTCCTTGGATTTGGAACAGAAATTAAATGGCCTATCCACAGCCACAGAGCTAGATAGTAACTCAAACACTGGTTGAGTCTTAAGTCAGGGAATTACTAGCTTGCCATGTGGTTGTGGATAGGCCATTTAACTTCTCATTCTGCTTTCTCCCTTTTTTTTCATTCATCACATGGGTACTGTTCTAAGTGTGAGGCTCTCTACTAGCTGGGGAGAGTGTTATGAATATGCCTTGGCCTTTGCCAGGAGGAGCTCACAATCCAGTAGAGGAGACGGACATAGCAAATGCAACATACTGAGTGAAAAAAAGCTAATGAGTATAATAGCAAACCAGTTAGCACCTTGGAGTTGGACAGACAGGAGTTCGCTTCCTGGCTCCATCTCTTACTACCTTACTGGCCTAAGCAAATCATTTAAATTTTAGGTCTTAGAGTCTGTCTTCCTTAGTAAAATGGGGACCAAGATAATAGAACATGCCTCATAGGGCTGTTTCAAACTCTTCCTGAAACAAATACACGTCAAGTCCTAAGCATTGTGCCTGGCACATGTAAAGCACAGTTCTAGAGCTTTTTGGATCTTATGGTATAATGAGGACATTAATCCCCATCCTGCCTGCATATTTCCCATGGATGTTTAAGAATGAAATAATACAAGTGAATGGGACTTTTAAGATGTGATATAAAATACTAGTTTTACCATTCTACATTTCTGTACAAGAAGACATGGCACAGAAATTGCTCAGCATTCACTGTTACGACTAAGCTGGTCATGTAATAAATATTTGATGATGTACAATTATGAAAAGATAGATTCTGTCCTATTCTTCCTCTTGTCTAGTGGAGCTCTGTTTCCAGAGAATTCCGCAGCCAAGAGAGAAGAGAGCAGAAGCAGGGATTGGGAGAGCAGCTTCCAGCAGTTGAGATTAGAATGGAAATAGCAGGTGACTGCATGTAATTTATTTTCTAGACAGCTGCTTCAACTTCATGCCTGTCTCCTTACGCCAATTCCACCAGTCACTGTCTGCTGTCCTAAGCACAGGTGTGGGGAATGAGAGTGAAGGAGAGAAGGGAAGTCTGAAGCCATGTGTGGAGGATCTTCAGAGGATGAAGCTCTCCTGCAAAGGCTAGGGGCTGGTGATGGGTAGGAGCGATGCTGGAATCGACCAGGGTAGAGCTGTCATTACTTGCCTTGACTCTGCTTGCAGCTTATATGGATTCCATCTGTTCCTGCATTTCATTCATTCAATAAACATCTTTACGGGGATCCATTATGGGCTCAGCACTGTGCTAGGCACTGCATGCACATAAATGGGTGAATGAGGCATCATCTCTCTCTTCCAAGAGCTTGTGCAGGGGTCCCAAGTTTAAATGCCTATAGAGACTATGTTGTTAGAGTAAAATTAATTGCTATAATAAACTAAACCCAACTTTTCAGTGGTTTTAACACGTACGAATGTTTCACTTGACAATGAAACGGTCCAATGTGTGTGTTCCTGGTTGGCAGAGGGTAGGTGGGAGGATCTCTACTCCATGCAGTCATTCAGGAACCCAGGCTCAAGACGGTTTTTCCATGTTCTAGGGTTGCCGTGGGCATCAATATTCAGCTGACAGACAAGGGAAGAGAGGGAGGACCTTGCATGGAAGTGTCTTTTTGTTGTTGTTGTTTTGTTTTGTTTTTTGAGACGAAGTCTCACTCTGTCACCCAGGCTGGAGTGCAGTGGAGGGATCTCAGCTCACTGCAACCTCCGCCTCCTGGGTTAAAGCGATTCTCCTGCCTCAACCTCCCAAGTAGTTGGGACTATAGGCGCATGCCACCATGCCCAGCTAATTTTTTGTATTTTTAGTAGAGACAGAGTTTCACCGTATTAGCCAGGATGGTCTGAATCTCCTGACCTCGTGATCCATCTGCCTCAGCCTCCCAAAGTGCTGGGATTACAGGCGTGAGCCACCGCACCCAGCCACATGGAATTTTTTTATGAGACTTCTTTTCTTTTCCCCCCAAAGATGAGGTCTCACTCAGTCACCTAGGCTAGAGTACAGTGGCATGATCATAGCTCACTGTAGCTTTGAACTCCTGGGCTCAAGTGATCTTCCTACCTCAGCTTCCCTAGTAGCTGGAACTACATGTGCACACCATCGTGCCTGGCTAATATTTTAATTTTGCTTTTTAGTACTGAAGTCTTGCCACATTGCTCAGACTGGTCTCAAACCCCTGGGCTCAAGTGATTCTCCCACTTCAGCCTCCTGAGTAGCTGGGATTACAGGTGTGAACCACCATGACCAGACCCACACTTTTTCCTTTTTAAAAAAATCTGCATACAGTATCATATTTTTATTTATTCTTTTTCAACTTCTATTTAGATTCGGGGGTACATGGGCAAATTTGTTACCTGGGTATATTGCACGGTGCTGAGGTTTGGGTTATGAATGATTCCATCACCCAGGTACTGAGCTTGGTACACAACAGTTTTTTGACCCTTGCCCTCCTCTCTCCCTCCTCCCTCTAGTAGTCCCCAGTGTCTACTGTTGCCATCTTTATGTCCACAGATACCTGATATTTAGCTCTCACTTATAAGTGAGAACATGCAGTGTTTGGTTTTCTGTCCCTGCGTTGATTTGGTTAAGATAATGGCCTTGGGCTACATCCTTGTTGCTGCAAAGGACGTGCTTTCATTTTTGTTTTAATGGCTACATAGCATTCCATGGTGTATATGTACCATATTTTCTTTAATCAGTCCACTATGATGGCGTCCTAGGTTGATTCCAATCTTTGCTATTGTGAATAGTGCTGCGATGAACATGGCCACACTTCTTTTTCAGAGATTGTTGGCTAGACCTTAGTTGCATGACCTTAGTTGATTGAATATTAGTTACTGCTGTGGGAGTCCCATGGCAGTGTGTGATACAGGGTGAATCAGGACTGTGGTGGTCGGGACAATCAGCTTATTAAAAGGAGCACACATGTCTCAGTTTTGGGGATTGTTGTCACATGGGAAGTGTTGCCAACTGTTTCGCTTTTTCAAGAGAAACTGCAAACCTTGATTTTTAAGTGTCATTTCCAAGTTCTTAAATACTGGCAGTTCATTTAAAAAATTTAAAAAACCCCATAAAATTAAAAAAAATGATATGGGCAATATTCTGCTGGCCAAACTAACCAAATTGCAGTCCACATGTGGCCCACGGGTACCAGCTTTTGGCCTCTGGCTCCTGGTCCATCTAGAGAGACTCACACAGGTAATTACAATTCAGTGTAATCAGAGCTGGCACTCTGAACTCTAGCATTTATGAAGTCACCTGGTATTCACTGAGCATCTACTATAAACTTGGTCTGTTCCAGGTGCTGGAGAAAAATCTGTGAACAAGGAAGACATAGTCCCTGACTTCAAGGAGGTTACAGTCTACTGAGGAAGGGAGATATTGGACAAATACATACAAAAGAGAAAAACAGGTGCAATGAATGTGCATGATAAGGGGTCCTAACCTGGCCAGGGGAATGAAGGAAGGCTTCCTAAAGGATAAAAAGTTCGAGGTAAGATATGAGGTATGGGGAGGAGTTATCCAGGTGAAGGGTGCTGAGTATGTCCCAAGTGAGGAAGCGGCATATGCGAAGGCCCTGGGGTAAGAAAGAGGATGGTGCATTTGAGGAACTCGAGGAATTTCAATAGGATTGGAAGTGTAGAGCTGTCCTAATACCGATATTTCCACAGCCCAGGAGTACAAAGGGAGACCCACATACCTCATGCCTAAATATTTCTGATTATCTATTGAATTTAAAAAGCAAAATGCAAATTATAATAAATATCCAAATCCAAATTAAAGAAAACTGAAATTTATTTCAGTTTTAAGGACTTAATTTCAAACTCATTAAATAATTTTAGCAAAGTTCAGCTAGTTGTCAATGTGAAGAATAGGTAGCAGCCAGGCTCAGTGACTCACATCTTTTTTTTTTTAAAAAACAGTCTTGCCCTGTCACCCAGGCTGGAGTGCAGTGGCACAATCTCGGCTCACCGCAACCTCTGCCTCCTAGGCTCAAGTGATTCTTGTGCCTCAGACTTCCAAGTAGCTGGGATTGTAGGTGCACACCACCAGGCCTGGCTAATTTTTGTATTATTAGTAGAGATGAGGTTTCGCCATGTTGGCTAGGCTGGTCTTGAACTCTTGACCTCAAGTGATCTGCCCACCTCGGTCTCCCAGAGTGCTGGGATTACAGGTGTGAGCCACCGTGTTGCACCTGTGTCTAACACCTTTAACCCCAGCCTTTGGGAGGCTGAGGCCAGAGAGGATTGCACGAGGTCAGGAGTCGGAGACCATCCTGCACAACATAGCAAGACCTTGTCTCTACTACTGATAATAACAATTAGCTGGGCATGGTGGCATGCACTTGCAGTCCCAGCTACTCAGGACACTGAGGTGAGAGGATCACTTGAGCCTAGATCAAGGCTCCAGTAAGCTATGATCACACCACTGCACTCCAGCCTGGGTGACAGAGACCCTGTCTCTCTCTCTCTCTCTCTCACACACACACACACACACAGATATTATGCTTCACGTTTACCATGAATGGAATCTAGACTTAAACAAATAAAAACTTCAGAGTAATACAAATCATTTAATATTGCAAAGTGTTTCTCAACTGCATGTCCAACCATTGCAAATACTGTGCTAATTCGTGTGAGCCTCCTGACCTGTGAATTGAAACATGAAGGGAGGCAAGTAGATGGTTGCCTGGCATTACTAGAAAACAATGCTTCCTTTCTTAAGAATATATTGCATTAATATGATCTGAGGGGAAGGATGTGACAAGTTAATGAATTTGTACTTTTCTTTATCAAAGTGTTTTCAATGGTGAAATTTTCTCTGCCTTCAGAAGCAGTGTTTGTTTCCAAAATCAGCGGGGCACTGCAGGGAATCCTTCATGGCATTTGAATGCCATTGCCTTTTGCTTTAAAGGCACAGAGCAAAGGAAGCAGAGAATTTCCCTGGAGCTGGCTGTGCACGGTGGCTCATGCCTGTAATCCCAGCACTTATTGGGAGACGGAGGCAGGTGGATCACCTGAGGTCAGAAGTTTGAGACCAGCCTGGCCAACATGGTGAAATCCCGTCTCTACTAAAAATACAAAAATCAGCCAGGTGTGGTGGTGCATGCCTGTAATCCCAGCTACTCAGGAGGCTGAGACAGGAGAATTGCTTGACCCTTTGAGGTGGAGCTTGCAGTGAACCAAGATTGCACCACTGCACTCCAGCCTGGGCAACAGAGCGAGACTCTGTCTCAAAAAAAAAAAAAAAACAAAAAAACAAAAAAACAAAAAAAGGGAATTTCCCTGGAGGTAGTGGCGTCATTAGCAGTGTGCTCTGTACCCTGAACAATGGATGTTGAGGGCACAGAGCACACTGTGCTGGCACTGAATGCCAGATCTCAAGAGTTTTCCTCACATTCTTTAATACATTGATTTATGTGTGTGTTCATGGTATGTGGGGCTGTCTAAATTGTGGCGGACCCAGTATGGGCACCCCTCTTGCCCAGATCTAAGTGTGGTACTGACTTATAGAGTAAGGAGAGAGACGCTTGAGAGAATCTGCAAGATGTAGGCAGGAATCCAATCATGTATATCATCATAGGCCTTATACAAGGGATTGAATTTTATCCTAAGTGCAATGGGAAGCCATCGAAAGGTTTTAAGCAGGAGAACGACATAACAAGGTTTGGATTTAAAAAATATCACCCTGACAGTTGCATGTAGGATATTCAATAAGGCAATAGTGAGTGTGAAGAAAACAATTATTAGACCATCACTGTAACTTTGTACATCCAAGATTCCTTGTTTCTGGGGAGGCACAGCCTTAATTGGGGTCCCTTACATGGGAAAAAATGCAGCATTCATTGTGGATTTGTTTTGAGTTGGAGATCAGGCTTAGCAAATACCTTCATGTGCTTGGGGAGAAGCTCTTCTTTAAATATCTTTCTTTGAAACCCTTTGAGATAGGGGTTTGTCTTAGTCCATTCGGACTGCTATAACAAGCCACCATACCGTAGACTGAGTGGCTTATAAACAACAGAAATTTATTTCTCACAGTTCTGGAGGCTGGAAGTTTGAGCTCCAGGTACCATTATGGTTGGGTTCTGGTGAAGACCCTCTTGCAGGTTGTGAATGGCCGACATCTTGTTGTATCCTTACATGGCGGAAATAGGGTGAGAGAGCTCTCTGGAGAATCTTTTATCAGGGCACTAATCCCATTCATGAAGCTCTGATCTCATGACCTAATTATCTCTCAAAGTCCCCACCTCGTAGTATTGTCACACTGGGGGTTAGGATTTCAACAAATAAATGTTGGACGAACACACACATTCAGTTCATAACAGGATTCTTCAAATTTCCATGGGATAGAAGGATCCACAGAACCACAATTTGGTCATCAGTTGGAGTGTTGGAAGGACATGCAAAAATATTTGGGCCAAAGGATTCTCTGACTTTGGAGGGGTTAGGAGGTAAGGTGGAAGGAGTTGCCCTCCCTTCCCCTAAATCCTCAGATGAATGGGCAGTTCCATGAGAGGGGGTGGACATAGAGAGGTGATAGAGAAAGAGGAAGGTGGGTGTAGATGTCACATGAGTACTGACATTAGCTGGGGGGCATTCAAGGCCTCTCCAATGGGTAGAGATGTTGCAGGTTCCTATGAATACTCCTTCCTGATAGACAAGGAGTATTTTATTTGAGAGTCATAAACTCTGGCTTCACCTCTTTCCCTTCTAGAAATGACTGCAAGCCTTGGGGAGAAGGGCCTGGAGGACTAGGCTGCTATGATTAAACAGGTCAACATCTTTTCCATGGATCATTCTTTGAGTAGCAAGGTCTATAAAGAATATGACACGTAGACATCCTGTTGATGGAAGGGAGAGCAAGAGAGATGAGATCCAGTCTGTCCTCTTGGCTTTTTCCTTCCTATTCAGGCTTCTGTGGTGTCTAGTCCTACTGCATGGGGTCTCTGTTGAGCAGCAGAAGTTGTGGTTAGACTCCAAATCTGGGAGGCTTCACCTGTCAAGGTCACACAATCCAGGCAGAGCAACACAGGAGCCATGGGTTCGGTGATGGCCTAATTCTTCAAGGCCAGTCAATGCATTTCTGAGTGATGGCTCCTTATGAGTAGAAAATTGTTCTCCAAATTTGGGTTTCTGCTCAACTGCTTCAGGCAAGCCTAACCTTTCAAACACAAGCAGTGTCTGTCTGGGTGTGCAGAGGCACTTAGGTTATGGAGAGGAGGTTTCTCTGCTTAAGGGAATTGCATTTAAAGTGCAGGTTCTGATTGGTCTCTGCAAATAACATTGCTGCCAAAATGGATGTGTCTGGAGGATGTGGCTGAAAATTCAATCTTGTGGTGATTTGAGGGAGGCACATGCCATCTGATGTCCTGGGGTGATGTCATCTAAAGTCACCTGGGCTGTAAACTCGGGCTTGCCAGAAAATGGCTGGAAGGACTTGAACTGCTGGGCTCTGTTGTCAGGTGGTGGTCCTCCTATTGCTACCTGTCTGGGGCCTCTTCTCTCCTTCCTCAGTGTCTAGTACATAGTGTGGCAGAGTGGAATTCAAAATTTGTCTGTGCTTTTTGATGTGCTATTTCTCCACATCCCCTGCCCAATTTGAGCAATATTCTAGGCTTTGACAGGGTTCTTCCCTGTGTTCAGAACCCTCCTCTCCCTCATCTTCCTCTTCCTTTTTCTCCTCCTCCTTCTCTTTCTCTTCCTCCTCTTCCTTTTCCATTTTATCCTCCTCTCCCTCTTTCTTCTCCTCCTCCTCCTCCACCTCCTCTTCTTCCTCCTCCTCCTCTTCTTCCTCCTCCTCCTCTTCTTCCTCCTCCTCTTCGTCCTCCTCCTCTTCCTCTACTTCCGCATCCTCTTCCTCCTCCTCTTCTTCCTCCTGCACTTCCTTATCCTCCTCCTCCTCTTCTTCTTCTTCCTCCACCTCCTTCTCCTCTTCTTGCTCCTCCACCTCCTTATCTTCCTCCTCTTCTTCCTCCTCCCGCTCCTCTTCTTCCTGTTCCTCTACCTTGTTATCCTCCTCTTCCTCCTCTTCCTTATCTTCCTCCACTTCCTCCCCTTCCTCCCCCTTCTCCATCAGTATCATTGCTAGAGCTACCATTTCAGTTATTTTTGTATTTTTATGGTTGTTGCCATTTATCTGTTTCACCAGGTCCTGAGCACTGAGATAGGAGTGGTATGCCTATTATTTCATTTGATCGTCTCAACTATTTATTATCCTCTTCATCTCACTGGGTCTCAGAGTGACTAAGCCTCTTGTCTAAGATCACAGAGTTAGAGAGTGGTGGAGCTGGGATTTTTTGGGTCAAGTTTATTTCACCCCAGAGCCCATGCTTTTAGCCTTCATGTTATCAGTTTCCCAATTTTAGAAAGCGAAAGAGGGGGCCTTGTTATGTCAATTCCAAAGGTTGCTCCTTCACACTGTACCCTATCTGTACACTGGATAGGACAGTATTTGGAAACTTGGCGTGGGGAGCCAGACATCTTGAGTTTAAATCTTAGCTCTGCTGCTTCCAAGATATGTGACTGGAAGCAAACGTCTGAGCCTTTCTGGCCTGGGTTTGCTTATCTGTAAAATGGGAACAAAAATATCATTTTTCTTAGTGTTGTCATGGGTTAGAATGTTCTAGAACAATCTTGGCAAATGTCATCCATTCTTGTCACCCAGTTTTGCTCTTTCAACTGGCTTTCACTAGCAAATTATCTATTTTCTTCATTCAGTCATCAATTCAATAAATCTGGATTAAGCACCTACTCTATGCTAGATACTGTATTTAGTGCTATGAATATTCTTTAATAGTTTCATACTAACTGTGGCCAAAAACAAGTTGAGTCACCTTCTGGGCCTCAGTTTACTCCTCTGCCAATGGAATTAATGAGGCTCCCTCACAGGATGGTTTGGAGGGTTCAGTGAGAGACGATGTGACGGGTTCATAGTGGTGCTTGATTCAAGGTTGCTGGCAGAATATAAATGAAAGTCCTTAGCAAGCTCTTACGATCCTGTGAGTTTACTCCACGGCATTCAGGTTCAAAAAATAGATCACTTTCTTTTTTTTTCTGAAACAAATTAAATTGATCTCTGAGGCTCACCTGCTTGGTTAACGGGGTTCGATTCTATTCCCCATGGGCATCTTATAAGAACTCCACGGTCCAGGAAGGGCCCATTCAGGTCCCTCGAGGTCTCCATCCTTGCAGTTGCTTTTGTTGCCACCCCTGCTGAGAACTGGTCCTCCGCCGTCTCGGGGGCGCTCTAGTCTACTGGGGAATTAGCGAACCTCTTCCCACCCAGGCTTGCCCACAGAAATGCACTCCGGAAGTTGTTCTTGCTGGATGGGGTCTTGACCTTGTGGGTTTGGGTGGTGACAACGTCCAGTGCTGTTTCTGTCTGGGGGCTCCCAGGCTTAGTCTCACTCTGCTCCTGCTTCCCTAGCCTCTATGAGGTTGCTAGCTGGATTCCTTAATGAGCCTGACTTCTTTCCAGCAAGACTTCTTCCTTCCACGAATGGTTCCCGGGAGGCAGGGAAAGAATCTTTTTTTCTTATGACAGTGCAAACGCGACAGAAGTTGACATATAAATAGAGCATCCCAGTCCACTGTAAACATGACACAAATTATGTTCTGTAGCTTTGGCCTCTCTGTGTATCTTATGTTCTCTCCCAGAAAATCAGCTCTCACTTGTAGACAGGAGAAGAGTTCTAACATTATCCTAGACTAGGTACCAGATATTTTGCACGCATCATCTCACTGAATCCTCAAAACAATGTTGTCTCATAGGAATGACTTTCATTTTCCTGATGAGGCAACTGAAGCTCAGGAGAGTTAGGAAAACTGACTGTCCTGTCCAGGTTCACCCAGCTAGAAAGGGGCAGGGCTGGGCTTTGCATCCAAGGCTGTCTGCTCCATGTCCACACACTGTTCACTACACTTCCTGCTCTTCCGTGTCTTTTATTTCATTTGTAATCCTTACAGCATCTAGTGCAGTGGATGGTAATAAATGCTGATGAAAAGAAACCCTTCACAAGCTAAGGAAGTTCAAAACTCACCTGTGTTGAAGTCCTGCATTCCCTAAAGTAAACAGGCTGTGAAACAACCTCCTTTATAGACACCTTAAACACAGTGCATGCATTTTTCACCCTTCTGTTTGATGACTTAGCACTTTATGTGCACGATGACATTTTCAATTACGGAACCATATTGAAGTTTAAAAACTGCTAAAGGATTATTCATTTCCATTCCAGAGCCTAACAACTGGGAACCCTGGACACAGTGTTAAACTTCACATATATCTTCTCATACAGTTCTTTTCTGGGAATAGGTACTATTATCATTCTCAGCGTATAGATTATAATGCAGAGGTTCAGAGAAGCTAAAAATTTCGCTCAGGGTTATCAACTATAAAGTGACAGTGATAAGATGTGAACCTAGGTGTCTCTCACCTCAAAGACTGAGCTCTGAGTAATTTTGTTATGCCAACCCTCAGGGCTGGGCTGGAAAGAGCTTTAAGATCCTTTCTAGTTTGAAACCATCCACCTCAACAAAAATTTCTGATACTCAGTGGCATAGGCTAGGAATTCCTTCACTCACTTGGGTATCCTAATATTAAAAAGCCAGGAGTTTTGAGATCACAGGATATTTTTCCATATTCATTTTTTTCATTTCATTGTATTTTATTTTATTTTTTAATTTTATTATTATTATATTTTAAGTTTTAGGGTACATGTGCACAACGTGCAGGTTTGTTACATATGTATACATGTGCCATGTTGGTGTGCTGCACCCATTAACTCATCATTTAGCATTAGGTATATCTCCTAATGCTATCCCTCCTCCCTCCCCCAACCCCACAACAGTCCCCGGTGTGTGATGTTCCCCTTCCTGTGTCCATGTGTTCTCATTGTTCAATTCCCACCTATGAGTGAGAACATGCGGTGTTTGGTTTTTTGTCCTTGCGATAGTTTGCTGAGAATGATGGTTTCCAGTTTCATCCATGTCTCTACAAAGGACATGAACTCATCATTTTTTATGGCTGCATAGTATTCCATGGTGTATATATGCCACATTTTCTTAATCCAGTATATCGTTGTTGGACATTTGGGTTGGTTCCAAGTCTTTGCTATTGTGAATAGTGCCACTATAAACATACGTGTGCATGTGTCTTTATAGCAGGATGACTTATAATCCTTTGGGTATATACTCAGTAATGGGATGGCTGGGTCAAATGGTATTTCTAGTTCTAGATCCCTGAGGAAACACCACACTGACTTCCACAATGGTTGAATTAGTTTACAGTCCCAGCAACAGTGTAAAAGTGTTCCTATTTCTCCACATCCTCTCCAGCACCTGTTGTTTCCTGACTTTTTAATGATTGCCATTCTAACTGGTGTGAGATGGTATCTCATTGTGGTTTTGATTTGCATTTCTCTGATGGCCAGTGATGAGCATTTTTCACATGTCTGTTGGCTGCATAAATGTCTTCTTTTGAGAAGTGTCTGTTCGTATCCTTTGCCCACTTTTTCATGGAGTTGTTTGTTTTTTTCTTGTAAATTTGTTTGAGTTCATTGTAGATGCTGGATATTAGCCCTTTGTCAGATGAGTAGGTTGCAAAAATTTTCTCCCATTCTGTAGGTTGCCTGTTCACTCTGATGGTAGTTTCTTTTGCTGTGCAGAAGCTCTTTAGTTTAATTAGATCCCATTTGTCAATTTTGGCTTTTGTTGCCATTGCTTTTGGTGTTTTGGACATGAACAGGCAGGAGAAGGAAATAAAGGGTATTAAATTAGGAAAAGAGGAAGTCAAATTGTCCCTGTTTGCAGATGACATGATTGTATATCTAGAAAACCCCATCGTCTCAGCCCCAAATCTCCTCAAGCTGATAAGCAACTTCAGCAAAGTCTCAGGATACAAAATCAATGTACAAAAATCACAAGCATTCTTATACACCAATAACAGACAAACAGAGAGCCAAATCATGAGTGAACTCCCATTCACAATTGCTTCAAAGAGAATAAAATACCTAGGAATCCAACTTACAAGGGATGTGAAGGACCTCTTCAAGGAGAACTACAAACCACTGCTCGATGAAATAAAAGAGGATACAAACAAATGGAAGAACATTCCATGCTCATGGGTAGGAAGAATCAATATCGTGAAAATGGCCATACTGCCCAAGGTAATTTATAGATTCAATGCCATCCCCATCAAGCTACCAATGACTTTCTTCACAGAATTGGAAAAAACTACTTTAAAGTTCATATGGAACCAAAAGAGAGCCCACATCGCCAAGTCAATCCTAAGCCAAAAGAACAAAGCTGGAGGCATCACGCTACCTAACTTCAAACTATACTACAAGGCTACAGTAACCAAAACAGCATGGTACTGGTACAAAAACAGAGATATAGACCAATGGAACAGAATAGAGCCCTCAGAAATAATGCCACATATCTACAACTATCTGATCTTTGACAAACCTGAGAAAAACAAGCAATGGGGAAAGGATTCCCTATTTAATAAATGGTGCTGGGAAAACTGGCTAGCCATATGTAGAAAGCTGAAACTGGATCCCTTCCTTACACCTTATACAAAAATTAATTCAAGATGGATTAAAGACTTAAATGTTAGACCTAAAACCATAAAAACCCTAGAAGAAAACCCAGGCAATACCATTCAGGACATAGGCATGGGCAAGGACTCCATATTCATTTTAAAAGGTGTAATGTAAAGCCTCAGATTACCAGATTATTGCTGGACACTTGGAATATAGGGGAGATGGCTACTGTGATGGTTAATTTTATGTGTAAATTTTTTCTTTTTTTCTTTTTTTGGGATGGAGTCTCATTCTGTTTCCCAGGCTGGAGTGCAGTGGTGTGATCTCAGCTCACTGCAACCTCTACCTCCCTGGTTCAAGCAATTCCCCTGGCTTAGCCTCCTGAGTAGCTAGTAGCTGGGATTACAGGCACACACCACCAAGCCCGGCTAGTTTTTTTGTATTTTTAGTAGAGATGGGGATGTGTCAATTTGATTGGTCTATGGGGTGCCCAGATATTTAGTTAGCCATTATTACTGGGTGTGTCTGTGAAGGTGATTTTAGATGAGATTAACACTGAATTGGTAGATGGAGTGAAGCAGATCATCCTCTCCAATGTGCACAGGCCTCATCCAATCTATTGAACACCTGGATAGAATAAAAGGCTGAGTAAGAAAGCATGCTTTCACTGTGTCTGACTGTCTTTGAGCTGGGAAATCAGTCTTCTCTTGCCTTCGGACTTAGAATTGAACTTGACCTTACCCATTTGGCTTTCCTGATTCTCAGGCCTTCTGACTCAGACTGAAATTTATACCATTGGCTCTCTGGGTTCTGAAGTTTTCAGACTTAGATTGGAACTATATCATTAATTCTCCTGGATGTCCAGCTTAATGACTACAAATCTTGAACTTTTCAGCCTCCATAATTGTGTGAGCCAATTCCTTGCAGTAAATATATATTTATATCCCCTATTGGTCCTATTTCTCTAAGAATCCAGCTGAACACAGCTACCACCATATTTACAATATGCATCTCAGTTCCTGGAATTCCTAGTTGCTATGGTGAATCTTCATTTGCTTGTACATTTAAGGAAACATCCCAGTTTATTATAAGTTATTTAGAAGAACTTGGCTATGGTGTCTGTTTGCAGTTAATATTGGGCAAGATAGAAAATGGCTTCACTCTAAGTGTTCTAATCAGTGACAACAGATGTTCATGGAAGGCAGAATTTTTTGTGAATCAGTGTTTTGATAATATCGTTAAACACAAATTCTAAGGTAGAAAGAGAAACTTTAGTTTGGGCCATATGTGCTTTTGATGAGAGATTTTGGGTAAATGGATGACAGAGCTTTCTACGGTAGTTCAAAAATTAGAGTGGGCTACCCTGAGGTCACTCTGGGGTTGTCTCCTTCTTCCCTGCTATCTCTGGGGATAAGAAGATATCTTAGGAGTTGGGATTATAAGGGACTTAGCCTTCCACTTAATAAAATCAAAATATAAAGGGGGAAAAACTATTTCCTCTTGTAAATACCTCCTCTCTGCTATAGTTCTTCTTCGTTTGGAGGATCCAGCAGTGTGCTGAAGCTAGCTCCCACTGGCCCATGAGAACAGATTGTTAAATATTCAGGAATTTTGGAAATGGTTGTTAAACTGTCGGTAGCTCAAAATTAGCTATAGTGGGATCATTCACATCACTGACAACTTGAAACATTACAAACCAGAGTTTGTTTGCTTTCCTGAGAGCCTGTTTACCTGTTTACCATTCATTATAAGGATTGCAGTTAATGTTTGTGTTTCTGCCTGTCCAACATACATTTCTTAGCCTCTTCTGGTAACAGCAAATTTCCTTTGGGGAAACACTGGTATTTAACTCAGGCCATGGTTTGGGGGCCATATTCCCCAGATCCAAGAGTGAGCATATGACCTGGGCTTGGCCAGTCAGAGCATTCCATCTCCCTGATCATAGTGATTGGCTCATAGGTCGCATGTGACACGTATAAACCAATCAGAGCTAATTAAGGAGCTTCTGTGGTACTCCAGGAAAGATCTTGCCCACGTGAAGGAGAGAGGTTGTAAGAGCTTAGAAGTGCATCCGACAGCAAACAGTCTGAAGAAATGGACGCATGCCGGGTCCAATGAGGTAGATTGAGCATCTGCAAGCTATGCCTGAAGTCAAATATCTCTGAACTTTTGAAATTGCTGAGCAAGTAAGTGTGACCCTGCCTTCATCTCCGATTGGCTTAAGCATGTTTGTGTTGGGTTTTCTGTCCCTTGTAAGTTACAAGTTACAGCTGAGATAGTCCCAACTGTTACAAGATTCTTCAAGTTTTGTATTATAGATTAAATTCCAAGCAAACCATGCAAGAAAATCTAATAGAGAGCCTGGTAGAGTTGAGAGGAAAAAGAGCTTCTGTCTGCAGTTCGACCTTAGCTTAATGAAACATACCATGGTTTTTTTTTTTTAGCCCCCTTCTCCTCCACACCTACACAAACACCAATATTTGTTCAAATACAAGTTTTAGCATTTTTTTTTAGCTGTGCAAACTTGGAAAATTCCTAAACCTCTCTGAACCTCATCTCCTTCATCTGAAAAGCAAATATATTAATGTCTGACTCTTATGGCTGATATGAATATAAAAGGATACAATTCCTAAAAATGCACAGTTTTTTTGTACAGAGTAGATAATATATTACTATAACCACTAGTTAAATAAATGTGTATGGGGTAGTCTAGGACCTTATATTACACATCTTATAATGGAGTTTCTATGGAGAAATGCTTGTCAATTTCCAAGACTCTGACTTCCTCAGACTCCAAACCTAGAGGAGCAGAGGAATTCCTAGGTTGAACCACTGAAAATTAGGAACTTGAGGTGAGGGGAATGTTTTGGGGATGGAAAAATCATAAATCCCCTCTTGACCCACCCCCGAGGATGTGTCCTATGCCATTTCATTCTCCCCATATCCTCTGTGTCTGTTGCATACAGGGCTTTGGAACTGCTTATCAAATAAACACCTCCCCCCTCATTTTATTGCTGTGGAAACAGAACTAAGAGAAGATTAAATTCTGTGCTGTAGTGCTTTCATCTTACAGTGTATGAAGAGGAGACAGACAATAAACATCGTCTTAAAACCCAGCACTGGAATTTCTTTTGGGGAAATAACCACCATTGATGAGCTCAAAGGTTTAGGCAAATGTCCAATACTCATATAATGTGAGCCACACAGAAATTTTTGAATTTTCTAGTAGCCATGTGAAAAAAAAAACAAGTGAAATTATTTTATAATTATTTTAACTTAATAAACCTAAGATACATTAAAATTATTAATGAGACATCTTAAATTATTTTTTCACACTAAGTCTTCAAGATCCAGTGTGTATTTTACACTTACGGCTGACCTCAATAAAGACTAACCACATTTCAAGTGCTCAGTAGCTCCGTGTGGCTGGCGGCTGCCATATTAGTCTGGCAAAGGAGACTCCAAAGATCGGCTAAGGTGCTTTGCAGGAAATAAGAGGGAGAGTGGCAGGAACATCAAAATGGAAATGTTCCAGCTCTAAGAATCTCCAGGCATTGTAGGAAAGTCAAGCCATTCCCAGCCGCCTCCCTGACCCCTGCGATGTCTGAGAGTGACTCCTTAGTTTGAAAATAGAAGAAAAGCTTGACTTTCCTGTTGGGCACAATGTGGTCACAGGTGACTGCAGAGAAGTTTCTCTGTTGCCCTGGACTTCACAGAGTCTTTGGGAGGACTTTGGACAGGAGCGGAAGTCATTGAAAACGATGGCTCAATGCACTCTTCTTGTGATCTCACAGCTGATAATGGGATCTCACAAATAACTTGTATTGTGACACACACATAGCGTGTAATGGGATCTCACAAATAACATGTAATGGTAAAGGTAAAGGTAAAGGAAATGTAAACAGCGTATTGGAAGAGCAAGGGAGAATTCCTGAACTGTGATGTTCAGGCCAAGTCTCGATAACAGAAGGGTATGGGAGGTGGGTCTTCCAGAGGAGGGGACAATGTGTGTGGAGGTTCGGAGGCCAGGGAGAGCAGGGGCACCCCAGAAATTGCAAGGACTTCCCTCTGTGGGAATGTGACTATGAGGGGGTGGTGGCCAGATGGGAAGCCAGAAGGGAAGATGGCAAAGCAGATCCGAAGGGCCGGGAGGGTCACGAAAAGTAACTTGAATTCTATCCTAAGGCTATGGAGGAGAATTTATATGTTTCAAACATCACTCGGGCTGTGGGGATGGTCAGAGGGGCCAGAGGTAGAGGACAAGTAGAGGTCTATCGGAGTATTGAAGTCATGTAGCTGAGAGGCAATGGCGGCTGGTCTATTGTAAGAGTAATGAGATAAGAAGGTGCTGGAGATGTTTTAGAGGGAAAATGGAGAAAATTTGGCTACTGGTCTGGGCATGCGTGTGTCTGGATGGGCATGAAAGACAGGCAGGAACCCAGCATAATTTCCAAATTTCTAGAATGGACAACTGCATAGAGAATGCTGCCATTTAGCGAGTACAGCAAATGTTCAACTTGCAGGGATTTCTGAGGGATGCTGAAAATGAAGGCATTTTTCCAAACCTCTGTGTCAAGACACCCAGATTCTGAGGAAGGAAAGAATAACTGAAATCAAATTCCTCCTAGAAATTTTGAAGAGCTCCTTGGGTTGCAGAGTTGGGAAAATTGCATTTCTTCTCTTGGCCTCAAAATTTTTTTCCATTTGCAAAATGAAATAGTAATTCTTACTTTTATAAGGGTGCTGACAATAAAATGCGATGATAGATGCAAAGGCATTTTGCAAGTAAGGCATTCAATTATTGTTATTGTGATGCTTATCGGAATGGGTTTGGAAAGTTCTCATCATTGTTATCGAAAATCAAGCTCGAGGCTCTGGGCTAGTGGGTTATGTAATTATTCCAAAAATATTTGCAGCAGAAACGAAAAATCCTGAGTCCCGGAAGCTTATGACAGTCCTAGATACATTCAGCCCACTCATTCATACATTTGTTCATTCACTCAGTTGTTCAACATTTATTGAGCACCTACTACATGCCAGGCATTGTGTTCGATGCTGGCAGACTACAGAAACAAAATCTATTTTCTGTTAACAAGAAGTAGCAAGGACATGTCTCTGAATAACTCCAATCACATATATTTTATTACATTTAAAATTATTTTTAAAGACAGGGTCTCACTCTGTCACCGAGTGCACGGCTAGAGTGCCGTGATGCAGTCATGGCTCACTGCAACCTAGTGCTCAACAATCCCCCCACCTCAGCCTCCCGAGTAGCTGGGACTACAGGCATGTGCCACCATGCTGGGCTATTTTTTATTAATTTTAACTTTTTTTTTTTTTTTAGAGACAGGATGTCACTGTGTTGCCCAGGCTGGTCTCAAACTGCTGGCCTCAAGTGATCCTTCCACCTCAGCCTCCTAGTATTGGGATTACAGGTGTGCCCAGCCATTGTGCCCAGCCATATATATTTTACAAGTTTATTACCATCTATAGAATTGTATACATTTTATTCAGTGCTTAGAAAACAGCAACCCTCTATAATGAGCACCATTCTCCCTGTGTTGTTGACATAAAGACTGAAGCATAGAAAGATGAACTGCCTTGACCATAGTTTACTAGCCAGGCGATCCAAGACTCAAATCCTGGACTTCTTAATCCCAGTCCAATGCCAACGGTGGGTGTCTTAAAATAATAACACCCACTAAGGAATAGGAACACCCACATGGGAATGTTTCCTATGTGCAAGGTACTGTGCTGACTGGGAATATATTATTTTAGTCAATTCTCCTGATACTAAAAAGGTAATATTATCTCTAGAAGCAGAGAAACAGAAAATATATGCGTGCACACACACATACAAACAATTGATTGAGCACTTATGACATGCCAAGTACTTTACATGAATTACATCATTTAATCTTCATAACAACCCTAGGAAGTTGGCACTGTTATCATCTCTCTACTGTGGGTGGGAGCCCTGATGTTCAGAGAGGTTAAGTAACTTGCCTGAGGTCACACAGCGAGATATACAAATAAAGTGCACAGAGAGTTCAGAAGCGAGCCATTTAATGATTGACCTGGAAGGGTAGGGGAAAGCTTCCAAACCCACAGAAGTGAATATGCCTCTGGTGGTTGCTAGTAAGAGAAAAATGAAATATCTACATCAAGTGTGAGATACTGGCCAGGACTGACCTGGAGTCAGTTTCAAAGAGTTAGGGTAAATGTTGGGGTAAATGTTTCAAAGTCCTTGTGTCTTCCCATGTTCCTCCCTCTGTACCTAGTCTGTATCTATTTATGTCCTAATTTCCACTTTTAACAAAGAACAAATCATATGGGATTAGGGCCCACCCTAATTAACTTATTTTAACTTAATTACCTTTTTTTTTTTTTTGAGACAGGCTCTCTCTCTGTTACCCAGGCTGGAGTACAGTGGTGCTATCTTGGCTCACTGCAGACTCGACCTCCCAGGTTCAAGCTATCCTCCCACCTCAGCCTCCTGAGTTGGGACCACAGGTGCACCGCCATGCCTGGCTATTTTTTTATTATTATTTGTTGTAGAGATGGGGTTTCCCTATGTTTTCCAGGCTGGTCTTGAACTCCTGGGCTCAAGCGATCTTCCTGCCTCGGCTTCCCAATATGCTGGGATTACAGGAGTAAGCCACCATGCCCAGCCTAATTATCTCTTTAAAGGGCTATCCCTAAATACAGTTGCATTTTGAGGTACTTGGAATTAAGGTTTCAACATATAAATTTTGGAGAGACACAATTCAGTCTGTGACATTATTTCTTCATTACATTACACAGCCACGTTTATGATTTGTCTCTTTATAAGGGTAGCACTCTACGATTATTTCACTGTTGATTTAATATAGATGTGTAGATTTTTTTCTTTAGAATCAATACAGTTGTCAACACACATATTTCAAAATCCAGACTTTGGTTTTTTCCCAGCATCTGAAAATGGCAACATTCTCCTTTCCCCACATCCAGAAACCCAAGAACCCTCCTGTTCCTCGTTGGCTTCCAGAGTACCTCGGGGCAGCCGTAGTCCTCTCCTGACAAAATGGAACTGTCAGTGTTTCATGCACAGAGCCAGTTCTCTGTTGTGAAAGTGAGAAAGTGTTATTTAATTTTATCAACCTTCCATTCCCTCCGTGGTAAAATGGGCTTAATAATATTTATGACTATTATATTAATCATATAAATATGATTATTATGAGGAACAGCTGAGATCAAGCCTATGCAGGCCTTATCCCAATGCTTGGCACACACAGCAAGCACTCAGAAATGGTGGATATTATTATGGGCTGGACCTCATAGGTTCACACCCCATGTGATATCCTTTATGGCAGTTTTAAAGCGAAAAGCATTCATGTGGAATATTTGATTTCCAAATCCCTGGAACAGCCAAGTCCATTTTATGAGTGGGGATGTGGAATTGGATTCCCCAGAAGCTGACTGTAATGCTAGCTGCTGTAACAAACATACCCATAAATCCATCCAGTAGCTTCACACTACAAAAGCTTGTTTCTTGCTTATGTAATTGTTCCATGTGGGTGTTCCTGGTCACTGGGGTAGTTGTTCACAGGATGAGTACAAGACCCAGATTCTTTCCACTCTATGGCCTTTCTGTCTTATCTGGGGCCTTCGAATTTTCTTCATCTATCCAGAGGGAGAAAACATGGAGAAGTAGCGAGGGAGGTCTTCATGGGCAAGGCGTAGAAGTGGCTTGTATCAAAATATGGAATGCCTAATTATTATTAGGCAAATAATAATTATTATTTATAATAATTATAAATTATATTTATATTATTATAATTATTTATAATAATAATAATAATAATTATTATTATTATTATTATAATAATAATTATTATTATTTGCCCAAATGCCTCATAGTCAACAGGTGGATAAAGAAAATGTGGTATATATATATATATATATATATATATATATATAATGGAATACTACTCAGCCATATAAAGGAATGAAATAATGGCATTTGCAGCAACTTGGATGGAATTGGAGACCATTATTCTAAGTGAAGTAACTCAGAAATGAAAAACCAAACATCGTATTTTCTCACTCTTAAGTGGGAGCTAAGCTATGAGGATGCAAAGGCATAAGAATGATAGAGTGGACTTTGGGGACCTGGGGGGGAAAGGGTGGGAGGGGCTGAAGGATAAAGGGATAAAGGACTACACATTGGGTATAGTGTATACTGCTCGGGTGATGGGTGCACCAAAATCTCAGAAATCACCACTAAAGAACTTACTCATGTAACCAAACACCACCTGTTCCCCAAAAACCTATTGAAATAATAATAGTAATAAATAATTAATAAAATCCCAATAATAAGGCAAAAAAAAAAAAAAGAAGTGGCTTGCATCACGTCTCTCCACATCCATTGCCTGGATTTCGCTTACGTGGCCACATATAACTGCAAGGGAGGCTGGGAAATGTGGTCCAATTATGTGCCCAACAAGAGGGAACAGGTTGGGTAAGCAACTGGCCAGTATCTGCCTCATTGATCACGTCAACGGGTTTTCAAATTTGGTCAAGTAGCCCTGAAAAAATTTACCATTCCTCTTCTGATTGGTTTGGGAAGAAGATCTGGAGAAAGAGCAATTTTAGAAACTTCTATAAAGAATGGAAATCATCTTGTTGAGAGCCTAAGACATGCAGAGGCTGCCTGATTCTCTGCTTCTGTTATCTTGTTTAATCTTCATAGCAACTACACGACAGCAGTTTTATTATTTCCATGGAGCAAGCCTGGAGTATCTAGCTACCATTTATTGAAGGCCTACTATGTGCTAGAAACCTTGCTTTACATGTGTGATCTTGTTTCGGCCTCACAAAACCCTGCCAGGTAGGTATCACTTTGTACCATTTTGCAGTGAGGAAATTGAGGCCCAGATGTGTAAAGTGACTTACCCAAGGACACACAGTTAGTATGTGGCTGAACAGGGTCTTGGGATTGACCTTGGATTGACCCTAAAGTACTAGCTCTTTCCACTGGGGTTTGGGAAGAAGTCCTAAGCTAGGATTCCTTTAAACACAGGATTAATTTCATCTTAAATTCCCCCATCCCCTGTCTGCCCTCTGCTGAAGTCAGGACCTCTCTGTAGCAGACAGGAATTTCCAGTGGCCAGGGAGGGGTGGAATGGTCGAGGTCTTTCTCTACAAGCCTCTGCTTCTCCATTCATACTTTTTCCTGATCCAACTTCTGCTACATGCCAAGCAGTGACTAAGCCATTGACTCACTTCTTTTATGGGCCCGAGCAGTCCAGCTCAGATGAAATGTGCAGCTCTTGGAAGTCAGCCACTCGCTGGCATCTGGGCCTGATGCTCCGCGTACACCTCTGAGCGTTTGAGGTGCAGACATCTAGAAACTCCACTGTGGAGTGATTTTTCATGCCTGACACAATTGTTGCTTGTCAGTGCCTTTTGCAGGCCATTGTATTGGCAAATGTACTCATTTCAAACCTCTGTTTAGTCTCTAAACAGATACTTTAGGCAATAGAGATTCTTAGGCTGTTTTGGGTTTTTTTTTTTTTTTTGCAGTTTTCATTCCATCTTAATATTACTAATTCTAATAATAATACTAATATAACAATAGCTAATGTTTATTAAGTAGTTACTAGGTATCAGGCTTGTATATGCTTGTGCTGGTCATTCTTCCATTTATCTGCACAGCAGCTCTCTGAGGTGGTACGAATGTTATCCACATTTTAAAGACGAGGAGGCTGAGTGTCAGAGAATTTAAATAATATGTCCAAGGTTATTCAGTTCCACAGCCCACTCTTAACCAAAAGACCCAAACTGAAGGACATTTGGGGTTTTAATGATATGTTATTTTATTGTCTGCTTCTTGAAAGACAATTCATGGGGAAACACAGTCAGCCTTGGAGATCAGTTTGACTTGAATGCTACGAATAGTTACCAGATGTATTAGTTATCGACGCCTGCATAACAAAGTATCCACAAACTTTGCAGCTTAAAACAACAAACATGTATTATTTGGCAGTTTCTGTGGGTTGGGAAACTGGAATTCTTTAGCTGGTGATTCTGGCTTAAGATCTCTTAAGACCTTAAGACTCCAAAGCTTTCTAGTTGTGTGACTTTGGTGCCTGGGGCTGCAGTCCACTGAAGACCTGAGTGGGGAAGATCTGCTTCCATGCTCACTTACGTGCTTGTTGGTGGGCTCAGTTCCGCACTGGCTGGTGATTGGAGGCCCCAGTTCTTTACCATGTGGGCCTCCCCGTAGGGTGCCCAGTTGTCCTAAGGCTGGGCGCTGGACACCCCCAGAGTGAGTGATCCAAGAGAGAGAGCAAGCCCAAGACCAAAGCCACAAGTGTTTTTTAGAACCTAATCTCAGTGTAACTTGCCATCACTTCTGCCACATTCTGTTGGTTACCCGGACCAACCCTAGCACAATATGAGAGAGGACTATAAAAGGGTGTGAATATTAGAAGGCGGAGCTCACTGGGGGCCGCCTGAAGCAACTCTTATCTGGATCCCATCCCCTTTCTGTAGGGACTTGACTCTATCAATTACTCTTCATCCCCAACCCTCTGGGAATGTCATGGTCATTTTGCACCCCAATGCAGAGGATGTGATAGTGCTTTGGGAATGACCTTTATCCTGGACAACACATCCTGAAGCTTCCCTTTGTGGAGGCCCTGAGTTTAGAGGCAGGGAGATAAGGCATGATAATGGTCTGGGAATGTGGTGATCCCATTTTACAGAATAAAGACATGCCTACTCAGCAGGGTCCCCAGAGTTGGAAGGGAGGAGAACCCAGAGTTTCAGAGTTTTCCTTTAAAACAAGATGCAAACGAGAGCTTTCATCTCCTCTTTTTGTGCCCGTGGGCAGAAAGTTGTACCTCCAATGAGAAATGAGTTCTGCCCGGTGGAGGGAAACACTCCTTGGTTCTTTATTGAATCCAATCATTTACATCTCATTGAACCCAATCAAATTAGCCACTTATCACATTAAAATGGCAAAAGAGGGATTGTGTCAAGCAGTGCTAATTCAATAGGAAAGAGGAGCTGACGGGGAGCACTATGTCATAGGATTCTGACACCCATTTTCAAGAGGTGGAAGTCTGATGTCCTTCTCTGCCCATGATGGACACAGTGACCTTCCTCAGACAGCTTTGCTGGAAGACATTGCCAAGGAAGGGAAAACAGGAGTCCTGGGCCCTGCAGAGGCTTAGGGTGGGAAGGGGAGGACAAAGGGAAGGGTAGTATGGCAGCCTGGGGGAGAACTGTGATTTCAAGATAGAGTGGTGTTTAAACACTTGAGATTTGGAGTCAGGGAGACTCCAAAGCTTTCTAGTTGTGTGACTTTGGGCAAGTTTACTTGACCTGTCTGATTCTTAGTTTTCTCATCCATTAAATGGAAGAGGGTAATATTTGCCACAGAGAGTTGCCACAGCAAGGCTACATGGTTGGTATTCCAGAGAAAGCCTTTCCTTTTTCTTTTTCGTTTCTTTTTTTTTTCTTCTGAGACAGAGTCCCACTCTGTAGCCCAGGCTGGAGTGCAGTGGTGCAATCTTTACTCACTGCAACTTCCGCCTCCCAGGTTCAAGTGATTCTCCTGCATTAGCCTCCCGAGTAGCTGGGATTACAGGCATCCACCACCATGCCCGGCTAATTTTTGTATTTTTAGTAGAGACGGGGTGTCTCCATGTTGGCCAGGCTGGTCTCAAACTCCTGACCTCAGGTGATCCACCCACCTCAGCCTCCCAAGGTGTTGGGATTACAGGCATGAGCCACCGCACCTGGCCATTTTTCTAATCCCCTTTTAATCTCATTACATCAAGGAACAAGTTTCCGTTGCATACCAGGCTGTTTGTAACACTTCTTTAATACTGGCAAATGCTCTCTGATCCTTTTGTGGGTGCTAGGGTGTTAAGGTTGGATGAGTTGGAATTATCCAGGCTTACACTTGAGTCCCTCTTGCCTTTCTTACTATGTGTGTGATCTTGGATAACATAGCCCCACACTCTGAGTATCAGTTGTAAAATGGGAATAATAATGATAATAATAATGATACCCTCTCACTGGTTTGTCATCGAGCATAAATGAGTTCATGAATCTGAAATGCTTAGTAGAGGGCCTAGCTCATAGCAAACAATAAATGCTAGCTCATATTATTAGGACTCATTTCAGCCTCTTCTCTGCCATCTTCTCTTCGACACCCTCATGCCCTCCACACTGCAACCATTTAGAACAATGTTCCCATCCTGACCGTGACACGCTTTCTCT